>NC_140969.1:86692708-86910208 GCF_056783735.1 Eptatretus burgeri | reverse complement strand
CCCCCCCCCATCTGCTGTCTCAACAATCCTTTGGAAGAAGTCCTTTCTTTCAAGATTCTGGGTCTCACGATCTGCCATGATCTTTCCTGAAAAAAGCCACATTTCCAACCTGACCTCCAAACTCAGTCGCCGACTGGGAATCCTCCGTCGTGCAAAGTCCTTCCTCGGCCCACCTGAGCTCCTAAACATATACAAAGCTTTTGTCTGCAGCCTGATGGAGTACTGCTCTCCCCTTGGGCTGGTGCTCCTGCCTCCCACCTTTCTCGGCTCCACGCTGTGGAAACCAAGGCATTTCGGATCATTGGCATCTCCCGCGATGAGGCTGAGTCTTTGGGCCTCTCACTCTCTCCCCACAGGCAGGTTGGTGGTCTTTCCTCGATCTTTTCTACCCCCTTATTCCACCCCAAACCCACCTCCTTCAAATTCCCTGCCTGCTTTCCTTCCTGAAAGTCCCTGTAACGTCCATCTTGTATTCTCCATGTTCCCCACCCCATCCCTCTCCCTTCCACAGATCTCCTTATGTCTCTGTTCCCCACTGTTTTATCATCTCCGCTCCCGTCCCTCTTGTCTCATGCCCCCTTTGCTGTGTGTTGTGTGTTAGCTCTCTTACGAGCCTTGACAAGGTATACAGAATAAAAAAATCTGCGAAATCAAGGTCAGAGATCTTGACATTCCCAAACAATTCACCACAGCTTGATCGCTCCAATATCTTCCCAGGAATCCAGTCCATGCAAGTGCTGAAAAGTATGGGGGCCAGTGCACACCCATGCCAACTCCAGTATCAACTGGAAATCTCCAGTAACAACTGGAAAATAACCACATCTCACAGCTCTCTCAGTACCAGAGTATAGTTCAGACATCAGAGTGATCAGATTTGGTGGCACCCTATGCAGACCAAGAATCCTCCAGAAGGCATCCCGATTCACTGAATCAAACGCTTTGCAGACACAACATCGGCTGCAAGCAGCCACTGCCGAAACTCTCGTCTGTGTTCAGTGAGGATTCGAAGAGCAAGGATACGGTCAATCGTTGAACTCTTTGGTGTAAAGCATGACTGCTCTGCACGCTGATGCTCAAGCAGATGGTGGCGAACCCCATCAAGAATTATCCGAGCAAAGACCTTGCCCGGCACTGGGAGCAGCGTCACCCCTCGGTAGTTGTTGCAGTCTTGGCACTCATCCTTCCCTTTCCAGAGAGGGATAACAAGGCCCTTCTTCCAGTCAGTTGGGATGATACTTGTGTTCCAGGCAGAGCACATTCCTGCATGCAATGACACGAGTGCAGCATTTCCACCAGCCTTGAGAAGTTCAGCATGGATGCCACAGATCCCAGGAGTTTTACCCCATTTCAACCGGTTCACCACAGCCTGTTTCCACAAAGGAAGGTGGATCACAGTTGATTGGAGGGTCAGCAAAAGCGATAGCTACACCCTTAACATCCTGCTCAACAGCTGGTGGATCAGCCTGGTACAGCCACTCAAAGTAACCGGAACAGCAGGCCTTCACTTCAAACTCCTCTGTCAAGAGCCCACCACCCTCTGCTCTAACTGCAATACACCGAGGGAAGGTCTTGGAGGAACACAATGTGTGAATTCCCCTGTAAGCAGGATGAGAATCACTTGACCACAGGTGATGCTCTACCCCCTCACAGATTCCTCGCACATAGGCCTCCTTGTCCACCCTGAGCGCACGTACAGTTTTACACCTCAGCTACCTGAACAGCTCAGCTCTGCCATTCAGCCTGGTCCTGCGACTCTGGTCAATGGTAGCCAGTGTCCCTTGAGAGACAAAATTATTCTTCGCCCGATGGTGAGTTCCAAGACATCCACCGGCGACATCACGGACAATGATCTTGAAGGCACTCCACAACTCTTCAGGATCCCCCAAAGTACCCAGACCCCACCCCCTCCCCTCCCCCAAATCTCCACTCAGCCTGTTCACAAATTTCTTAGCTACCCTCTCATCCTTGAGCTTGACAAAATGAAAGCCTCCGCTGGGATGGTACCATTCTCCTGGATTTAAGCAGCAACTTCAGAGTTGCTACAACAGTTGCTACAAGGCAGGGTGATTCATCATTATGTGTGCTGTCCCTCAGATGTATGTTCGACAGGCACCCCAACTGCCAGAATTTGTTGGTGGATGTTAAGGAGCACATGAGATCACAGTGTCCTTCACGACAAGTTGGCAAGTTATTGCCAGCACCATGACCAAATTCCAAATTCCTACCATTACCAGCAGTGGGCATTGCATCAGCAGCAGAGCCATGCCCTCAGCCAATGGTGCTACCTCACAACCTTGTGCTGCATTCAAACGAAGAAGAAGGTACCATCCCTACCACTCCAAATGATAGTGCGTTTGTAAGGATAGGATCTTCCTTCTTCATGTACAGCACAAGGCTGCAAGTAGCATCATTGGCTGGGGGAATGTCTGTGCCACTGATGCAATGCCCCTGTTATCAGCATGCTGGTACTCATTTTGCCAACTTCAGAAAGATGACAGGCTGAGTCAACCCTACTTGGTGTTAATTCAATGGAAAAGCAGGGGACTTGAAATCAAGATCCTACAGTAGGATCTTATGACAGCCACCTAACTGCTTAGCCAGCACCAGGCTCAGGATAGGATGAATCTTGGGCAGCACAGTGCAAGGCTTACTGCAGGGATTGATTCATATATTTGTCTGGAAATTGAGATGCACAGATTTATATAACATTTTGTGTTCCTGTATTGCAGGTAGGTGACTATGACATTCGCAAATGATTATACTTTTGATCAGTGTGTGGAGTATTGAGCACATGAGATCACGAGAATATATTAATGGAAAAATTTTAAATAGTTAAAAAATACATGTGGGGCCAGAAAGACAAATGGGCCACTTTGTACTTGTACGCATGCTTTGAGTGGGGTGGGTGGAGGAAGAGGCAAGAGTGGGGTGACGCAAAGGTAAAGTGAATGAGAAAAAAAAAAACGACAATTAACGTTCATATCATTTATCCTCATATTGCATTGCTTCACAGCTTGTAAACGTCTGGTGTCCTTAGAAATACCATTACGATCCTTTCTCACCATGACCCATGCATCCGAGTTCATGAGCTGTAATTATGGGATTCTTACTTGTATACAGTCTCAAACATTTTATGGAGGATTTGAAAAAGGAAAACCAGGAAGAACCAGAAACGAACATCAATGGACAAACAAAAAGCGAGTGTAACATAGTGGTAAAAGTGCTATTGATTGAATAATCCATGTGCCTTTCTATTGTTGAGTGTTGTGCTATCCAAATAATTTATTTATCAATTCTGAAATTCCTTTGAAAAGCAAAGTATTGAAGTGAGCTGCTAATTTGTGTGAAGAATCTGTGCTTTTTTGGGGCTTTGTGATAACCCCCCTGAATGGATTTGCATGATATAATCTTCACAGGTAGGAAAAATGGCAACTCGAGGTTTAATCCTTCAAAAAACAAAATTATTGCAATCCATATCACGGCTAGAATGTTGCACTTCGGCTCCCAGATGAGTGCGGAATGATCCCAGGTCGATTCTGCTCGAAGTTAAGACCAGTAAGAAACTATATTCTTAACATGATAGTCAAAGATTAAAGCTGGAAGGAATCAGAAAAGGTCTGGATTGGAAATATTTCACGTTAACCCTTGCTCCACATAATCTTCGCCATCGGCCTTTTTCACCTGTAATTTTTTTTTCCCATCATATGTCCATTTTTTGTATTCTGAAGTCCAGATTCCTGGGGGAGCTAAATGACAAAGGGGCAGCAGGTTTATAGAGTGTCAGGTTTAAAGGTGAACAGGGAAACAAATAAAAGTTGGGTTGATGAATAGCCGAAATGAGAGAGGCGAGAGTAGAAGAGTATGGGGTGAGTGAAAGAGGAGGGGGGGGAGGTGGGTATGTGAGAAAGCACAAGGTGATTATTGGCAGCACTCTTGAAAGACCGAAGAGGGGGGGGACGTGAAAACAGACTCAGGGCATGTTTTCCACAAACGAAAGAATAGATGGATGAAGGAATACAGGTGAGCAATCAACTTTGAATTTGGGAGTGTAACCAGGTGTGTGATTCTGGAATGTGTGCGATCAAGGTGTGCTAAAGAACGGAGGGACAAGAGGGTAGGAGTGAGGCCAGCAGTGACATTTTAATTGGATTTTGCTTTAAAATATCCAGAAAGTAAATGATGTTAGTTTCACATTATGGGTACAATTCTCCGTAAAGTTGGTTCTATGGAAGCAACACTCCTGGTTGTCTGCCTGGTGATGGCTGAATGGTTAGGGTAGTGGGTTTGGGATCCTAGCATCCTGAGTTTGAATCCCACTTGGCTGTTGAATTAATACCAGGTGTGGTTGACTCAGCCTGTCATCCTTCTGAGGTTGGCAAAATGAGTACCAGCTTGCTGGGATGATTGAGCCATTTGAGTGTTCTGTGTTGAAGTGGCAACCCATCCAGGATTGTGCCCAATAGCCCAGAAAACTGCTTTGGCAGCACCAATGCTCTGTACAGAGTATGGTCCCGATGGATTGGATTGGATATCCTGGTTAGGCACTGTGTGATTTTGTGGTTGGAGTCGGTAAAACTTAATAACAATAATAATAATAATAATAATAATAATTGGAACCATACTCTCTACAGAGAGTGCCAGTGCTGCCGAGGCAGTTTCCTGGGCTGTTGTGCACAATCCTGGACAAGTCGCCACTCCGTCGCAGGATACTCGAAAATGGCTCAATTATCCCAGCAAGCTGTTACTCAATTTGCTGACCTCGGAAGGATGACAGGCTGAGTCAACCCCCTGGTGTGTATTAATTCAGCGGCCAACAGGGCTTGAACTCAGGACCCTTGGATCCCAAGTCACTACCCTAACCATTGAGCCAACGCCAGGCTTTGGTAAAACTTAGAGGTATGCAAACTCAACTCTAAGCTGTCTGGCCTAGGTTTGTATCTTGACCCAGCTATAAACTGTCATCCCTGTGTTTCACAGGCAGGGTGATTTATCAATCTGTGTGCCATCCCTCGGATTTACGTTAAATGGGAGTCCTGTCTGCTGGCATGAGTTGATGGATGTTAAAGATTCTACAGTGTCCTTCCTAAACAGTCGGTGAGCTATCGCCAGCACCCTGAACAAATTACAAATTCCTGCCCTAACCTACAGGGGGCATTGCATCAGTGGCACAACCATGCTCTCTGCCAATGACATGACCGTGCAGACCTGCACTGTATACAAAAGAAGAAAAAGATTGGTGTTTATTGATCCCCCTGGCTGTCCAGCAGAATCTTCCATAAACTGTGATGGCATGGCAACCTTCCTACAGGATTTGTTCATAGTTGCAGAAATGTTCATAACTTGCCATGAGCACTATATTGGTTTGATAAAGAGGAGATGGGAATACACCACCGGCACCTGGTTATTCACATATGATATTTTATTTAACAAGCTATCATAAGGAGTGGACATTAAGCTGGCTATCTTATCTGAAATTAAGTGGCTGTGCAAAATCCCATAAGATGAGGATCGAGTCGATACGCAGTTTGAGAAACTGTCACACCATCCCCGTCCCTCCGGGGTTTTTTTGTTTTGTTTTGTTTTTCTTTATCTAATCCTAAATGGCATACACATGAATAAAAATTAAATTTTAATAGTAATAGTCACAACACTTAAAATCAAGAAATTTGGATAAAGTGTTGCATCCGATCCAGACAAACATAGTGCAACAGTCGACTAATGTCTCCAAAAACCGCAAGCATCGTGAGTGATGGACGGCCTGTGATACATGAGCTGACAGGCTGACTGCATTGCATTCACACTGGAGGCTAACAAGCAATAAAACATGTATCAGACATGAAATATTATTCCGTGCTGGAGTGTAGTTGAACATGGATAGATGGCATGCAGCAACCAAAAACCAATCTGTGTGGAGACTGTGGATGTGATGTGAAATCTTTTCAAAAAGGAGCAACAGCTTCATGTGGTTATTAACTCCACTGTACCTTTATTTTTAATTATTGCTGTTAAAAATAACGTTTGTATCAGTCTGTAATCATAGAGGAGTGTTCCTGTTTTTGTTGTTTTTTTTAACCTTGCATTATTTAATTGGCTGACGGGATGGATTGCTGGTATGCGCACTCACTTTTGAGCAGTCGAGCCGAGGTTAGAATCTCGACGCGGATATAAGCTGTCATCCTGATGTTTCGTATGTATGTAGGGTGACGCAGACATATCGATGTGTGCGTCATCCATCGAAAGGACGTTAAGCTGGAGGACCTGCTAGCACCGGTCATCGGAGGATGTTAAAGATACCACGGTGTATTTCACGAAGAGGACGAAAGTTATCGCTGGCACCTTGAACAATTACAAATCCTTGCACCTTGAACAATTACAAATCCTTGCACCTTCAGTTGAGCACCAGTCCTGGCCAGCCGATTCGGGAAAGACGTCGACTAAAAACTTTCTCAACAAGAATGTGAGAATAATTGGGGTCATTACACAGTCGGAAGAAGAAGCAATGTGAATCAGAATTCAGCACAACTATTTTGAAATCTTCCCTTTGAGATTGAAAAGTCAAAATCTTGAGATGGTGGAATAAAATGTAGATTAGAAAGTTTTTGAATTGCCCAAGCATACAGTTTGCACCTATCAAATTACAAGAAAATTTCACCTTTCACCCCCCCCCCACCCCAATCTTTATAATAGGCAAGTGATTTCTTCATAGAACCTCTAATAGTTTTGAGTAATAGAACCATTAACATAAAGATTCAATGCCAGCCAAGCTACTTTGGAAATGCTCCACCAAGTTCCCCCCATCGTGTGCTGCCTTTTTGGCTGCTGGTTGCATCATTGGTTTGGGGCACAGCTATGCCGCTCATGCAGTGCCCCTATTACCAGTACACTGGTGCTCATTTCACAGACCTCAGAAGGATGACAGGCTGAGTCGACCCCCTGGTGTTAATTCAGCAGCCAACGGGGCTTGAACTCAGACCCTAGGATCCCGAGCCACCACCTTAACCACTAAACCTACACCAGGCTATCTCCGCCAAGTAAAACAGAGTGAAAACAAGTAGCAGTTAAAATATTCAAATCACACTGCCCTCATGCCAAATAAATAAATAAATCCTCCAACACACGACATTGCCGCCACGCAGAACGTCGAGACGGAATTGGGAGGGAGCGGTGTACTTCTGAGGTGAATGTGTACAAATGATAGTTAGTTTATGTGTACAAATGTACTTCTGAGGAAAATATGTACAAATTATATTTATTCACCATGCAGCACATGGAGACGGATTTGGAGTGAGTGGTGTGCACAAGTTGATTGATCAATTGCTTAATTTCAGTGATCAATAGCTTAATTAAAATAAATAATAACATTTTTGCCAAAGAACATTTTCACTTTTCTCCCCAAATTTCAGCTTCCGAGCTAAAAGGATGGCTGAAATATCACCCGGAAAGCAAGAAAGAAAATCCATCCATCGGGACAATACTTTGTGTAGAGCGTTGATGCTGCCTCAGCAGTCTTCTAAGCTAGTCGGAACAATCCTGGACAAGTTTCCACTCCAACACAGGATACCAACAAGCTGGCACTAATTTTGCCAACCTCAGAAGAATGACAAGCAGAGTCAACCCCACCTGGTATTAATTCAACAGCCAAGGGGGATTTGAACTCAGGATCCTCAGATCCCAAGCCCACCAGCCTAACCATTAAGCCAACGCCAAGCATCAGAAAGAAAATAATTAATCGATTAATTGATGAATCAATAAATCAACAAGTAGCGGCGGTACATTCAAAATACACTGCCCCGATGCTAAATAAGTAAATAACAAATCCTCCAGCGCGTGACATCACCGGAGCGCCTGGCGCTGCCACATTGCAGCACATGGAGTCGGAATTGGGAGGGAGCGGTGTACAATAACTGAGTGATTAATTCATTAATTGTCTCATTAAAAGAAATAAATAATACTCTTAAAATAATTAATTTCTCAATCAGTTGCGGAAAAGCATTCCAAATCTACCAGTTTCATCCAAATCTGTAACTTTTTGAAAATGAAGTAATTAATCTAAAAATGAATAATCAATCGATTAAGTGATCAATAAATAAGTCAAAAATACCCTTTATAGCCAAATCACTTGTTCACTGTGATGTCCAAACATCAATTTCCAAGCTAAAAGGGTGCCTGAGATATTGTCCAGATGAGAAAGAGAATAAATAAGTAATTAATAAATCGATAATAATTAAGTAATTAATCAATTAATTGATTAATCAAAAAACAAAAAAAATACTGTTTTTGCCAAAGCACATCTTCACTTTTGTCCCCAAATTTCAGCTTCCTAGCTCAAAGGATGGCTGAAATATCACCCGGATAAACAAACAAGAAAACAAACAAACTGGGTGAAAACTGAGTCGTCCCTTCATTCGGCGCCCGGCGATGTTGTCACGCATCGCCTGGATAAGTAATTGGGAAGGAGCGGTGTACAATACAAAACGAATCTGCATGATAGAACATGATTAAATAATAATTATCATTATACACCGATCCACCATGCTCTAGACCAGTGTTTCTCAAGGTGGGGCATGAGGATTCAGAATTAATGAATCAACATATGATCGCTTTCATAGCTTTGCACTTTCAAATTTTCAAAACTTTGAAGCTGCGACTGATGCCTCATAGCGTCATAACTAAAAACTGCTTCACCGTGCCCTTGTTAGCCAATCCGCCAGTAAGGCGTGCCCTTGATCAATTCAACGCTGTTACGTCACTATGTTATGCGAGTTGCAACAAGATGAGTCTGTGAAAACTCTTTTCAAGATCAAAGGAACCATGATGTGGCTGTCTGAGGAGAGCAAAAAGAAATACCCAAACTCGATTACTTTGGGAAGTATTGATAAATTTTCCATCATCTTATTTAGTCGAACGTGGATTTAGTGTTGTTTCTGATTTGCTGCAAGTTAAGAGAAATCGACTGGAAATCATGAAACGTGGTGATTTCAGGCTGAACCTGACAAAATTGGTTCCTTGAATCAAACAAATCTGCAGCCACCGTCAAGGGCAGGGCTCCCATTGAAGTGAGTACTGTAGCAATTTAATAAAATTTGCAATAAAGTTTTAATAAAGCCTTTTGAATACATATGTAGTATTTACTGTAGTGTCTCCAATCATGGTGGGGCGTAGGATTTTTTTGAAAATCAAAGTGGGACGTGGGACAAAAAAGGTTGAGAAACACTGTTCGAGACAGACCGTCGGTTCAACTGAAGCTGTTTCTTGGATGGGGTTACAATCCAGGATGGGTCACCAATCTGACACGAATATTCACTAGTATTATTTTGTATGCAGCCTGTGTGTGGCTGCTGGTTGCATCATTGCTGGGAGCAAGTACTAAATCGCCTACAGGTCGCATTTTTAACCACGAAACATAACCACCTGGTTGAGGTTGTCACAAGGTAGAAGCCTATTGTTTTTGAGGTCAATACATCAAAAGAGCAAGGTCATAAATCGTCAATTTTCATCTGATTGACTTGACATTTATATGTATAAAACCGTAAAGCATGGGTGGACAGTGAATCCTCATTGGGGTAAAGCCTCAGTCGACTCATGTGAAAATGTCTATTAATTACGTATTGTTTGAATGTGAGTTGGACCGTCAGCACGTCTATTAATTATGTACTATTGGAATGTACCTTTCAGAATTAGACCTTTATACCTTTAGACCCCTTCAGACCCTTTAAACGCATTATACCCTTCTTAGCCATAACAACTATTTAAAACTTCCCTTTAGATCTTTTTAGACCTCATATAGACCCTGTGGACTACTTAGACTCTTTAGACCCCTTCAGACACACACCACACAAACATCTATAGAGTCTTCTTGCAACATAGGCTACATACTATTCATTGTTTAGCAAGTAATGTGCAAACCATATGGGTGGGTACTCAGGTATTTTAAACAGAATTTGCAAATTGGGTCACTGAATTGGTTTACCAATCAAAACCTAGAAGCATATTGTTTTTGAGGTCAAAAGGTTTATTTCATTAAAGGTCAAGGTCACATAAAAGCTTTATTAAAGGTCAAGGTCACATCAATAAATTTTCATCCGATTCACTTGAAATTTGAACAGTATTTGAATATTGGGTCACAGACCTGGTTCACCAAAAATCAAAACAATCAATTTAGCCATTTTGAATATGTCAACGGTTTCCATGACAACAATTTCACCCCATTATAATCAAATGTGACTTTTTGTTAATTTATAATTATAACATCTATCAAAAACTTTTCAACATATCAAATTGAAACGGAAGCAGCTTATTTGTACGTATGTGTGGTATATGTGAAAAAGATTTGGTCTAAATTAGTCAAAGCTCAAGGTCATCTGAAACATGTAAAACACCAATTCGGCTTCAATTAGTAAATTTATGAACCAAATTTGTTATTCACAACATTCCATCAAGTAAAACTCTTGATAGATCAAATTTTCCAAATTATCAAATTGCTGTTTCCATGGCAACGATTGTTTATTTGGATTTCCCAAGTATCTTGCTATGCATGGCATCTTTCTTGTTTAAGATATTCATCCTATTTTGCTTCATTTTAATATCCCATCATACTTACATTATTTGCATGAAGTATCTTTCAAATGACACTGGCCAAATGGCAAACTCTTGTAGAAGATACGGAAACGGGATTCCAAGGTAATTTGTCGATGCTGACATGACAGATCCCTGATTCTGATTTTCGATTCTCATTCGAGTCAAAAACACCTGGAGCAGTACTTGTTAGAGCATGCCTTGCTATAGTTGATACTGTCGTTAAACACATTTATTTTGAGCTATTTTGCAAAACACAAAATATCCACTTACATGTATGCTTAATGACCAACACGTCCACCAAGTTTTATCCTGATTCATTCATTGGTTATATTATTTAACTATACCCTTTTAAAGTAACCTAATTTTGCCAAACCTTTGATCTCCATTGTGACCTTGACCTTTGATCTATGTCCACCAGCATTTAATTACTTTTCTCCGAGACTTGCAACAACTGTTGAAAGCCAGCTTTCCAATCTACAATCATGTGCATGTAAATCATCCCATGATTTATTTGACAAGAGAGGACCGAAAGTCTGCAAGACTAATATCAAAATAGACATTGAGGGTAAATGTAAAACCCAGTATATCTACAATGAAGATGTATGTTGGATGTCATTCCAACCTAATTTTGCCAAACCTTTGATCTCCATTGTGACCTTGACCTTTGATCTATGTCCACCAGTATTTAATTACTTTTCTCCGAGACTTGCAACAACTCTATTACATTTGATTACAAATGACCCAAGTACCTAAGTTCACTCTTGGCCATTTAAGAGACACTGCAGAAAATTTTAATGTTGACCTTTGACCTACATTTACTAAAATTAAATCCTTTCGTTCTTGGCTACGAAACCTACCGAACCTACCCAACAAGACTCATCAAAATTGGATAACTTTTTTTGATATTCTTTGCAACACACTGCAGAAACATTTTATCATGATGGGTTTGGGGGTGATAAAATAAATAAATTGATGATGATTAAAACTTGGTATTAAAATGAAAATGTTAAACCCAAAGTAAAATGTACTCAAATATGATATGATTCTTTTTACGTATGTATCCATTTGGAATTAACATAATTATATTTCTCCTCTGTATGGAAAGATCACCTGTATATTAAATGTGTAAACAGGTTGAACTTTGCCAGTAAGTTGAATATAAAGAAGTAATGAACCTCTCATTTTAAAAACTATCTAAAAGAATGTTTAAAACAGACACAAACAAGTTGGAATGTGGATTTGAGAAGATGTCCAGATGTATTCACGAAGCTCTGGTCGCTTCAAGATAATATATCTTCTCAGTTTTTGGAGAAGCAGACTGATTTTTAACCTACATAAGATGGAAACTTGTTTTAATGGCCATTAGGGTTGGTGTTTGATGTCATTCTAGCATTCTGTGCAATTAATATGTCTGGGTTTGAATATGTGTCCCAACCATTTAAGCAGGAGCTGTCAAAGTAGATTGAAGATAAGGTTCACCTGGAAATTGTCAAGATCGGGCAAACTGGCGTCAGCGTCAGAAAATTATAAATAAAAAAACTGTGTCTTACTGGAAACTATATAAAGATGAAGATTCTCCGGTTATGTTGAGAGATCTGGAGTACATTTGTCTGTCCAGGATCTCCTTTGCAAGCACATATCATGTTTTAAAATTGTACTGGCGTTGTGTATCTGTATTTACAACACACACACACACACACACACACACACACACACACACACACACACACACACACACACACACACACACACACACACACACACACACACACACACACACATACCAATTATAAATACCCCACCCTCATATTGGGGTAAACTATAAATTTCCATTGTGGTACTGCATCAGTAAGCGATGATGCTAATATATTGAAACGGTAGACCAAGAAGGAACCCAAGGAAGTAAACAGCAAAGATGGAGTCATCAGGACGAACCTGGATAGGATTCAGGTTTCAGCCGCTACTCCACGACGCTCAAGCCCATCCAGGCACAGCCAAGTGAGTCTTCCAGAAAATTTTCTGCAAGAATTCACTTCTCCTTAGAGAGATAGAAAAGGAAAGGAGATGAAAGAGAGAAGAAAAAGAGAAGAAAAAGCAAGAATTAGAATGAATAAAGAGAACTGTGAAAAAAGTAGAAAGAAGTGTGAAAGGAACAAAGAACACAGATGTCGGAATCCCGACAGAGGGAATGTCAGGCCATCTTTCCAATCTACAATCACGTGCATGTAAATCATCCCATGATTTATTTGACAAGAGAGGACCGAAAGTCTGCAAGGCTAATATCAAAATAGACATTGAGGGTAAATGAAAAACCCAGTATATCTACAATGAAGATGTATGTGTGTAAGTACACAGTTGGGTTAAGAGGCAAAATGTATATATATATATATATGTGTGTGTGTGTGTGTGTGTGTGTGTGTGTGTGTGTGTGTGTGTGTGTGTGTGTGTGTATCCAATGGGTTATATATATATATATATATATATATATATATATATATATATATATATATATATATATATATATATTTATATAGATCAAGTTTAAAGATCTCGCCTTCTATACAGCAGGCCAGCACGCCGGCTAAATTTGAGATTGCTCCTGTGTCAATACACTCAACCCTCCTTCACCAAGGGGTCACAGTATCATTCACAAGCCAACAGATTGACTGTGTGACCTTCATAACTCATGCTGGTCACATGAAACGAATACTTTTATATGATGGGATTTTTTCAACGATAAGGTTGCTTGTGGGACAGTCAGCTTAACAGCCTATGAAGAATAGTGTGCTTTGCAATGCACTCCATCGATGATGCATGAAAGTGCAGTTTTTGATTGGTTTACAAGACATACTATCGGAGGAGGCGGATACGTAAATTCAGGCAGAAAAATAATTGAGAAAAAAAGATAAGGATCGGGAAGAAAGGGTTATCGTGGAGGAGGGATATTAAGAGAGAAAGCTTGTGATGAAAGGGAAAAGACGGGAGGGCATTCATTTGTACAGAAAATAAATGGAGCTTGGGCAAATCAGATCAAAAATACTGTCCTTTTGTCACAGGATTGCTCAGTTGGTAGCACGCTGGCTACCGAACAGCCTAGTCTGAGTTGCATCCCCATGGAGGGTCAACTCAGCTCCCTATTTTGTAATTTAATATCTAATAAATAGTTAAACTCTGGTTTGCCTTGGACTTATTGGTGTCCAATTCATTCAATCACATTAATCCCTGTATTTAAGCGGAGTGAATCAGAGTTGATATTTGGATACAAAACCTATAAACCTTATCGGATGGCAGGATAGCTCAGTTGGTAATATGCTTTTGTCTGAGCTATCAGCTATCTGCTTATGGATTTGTTCCCCTGAGGTTTAATTAAATCCAGCAAAGACCTTTGCAAGTTGTCTTCTCTCATAGATTCGGAACTTATCTGTGCCAGAACGAGGGACAGCTGGAAACAAAGCTACGTGTTCCATTGGCATTGTGGAAGCCTCAACCAGCAACCATTAAATTTTACACCCATGCTCCATTCTTTGATTGTCATTCCATTCTCGTAACAATAACACACATTAGTGCCTCTTCTTCTTCTTCTTCTTCTTCTTCTTCTTCTTCTTCTTCTTCTTCTTCTTCTTCTTCTTGATGGCAACAATTATTCTCATATTATTGTAGGGTGTGCTGGTGGAAGTTTTGGCCCAAGTCTTTCACGAACTGGTTGGCCAGGCCAAATGCTCGATTTAGCTTAAGGCAGAAATTTTGGAATATTGTTCATGGTGCCGGCGATAACTCGCCTACTCTTCATGAAGCACACAGTGGGATGTTTAATGCCCACCAACTAATGCCGACAGACGGGTTGCCAGTTTAACGTCCATTTGAGGGACACCTCAAACATCGATGAATCACCCTGCCTGTGAAACACTGCGATAGTTTATAGCTGGGTCAGGATTCAAACCCAGGCCAGGTTGCTGAGAAGCTTGTGTACGTACCTCTCGGCCATCCTGACAGCCCCACGTACATCAGTGCCTGCAGTTGTGAAAGTTTGCATGAATTGCCTTACATGGTGCTTTGTTTCGTCCAATGGGTCAATGATCAACATCTACGCCATTATTTGGCAAATGTTAAAATAATGGTGCATCTTTACTAATAAAAGGCAATATTTGGGTGTGTGGTGTGTGTGTGTGTGTGTGTGTGTGTGTGTGTGTGTGTGTGTGTGTGTGTGTGTGTGTGTGTGTGTGTGTGTGTGTGTGTGTGTGTGTGTGTGTGTGTGTGTGTCAGAGTGTCAGTGTGTGTCAGAGTGTCAGTGTGTGGGTGTCATCTCCATAACCCCAAAACTATAAAACCTATCAGCCTGAAACTTTGCAAGCATACCAAGAAACTCCAAGGAAGTGAAAGGGTGAAAATTGGATGTTTGGGTTAATTAAAACACACATTTTAAAGATGTAATTAACTACCTCATTAAATTATATCCTTCATCAGTCGATCCTCAGCCACCTTGCTATCTGTGGTCTGAAGGCGTTTCCTGGGTAACGTTGCTGGGGTCTGGAGCCACCATGTTTTTTGGCCTGCTCAACCTTACCTTGGCTTGGAGCAGGCCGCAATGATCTCTTCACGATAAAGTTTATTTTTCACTTTCCTCACTCATATCAAATGCCTGTTCATCAAAGCTATGAATCGCTGTGTACATCACTTTTGTAAGTACTATAAGTTTTCAAATTAGGAGCTTGGAGCGATTTCATGAATTATATGAGACGATTTTCCACGATCTACTCTCACAGGATAATTAACGTATATCATCGAAATGTTGGTGTTGGCATAGTGGTTAGGTTAGGTTAGGCCTGGTGTTGGCGTAGTGGGTAGGGTCGCAGCTTGGGATCCAAAAGGTCCTGAGTTCAAGCCCTGTTGGCCGCTTGAATTAATACACACCAGGAGGTTGACTCAGCCTGTCATCCCTCCGAGGTCAGCAAAGTGAGTACCAATGTACTGGGCCCGGTGTATGCCCCAGTTAGAATAGGTGTACCATATCCCTGTGTCGTAAGAGGTGACCAGGGTTGCGTCAGGAAGGGCATCCGGCGTAAAACCTGTGCCAAATCATTATGCGGATCATAACGGATGATCCGCTGTGGCGACCCCTAATGGGAGCAGCCGAAAGAAGAAGAAGAAAATCATAGAAATGTTATTTCACTTTTTCGGATCAGATATTGTCCGGACTAAATAAGTGTCGAAATATGTTGTGAAATCTGATAATTTAAAGAAATCACGAGTCTTATAACTAAGCCAATATACCTTTTACTTTAAGCAAGCAAGGCTATGTTCTCTCCTCCATACATGCACAAGAAAATGTGAAATTTCCAAAGCATTAAACTTATCTTTTTCTACTGTTTGGAGAATTATATTGAGTAAACAAA
The DNA here is from genome assembly GCF_056783735.1 of Eptatretus burgeri. Lineage (NCBI taxonomy): Eukaryota > Metazoa > Chordata > Myxini > Myxiniformes > Myxinidae > Eptatretus > Eptatretus burgeri. The sequence continues at coordinate 86,894,237 of NC_140969.1, read as the reverse complement.
AATTTAGGAATGTAACAAAATTAACCAGCTTCATTGAGCTACTTGATTTAATGCATTCACTGCTAGACTTCACACTCTGTCCCACAGAGGGACTGACTTTCCATAGCATCTGCCAGATCTGTGTCTAGATTTTCAGAGGTTCCATGGGGTGCTCTTCAGGGAATTAAAGCAAATCTGGTGAAAAACAGACATTTCACAAAAAAGTTATAACATTTGCGCGGACCTCGAACTGATGTGTATGCCTGGTGTTGGCTTAATGGTTCGGGTGGTGGGCTTGGGATACTCGGATCCTGAGTTCAAAACCCCCTTGGCTGTTGAATTAATACCAGGTGGGGTTGACTCTGCCTGTCATCCTTCTGAGGTTGGCAAAATGAGTGCCAGCTTGCTGGTATCCTGTGTTGGAGTAGTGGCCTGTCCAAGATTGTGCCCAATAGCCAAGGAGACTGCTTAGGCAGCACCGATGCTCTGCACAGCGTATGGTCCTAGATGGATGGATGGATGGATGGAACCAGTGTATCACGTGTCATGTTCACAGACAAGCAGGCAAAATGGTGGATTTTTTGCAATGTTTCATTCACAGGCGATTGAACTTTGCGATATTTCCAGGGTTGTTCTGCATTAAGCAGCAACTCTGTTGTGGATAAAGGCATTTTTTGAACGAATATATTTAATTTCATTAACTGCTGCATGCGTGGGGAACACGCGTCAAAGTTAAAGCTATCCTTTATGGGGTGCAGTGACAGCCTGGCCAACTGTTCCTTATTAACTATTTAATTGGAGTGCTTGCATGAGTGCTTTAGCCACTTGCCGAGCAACCATTGTCAATAGCGGTACTGCATCATTCTGAGCAAACCGTTAACTCTCTGCGGACGCTTTTGCCATACCATGTCATTCAGAGCGAGTGGTTCGTGCTCCATCACCCTGAGGGAGTGGTTTGTGCTCTGTCATCCTGAGTGAGTGGTCCATGCTCCATCACCCTGAGGGAGTGGTTCATGCTCCATCACTCTGAGCGAGTGGTTCGTGCTCCGTCATCCTGAGCGAGTGGATCGTGCTCCGTCACCCTGAGCGAGTGGTTTGTGCTCCGTCACCCTGAGCGAGTGGTTTGTGCTCCGTCACCCTGAGCGAGTGGTTTGTGCTCCATCACCTTGAGCGAGTAGTTCGTGCTCTGTCACCCTGAGTGAGTGGTTCGTTCTCCATCAGCATGAGTGAGTGGTTTGTGCTCCATTGCCCTAAGCGAGTTGTGAAATAACTCCCGATTTCTGAGCCGTTTGCACTATAAACGTGTTTTCTAAATTACCGAGCCAAATTTTTTTGCACCCGTCACACACAGCTGTTTATAAAGAATAATGTTTGTGAACATATCTTTGAAACTTCTATATTTAATGCAACGTTGTTTTTTGGTGAAAGCTGCTCAAGGTTTCTGGGTTGTGTGCAGTAAGTACTGTAGTTGGTAATCACACTGACTCCAACCTGCCGATTCCCGAAAAAAATTGCCGATATCTGCCAAGCGTGTGTGTGTGTGTGTGTGTGTGTGTGTGTGTGTGTGTGTGTGTGTGTGTGTGTGTGTGTGTGTGTGTGTGTGTGTTGTTGTTCATAAAGCATAACAATATTTCTGCTAATATCTCTCTCTCTCTCTCTCTCTCTCTCTCTCTCTCTCTCTCTCTCTCTCTCTCTCTCTCTCTCTCTCTCTCTCTCTCTCTCTGTCTCTCCCCCTCTCTCTGTCCCTCTCTCGCATTCTCTTCATCCCATCCTTGCTCTATCCCCTCCCAATACATTGCAGTACCCTCCTCCCGCATCTTCTCTCTCTCTCTCTCTCTCTCTCTCTCTCTCTCTCTCTCTCTCTCTCTCTCTCTCTCTCTCTCTCTCTCTCTCTCTCTCTCTCTCTCTCTCTCTTTGTCCCATCCTTGCTCTATCCCCTCCCAATACAACAGTACAGTACCCTCCTCCCGCATCTCCTCTCTGTCTCTGTCTCTGTCTCTTTCCTTTCCTTTCCTTTCCTTTCCTTTCCTTTCCTCTCTCTCTCTCTCTCTCTCTCTCTCTCTCTCTCTCTCTCTCTCTCTCTCTCTCTCTCTCTCTCTCTCTCTCTCTCTCTCTCTCTCTCTGTCCCTCTCTCGCATTCTCTTCATCCCATCCTTGCTCTATCCCCTCCCAATACATTGCAGTACCCTCCTCCCGCATCCTCTCTCTCTCTCTCTCTCTCTCTCTCTCTCTCTCTCTCTCTCTCCCTCTCTCTCTCCCTCTCCCTCTCCCTCTCCCTCTCCCTCTCCCTCTCCCTCTCCCTCTCCCTCTCTCTCCCTCTCCCTCCAACATCACTTGTGTTTATGCAGTTGGTTGGATCAAAAATGGCGCCTTGTACGATGATTGATCAATGCCTACCGGGAGAATACTGTTGCTGTATGCAGTCAAGACTTATTTTGTAATGTCCATTCATTTCTGGTGCACAAATCACACATCAGTCATATCTTTGGTTCAAGGGTTATGCAACCTTTCATAAAGCAAAAAGGTAGAAGCCATCATGGAAATGGTCAAAGGTAGTTAAAAAGAAGAACACACATGAATTATAAACAGCCTGGTGTTGGTTTCGTGGTTAGGGTGGCGGCTTGGGATCCTAGCGTCCTGAGTTTGAGGCTCGTTGGCCACTGAATTAACACCAGGGGCTTGATTCAGCCTGTCATCCTCCCGAAGTCGGCGGAATAAGCACCAGTATACTGATAATTGGGGCACTGCATCAGCGGCATAGCCATGCCCCTAACCAATGATGCAACCAGCAGCCAAAAAGGCAGCACATGATGGGAACATGAACTATAAAACTGGGAAAGTAAATCCTATATTGATATGCTTGCTAAATCATTGTAGAAAACCACCACAACTGGTCATTCATGTTGTGTTCTTGAAATTACAGAATTATGTTGGATTTGTGAACCAGGAGAGGCTGTGGCTCATCAAACTATGGCCATTTTTGTGAAATGATGTCACTCTACAAAAGCTATACACTAATCATCCCATTTATACCAAATGTTTGTTTCCAAAGAGAGTGCAGCAGGATTGTGCAGAAGAAGCACACTTACATCTGAGCCATCTGGGATGCATTTGATTCCCAAACTGAAGATGCATTTGATTCCAAGGCAATCTCCACTCATGCCTCGCAAACTTCCTCTCCTGCCACAGTTAACGTTTGGCCCTAAATAGAATTCTCTCATCCCCTCTTCCTGTCCAGGCTGGAGTTCCTCAAAGCAACGTTCTGGGCCCTGTACTTTTTCTGGTTTTCATCAATAATCTCTCAGACCATCAGGAAAATCCTCTTTATCTCTTTGCTGATGACTGCACCCTCTGCCATACCATTTGTCATCCCTCAGACTAGCAAGCAGCAGCCTCTTCACTCTGCAAATCTGAGTAAAATCACAGACTGGTCCAACACTTGGAACATGCCTTACAATCCTGACAAATCTCACACTCTCACTATATCTCTCCGAAAGGACTGTCTCGAACCCCCCATCCCCCATTTACTTTCTCAACAATCCTCTTGAAGAAATCCTTTCATTAAAGCTTCTGGGCCTCATTATCTGCCATGATATTTCCTGGGAAAGCCACATTTCCAAGCTGGCCTCCAAAGCTGACTGGACATCCTCTGTTGTGCAAAGTCATTCCTTGGCACATCTAAGCTCCTGATCACGTATCCATGATCAAACCTTTCATCCACAGTCTGATGGAGTACTGCTCTCCCCCTGGGCTGGTGCTCCTGCCTCTCACCTTTCTCGGCTTCACGCTGTAGAAACCAAGGCATTCAGGATCAATGGTATCTCCCATGATGATGTAGAGTCTGGGTCTCTTACTCTCTCACCACAGGCAGGTCAGATGTCTTTCTGTCTTCTACCATCTCCTCTCCAGCCTTGCCCCCCCCACCCCCTGCTGTCTTTGCGATCTGTCTCCCCCATATTTCCACAGGGTGCTCAAGGTCCGCCAATAACCCCCTTCTGGTAAAACTACCAAAATCAAGAATCACTCCTCACCTACACTCTTTCATTACTCTTTTTTTTTCTCCACCTTTGGAACAAACTCCCACACTCTCTTCAATCCCACTCTTCCCTCCAGGTCTTCAAAATAGCTCTTCACCACCATTTCTTATCTTCCCCCATCCAAAACCATGATATTTTCTACCCCCATTAATCCACCCCAAACCCACCTTCTTCAAATTCCCTGCTTTCTTTTCTGAAAGTCCCTGTCGTGTCAGGGCCTGAAAGCCCTTATAGTGTCTATCTTGTTTACCCCATATACCCTGCCACATTTGTGTCCCTTGCACAGATATCATGTCTGTTCCCCACTGTTTTGTGCTTCTCTCTCCCAGCCCTCTTATCTCCTGCTCCCCTTGTACGTTCTGTGTGTTAGCTCTTATACGAGTCTTGACATTGTATGAAAAAAGATAAACTTTCGGATTGGTGCTTCACAGGCAAGGTGGGGCATTGCAAAGTACATCAGACGTACGTCTGTCTGCAAGTACAAAGTACGTCTGTCCCTCAGACAGACGTAAAGCTGTGTGGTCCATTTGCTGACATTAGTTAGTTGACGGATGTCCTTCACGAATTCAAAAAAAATCTCATGGTGCCCTTTACGAAGAGTAGGCAAGTTGTTGGCAGCTTTAAAATTACAGATTCCTGCAAAAAGCACTTTCAATGGAACGTCAGGCCAAGTATGAATAAGAGGGGCTGCTGAATTAGTAGTAGTAGTTGTCATATTCACATATAAGTTGACGATACTCATCCTAAAAAAAAAAATTCCATTGTCGTTTGTTTCACCATTGTTTGCCTAGAAGATATATCAACTGATAGATTGTTTAAAATGATTTGGATAAAGCGCAGGCATGATAGGTCAAATGTCCTCATTGTGTTTGCTTGTTGTAGCATATATTAGGTCTCCAGGTAAGCACTACTTAATTGCAAAGTTGCACTATTGTGCTATCCATATTGCATTCCGAGTATGTAAACAAGCTCTGCTTAACAAGAAAGAGGTCACTTTGTATAAATATAGCATGTGGTTTTGAAACTGCCTCACAGACTTCAACCAAACCGTGAAGGTACTGCTGCGAACTCTACCCCCATGGCTAGCTCCATTATTTTGACAAGCAGTGTCTAAGGAAACCTAATTGCAAGAGAATGGTTGTGCATTAGGAAACATTTGTGGTGATCCATTGCCAGCAAACCATCTCTTGTGGAAAATGTCTTAATGTTGATAACAGCACAAATTGCCCACAATAGAATTCTACATAGTTATAAAAAGACAATCCTAATGAGTACACTGAGAGAACTTCAAAGTTACACTGGCAGCTCCAGATACAACCAACAAATCAACATAATTATTCACATAAGCACAACACTCAAAGACCAAAGTGTGCTTGTGTACAGGAAAAGAGAAACTCGAAGACATACAACATCAGAACAAATAAATGCATTGCTAAGCATGTAAATCCCTAAATTGTGAGAAGGATACTCTTGCTCTATGGATGCGAGACTTGGACTCTGACCAAGGATCTGAGACGAAGACTTAATTCCTTTGGTACCAGGTCTCTTCGGAGAATCCTTGGCTATCGCTGGTCGGATTTTGTGTCCAACGAGCGGTTGCTGAGAGAGACTCGGATGAGATTTGTTACCTGCATAGTCCGTGAGCGTCAGTTGCGGCTGTATGGACATGTGGCTCGTTTTCCTGACGCTGATCCCGCTCACCAGATTCTCTCAGCGGGGGAGTCTCGTGAGTGGAGGAGGCCAGTGGGCCGACCACGTGCCTCGTGGTTGCAGCAGGTTGACCATCATCTCAAGGAGGTGGGGATGGGCCTGGCATCTGCCTGGGGGATGGCCAGACAGAGGCCCCTGGAGTACCGGCGGAAAGTGGACGCAGCGACGCGCTGTTCTGGCACATGCTCCCATACCTGACCTGACCTGACTTCTGAGCAATCCTGTAAGCTTATCTTATGGGTTTGATCCTATCAGATCTCATAAACTAGGCAGGGTTGATGAGCCTGGTTCACATGCGGATGGTAGACATCCATTGAAATATGGGTGTTGTAGACTGATGGACGGCAGGATAACTCAGTTGGTAGCTTCATTGCCTCTGAGCTGTCTATTGCTGGATTTGTTCCACATTGGCGTCGAATCAGAGTAAGATTGCCATCCTGGTACGCTACCTGCAGGAGGTGCAGCATCTGGAGCATTCCATCCTGCACATGGGGACAAAGCCAGCTTTACCATCTGTATCTATATAGATGGTAAACATACTCTGCTCTGGTGTTAAAAGAGTCAGCCATTAGTTGCCAGTATTCTGGCTGCAGATGAAATGAGATATTTTAGTCTAGTTAAGTCGTTAGTGAGAATGAGGTTAATGCATAGAAAACTAGAAGGGCACTCGGTAGAGCACATACCTCCACCATGCAATGCCTGATTCAGTAGAACATATCGGGCCAAATAAATTTTATAAATACTGTGCTATATATTGTTTTTGGCCCTATTTCTCAATGGTTGTTGAGAGATGTTTGAGGCTGTGGCTCCCTTATCTCTCTCTAACCCTATCTCTCTCAAACCCACCCCCTTCTCCAAAGGTTGCCATGGACACATCAAATTGTCCATTTCATTAAGATTAAAATTGACAATCTGAATCAAAGCTCAAATCAATCGGACGAAAATAATTTTTCATATTGAAATTGATGATTTCAAAAGTTTGACCTTGAGTTGACCTTTGACCTCACAAAAACTTGGTTTAGAAATTCAGTGATGCACAATGCAATTGCTGTTTAATTTTCAGGTTAATCGGATAAAAAATGACAACTTTTCAGATAAAATTTGATGAGTTTACAAATTTGACCTTGAGTTGACCTTTGACCGTTTGATCTCAAAAATAATTTGGTTTCCCAATTCAGTGACACGATATGCAAATCCTGTTTAAATTTCAACTAAATCGTATGAAGAATGACAATTTTAGGAATTTGACCTCAAGATGACCTTTGACCTTTAACCTCAAAATCAATAGGCTTCTCAGTTGAGACTGCTTCAACAACTTGGTGAAGTTTCGTTAAGATCGGTTTTAAATTGTGACCTGTTGGCAATTGACAAACAGACAGACAGAATAACAAAATCGACTGCCCAATATACTTGAAAAATCTTCGATTTTGCAAGTAACAAACAAGCCGACAAACAAACAGACATGGGTTAAAGCATAATATCCTTCCACCTTTGGTGGTGGAGGTAACTAGAGAGTTTATCTAACACCTTAACCCACGCAGTTTTGAGAAACAAGGACATATGGGGAGGGTCTGCAAGTGGAAGATTTGATTGGTCGAGATGATGTAAAATGCCATAATATTTTGTCCAAGTACTGCTAAATGGAAGGTTTTTGAAAGTGCCAATAAGGCGATTTGTGTTCTACAGTGTTCAAGTATATAATTCCATTGAAATTAAATAAAGATTTTAAAGGTTGTAGAAATGAAAAAAAAATTCGGAAGTTTACCACCCTTGATGCAGTGTTTATTACATCACCTGATTTCACACATTACAATAGTTCTTCATGCCTGGTGATTGTGTCCTTCATGATATCCCTAAAAACAGTAAGTTTTCCTCTTTGGAATGATTTTCTTCAACTGCCAGACAGGCAGAGTATGAAAAATTATTTCACTCCTTTCTGTTCATGTGCAGTCGGGACAAATTCAGAGCCAAAGTGCTGCTAAACTACAAATTTGTTTACCAATTCTTATTCAAAATATAACATTCAATTAAAATTATAAAGTTGTTCTTCGATCATAAACTGACGTTTGTCGATTTGTAGATAGACAGACAGATATATGGACAAAGTGAACCAAATTGCTTCACTGCACTTTTCACTTTACATGTATGGGATAATTAGTAACAGATTTAATTAACAGAAAAGGCAAAAGCACAGACATGAGGGGTGAAATGCCCCCCCCCCCTCCTTCGTATAACTTTCCTTGTATATCCTTGTCGAAGTTGATAAAGATGAGCATGAAGAAGAGAAGAGAAATGTAGGGATTAAAATGGAAGAAAGCCTGTCACAATGAGGTGAGCACATGGCATGGAACCACAATCTGCTTCCAATCCTGTGGGACTAGGGGAAGAAACCTGCCATCTTCTCATCGGCCTCCTCCTCCTTCATCCTCAAACATTTTTCACTTCATGTCGATAATGAAAATCTCTGTATACATCACACAACCCTTTATGAAATTGCATTTTAGCAAACATCTTTTGACAGTGTCCGTGAAGTGTTTTGGGACACATCCACAGGGAATCCAATGATTTAATGTACCAGTTGTCTGTCGAGTGGCATTCTCCACAATGCAACTCTCTAAGTGCAGCACCAGAATGACAACCGCAAATCACACCAGGAGCAAACAAGTGAGTGTGAGCATGCTGCCTCCTCTTCCCCAACCACTTGGTCATGTTTCACAATTCATAAAACACAGTGTCACCATGGTAGAAGCATTTGTTGACATGGATTTGACAGGAAGTCATGAATTGAACCACACATGAACTTGAACCGATTACACCTGTCTTTTCCGGAGTATATTATCTGGTTTGTTAATTTTATTTCCTCAACCACCACCTGTTATTTTCGGGTAGCTGGGTAATGATGCAAGAGGGTGGCGTGAAGTCAACAACTGAAGAGCCTTTCACAGTTAGGTGTGTCACAAATACCGCTTGTTACCTCGGCCACCGAAGTTGAATGGAGGTGATGTTTTCACCCCTGTCTGTTTGTTTGTTTGTGAGCAGGATATCTTAAAAAGTCACAGACAGATTCGGAAGAAAATTGATGGACAGGTTGGGTCTGTGACAAGGAAGAATTGATTCAATTTTGGTGAAGATCTGGATTCGAGGACTCTAATTTTATTCATGATCCTTCACCTTGAAGAGATAGGGCCAAAAACGATATAAAGCATGATATCTCAAAACATTGCAGTTGGGTTATGAGAAAACTTGGTGGATGAGTTGGGTAGGTGACAAGAACAAGTCGATTAGATTTTGGTGGGTGACAAAGATGAATGGTCCGGATGCAGATCAGGCCTATCAGTGGGATACAAAACGTAAGCTGTTCAGCCTCACAGAGGTATGTGCTCTACCGAGTGTCATTCTGGTTAATGATGAGTTTATAAAAAGGATTGTTATGCCGGAAAACACAACATTCCAACCATAAATTTCAGTGGCCATTGTGTAACTTTAAAGTTGAAATAAATTGTTCAGAGTACTCACTCCATGGATAATTAATGGTTTCCCATGTTGTTTCTATTACAGTCTGCTGATCTTTACAACGTGGAATTGTTTAAATGTCTTCATTGAGGTCAGGAGCTAGGTGTGGAGTTATTAGCACTAAGCCCTGAGCCCACCAAAGCAGGCAGGATTAACACAGGAGCTTGAAAGAGCGATTAAGCCAAAAACACGTTTGAAATAATAATTCTTTCTGTAACACGGGGTATAGTCTTTGGGAAGAACTGGATAAAATGTTATCACAAATAAGCGTCTCATTATTTGTCAACTACAGTCTCACACTTGACGGTTCAATGTAGAATAGACACAATTCTGTTGTTGATCCTATAACTGCTTTGGGTGTACTAGGGCAGTCGTGAACATTTCCTTAGCTGAGAGTTTTTCTCTTCATGGGTTTCTCCCACCCCCTCACGAGCAAAGGGTAGTGGAATTACCTGCTGGCTCAAAGTCCTCTCAACAGGACGACGCACTTGTTGTGGCAATGGCCCACTGTGAAGTACCAGAATGAGAGTTTATAGTTTGGTTGGGAATTGAACTAACACTGGACAGCTCTTACTCTTCGAGTATGCTTCCTCGAAAAGCTATCCTATCAGCCTCTAGATTCGAGATACAATGTCTATCTTTAAAAAGTACCACATAGGAAGATTAAAATGTGTCCTATTCATGTCCTCTCCCTTGATGATTGGTAGCCATATCAATATGGTACACTGTAGCCCACATAACCACAATAATTAATATTCAATATCCTTTCTTTTATAATAATTATTTTTAGAATTTCTATCTGTCTTAATCTGGAAATTATCCTTGGGACGTTCACTGTTTCTATTTATACGTCCGCCACTCGTCAGACCTTCCCTCTAAAGTCAGCGCTCAACGTGATAATACATATCTTACATCAAATGGCTCTCACAGCCCCAAGATTGAGCGGTGCTTTGGACACAAGTTCAAGCCTCACCAAGATCCTTCAGAAAACACTATAAATTCAGTGTCCTCAATACGTAAAGCTCCTTTCCTTATCCAGTATACCACAAGATGAACCTGACAATAGTGCCTCAATGAGGCAATCCTATACCTTGTCAAACTGATGGTAAGTGTCCATCAGGATGGTGCAGAAGTAGCGCACTTTCCTTTGAGCCGTCCAGCCTGTTTGATTCTCATTAGGGTTAGTCAGAGTGGTGTCAGTGTTAACTATTGACTGTCGGACTAGTGTTTTGCAAGCGGGCATTGTACCAATGTGTGTGCTGCTCCTTGGACGGAAGTTAAGCCAGGTGTCCCGTCTGCCGGAATTAGTTGGTGGATGATAACGATCCCACGATGTCCTTCGCGAAGAGTAGGCGAGTTATCACCAGCACCGTGAACAAATTACAATTTCTGCCCTAATGTGCGGGGGACATTGCATCAGCGGAAAAGCTGCGTCTCAGTAATGATGCAACCAGTGGAATGATTCAATGCTTTAATCCGGTCCAATGTGCATTCGCTAATGATGATTGATGGAATTTTTTGGGGGGAATTCAACTGAGATGTCCAATGAGACACCTGGTATGCTTCTTTAAGGACCAGTCCTCAGGAAATGTCAGATCAGTCATCAGGGTAAGAACACAAGGCCCCCTACGATGATGATGAACATTGCACAACACTGAAAATACTGTGTGGGACATAAGGACAAACGACGTTCTACAGCTACTCTGGCTCACCTTGATACCTATAATTTAGCGAATCAATGACAGGCATTTATTACATTATAACCCAGCTTTCTCAAAATGAAAAGTGGTGTTAAGCAATTTGTTCACTTTGTCTGTCTGTCTTGTACTGTATGTCCAAAAACAAAAGTTTATAATTAAGGAACAACTTAATTTCAGTTGAATGTTTTATTTTACATGAATTGGAAAACTAACCTGGAGTTTAGCAGTACATTGTCCAAATTCGCCCCCATCGCGCATATGCAGAGAGGAGTAAGATTTAAAAAACAAAATTTACTCTGCCTGGCTGGCAATCAAACAAAATTGAAAATCATTCCAAACAGGAAATATAGTGTTTTTAAGGATGTCATAAAGGATACAAACTCCAGGCATGAAGAGCTAATGCAACGTGTTAAATAAGGCAGCGAAAAAGACATTGCATCAACAGTCGTAAACATCCAAAAACAAAATTTTCTACAACTTTTATAATCGGACAAATTATTACGGCATTTTAAATAATCTCAACCAATCAAATTTTCCATTTACAGATCACGCCCATGTCCCTTTTTTTCTCAACATCACATGGGGTAAGGTGCTCTATAAACTCTGTAGCTACACTGTGCATTGAAAATTAACACTTTATTCACCGAATTGAATCTGTATCGATTCATCTGGTTTCAGCCGATCTGGTTTAAGGATAATCTGGTTTGAGACCCAGCTCTCTTCTCTGTCTTTCACCATGTCCCAAAGGCACAGACGTTCTGTGACGCTCATGATGACGTACTGACCGGGAGGCACGAGGTCAGAATATAAACAGGCAGCCAGCGCCCATGGCTTGCTATTATTAAAGGTAGAGGTGTAGAAAGGTCCACATGTTGACGTGAGATGGCCTGTGTGGATTCTTAGCGAGGTCCTGAGTGCAGCGATTCCACTTATGCAACGTGGGAATCATGACGAGCAAAAGGCACAACAGGTATTATGGATGTAATGAACTATACTTTCACAAAATTCTGATGATAATCAGGTGGGGAATTGAAACACAATGGTATTTCCCACAAGATAAAGGCTCATCAAACGGGGACCACTCATCAAACGGGCAAAGGCTCATTCCATACAAAGTTAGTCTTTTATGCAGGCTCTGAGCCCCACGCCCCCGTGCGGACGAGGCTCCGTTTGTAATTTGATGAAGAAGCCAGCATACCTTGGAATGCACATGCACCTGGTGAGAAATTCCACCTGATGCTTAACTCCAGAGATGGCGTGGCATAGCAGGTTAAACCTTACGCTGCAGTTTGATCGCATTAAGACCCCGCTATCTGACAGATTCACCCAAGCAAATGCTTGAAAATTGTCAGTTGTGTAAGAGCAAAATCACTTCACACAAGATTGATTGGAGGAAATAAGCACTCGGAACTTGTAAAAAGTACACAAGTATGGTGAATTTCCCTCAAATCCTGGTTTTATTCCATATGTGAAATAGGGATGGTTTGACAGCCATTGTGTGTAGTGGATAACTGCTCTTGCTGGCGAAGGCTCGTGTCGATTTGTGCCGGCAGACAGTTAGAACAATGAATGAAATCAACAGGACGTTGATCAAGGCATGCAAAGCACCATGGGAAGCAATGAGTTGACGTTTCGGCCGCTAACCCTTCGTCGGAGCAAAAAAGGGTTAGCTCTATTGCTCCGACAAACAGTTCATACCCGAAAACGTCAGCCCATCATTGCTTCCCACGGCTTCCATGAATATTCTATTAATTCCACCCATTGTTTCCTCATTGTGTGAGGTCATGTCACTTTCTAAGCAATTATAGTACTGTACTTGTACTTACACTAACACGTGAACATCTTCACTTTCTGCCAACGCTCTGAGTTCCCTACGATAAAAGCCACCACATCTAAAGCAATACACGAGATATGGTGATGATCAGTTTGGCAAAGATAAACAACAAACATATTCTCCCTTGTTGAGATTTTCTTTGCGAGAGTAAACTAAAAACTAAAATTTCGAAATGAGAATGACCAGATCTGCCTCCTGCGTGATGTCATAACCCATCACTTAGTGCTTTGTCCAATGCAGCCCTCAGGTCAGACCCTAAGTGGAGAGAGAGAAGAGAAGAGAAGAGAAGAGAAGAGAAGAGAAGAGAAGAGAAGAGAAGAGAAGAGAAGAGAAGAGAAGAGAAGAGAAGAGAAGAGAAGAGAAGAGAAGAGAAGAGAAGAGAGACTCGATGGGCCCGCCCTGGTCTCAAACCTGGATTTCTCACTGGAGTTCGGCTTTTGGCCAAGGCTGGCCCAAAGGTATTAGACCTACTTTCCATGAGTGATACATTAGCGTGAGGCACCAAGACCGTCAGTCACATGATGCAACTCCTGCATGCCCATTGGCTAGTGGCGCCAACACAGAGCACGACGGACGAATCCGGAGGAAAATACAACGAAAGCAAAATTCGCCGTTCGACAGACAGGATGTCAGCCATTTGAAAAATAACTCCTTCCATGGGAATGTGTTTCCACCTCAGCCCGCATTTCCTCAGGGAATACGCCTTCAATAAATACAGCCTGTCAGCTTGCGAATAAAAAAACCTAAATTGCACTTTCTTACTCAACAGACAAGGCGAATAGAACCGATACGTCAACTTGATAACTTTGGCTCTTTCCATCTGGGTCTGGGGGGAATGGTGTTTGAGTGCGTGAGGGACGCGAATAAAAACAAGGACAAATGTGTCCAAGAGCCGCGTCCTAAAGGTTTTGTCTTCACCACAAGAAGAACAAGAAGAAGAAGAAGAAGAAGAGGAAGAAGAACGCGGAGTTCTCTTAGTCAGTGTTCGCGACGCGGCAAAAAAAATAAATATATAAATAAAGGTTTTGTCTTCACCAGAAGAAGAAGAAGAAGAAGAAGAAGAACGCGGAGTTCTCTTCGAGCCAGTGTTCGAGAAGAAGAAGAAGAAGAAGAAGAAGAAGAAGAAGAAGAAGAAGAAGAAGAAGAAGAACGCGGCGTTCTCTTCGAGCCAGTGTTGAAGAAGAAGAAGAAGAAGAACGCGGCGTTCTCTTCGAGCCAGTGTAGAAGAAGAAGAAGAAGAAGAAGAAGAAGAAGAAGAAGAACGCGGAGTTCTCTTCGAGCCAGTGAAGAAGAAGAAGAACGCGGAGTTCTCTTCGAGCCAGTGAAGAAGAAGAAGAACGCGGAGTTCTCTTCGAGCCAGAGAAGAAGAAGAAGAACGCGGAGTTCTCTTCGAGCCAGAGAAGAAGAAGAAGAAGAAGAAGAAGAAGAAGAAGAAGAAGAAGAAGAAGAAGGAGAAGAAGAAGAAGAAGAAGAAGAAGAAGAAGAAGAAGAAGAAGAAGAAGAAGAAGAAGAAGAAGAAGAAGAAGAAGAAGAAGAAGAAGGCGGAGTTCTCTTCGAGCCAGAGAAGAAGAAGAAGAAGAAGAAGAAGAAGAAGAAGAAGAAGAAGAAGGCGGAGTTCTCTTCGAGCCAGAGAAGAAGAAGAAGAAGAAGAAGAAGAAGAAGAAGAACGCGGAGTTCTCTTCGAGCCAGAGAAGAAGAAGAAGAAGAAGAAGAAGAAGAAGAAGAAGAAGAAGAACGCGGAGTTCTCTTCGAGCCGAAGAAGAGGAAGAAGAGGAAGAAGAGGAAGAAGAGGAAGAAGAGGAAGAAGAAGAAGAAGAAGAAGAAGAAGAAGCTCTCTTCGAGCCAGCGTTTGCTACGCGAGACGCGGCGAATAAAAAACGCGTCACAGCGTCCGTCGCTTCCCACAATAAAGTGAAAACACCGCAAAGTCATCGAATAAACGGCGAAAGGATAAAAGCATTCCTCAGAACGAGTACAAGCAATGACTGAGGAAAAAAATGAACGTCGAGAGCACCGAACGGAATGAGGGAAAACATTCGAGCGGGAACGAGACCGAGGAGTTCGCCATGGATAAGTGAATCCTCTGAGGGGATGCGACATATGCACCTCTGGTCCAGCAGAGGGACCGGCGCGTCGCGGAGACGACTTGATGGCATCGAGGGAAGAGAGAGAGACCCCGTCGCCGCGTGTGTGAAACTGGAGTGAAGGTAAACGGTGTACGAACCGCCATTATTCGTGCGTGACGCACGGTGGACTCGCGAAGTTAGAGTGTTGTTCACCGGGAGACTAAATAATTAACGATACACTCGCCCGATAACGACCATCCTGTGTGGATTGTTGCGTTTTATAAAACAGTATTATTGTCATTATTACTTTTCTGCACTTGTACATTGCTGCAGTAAGTGAAAAGCGGGATAATGGATGCTCTGTGAAGCACGGGTTTAACATTTGCTAATGCAGGAACAAACATAAGTAAATAAATAGATCATATACAGGATGTATATATGTATATACATTATGATATAGATGAGTGAACGTTTGATACATTATTATGATCTATAAACAAATGCTTTATAATAATTGCAGAACGGGGTGGGTTGCTGGCTGAGAAAATGCGATGAAAGATGAAAATGGAATTTACATTCATGTGCACCGGAGAGACACCTTGGTGGGAAAGCAAAGTATGAGGAGAGGAAAATCAAAATGAAATTATTTGAGCGACGAGACTCGGAGATCGCGCGCGAAGGCAGAGACAGAGAGCGAGCAAGCAGGGAAGCTTCCGCTGTTGCCGTTCGCGCGCTTTTCCCTCGTCCGTCAGTCTCTCTTCACTCATTCGGCCTTCGCCTCGCGCCCGTCACACGGCGCGTCCGACACTCACCAGGGCTCAAAGTGGCCGCACCTGTCCGTGAATCGGCGCCGGGAGGACGGGGCTGCCGCGCTCAGCACTGCGAAGGGAGAGCGTGTGTGAAGGTGCAGCGGGAGAGGTTGGGGAGAAATACGGGAGTGGGGAGTGAGGGGGGGGTACTGACCGGCTTGTACCCGAAGGCCCATCAATGATGAATTCCTCGCTTGTGATTGGAACAGAAATGTTTTCATTTACAACTTTACTCATTAACCTGGAATGATTTTTTATTTTAATTATTGGGTAATATTTCATATTATTTACCTCAAGAATGTTTTATTGATTATTACCCATTTTATTGTGAACTTGCGTGGATCGGCTCTCGCTCCGCTCGTCTCACCACGGTCGCTCAGAGGCACGGGCTTGTTTGAACTGACGATAATGACTGTACGTGAGTTGCTGTGTTGTCATGATTTACATCAATAATAATTACAAACATTCCTTTTGTTCAAATTTATTTGCAAAATTGGTGATGTATTTATTTGTAATCGAAAAAGGACCAATTGGTTTCAAGGTCTAAGCTGTCTGAAGGTAAGGGTGTAAACTGTAAGGGGTGTAAAGGTCTAAAGGTTCTCACGATCTCAAGAGTATAAAAGGTCTTAAGGGTGAAGAGATGTAAAGGTGTCGAAAGTGTTGAAAAGGTCTTAAAAGGTAAAAGGGGTCTTGGGGATCTTAAGGATCTTGGGGTCATGCAGATATTTTTGGTCTTGCAGGTCATTTGGGTCTTATGGGTCTTCGGGGTCTTATGAGTCTTATGTTTAACGTTAATCTTGTCCTTTGGGGTGTTTTTCTCGTATATCCTCAAACACAAACTCGTATATCATTGAATATTTCAGAAAATACCATCTTTTTGATTAGGCCTATGTGTCTTTATGACAGTTGTCCAAACTGAATTTGTGTTGGTTTTACATGTTTTCATCGATTGAGCTACATAAATGAAGAAAATGTTAATGTTGCACAGAAAAGAAGCTTGATTTTGTAAAAAAAAAAAAAAAAAAAAAGGCGTTTTTTTCACCATTTCTTTTTTAGGTTTGGTATCCAAAGTAACCATAAAAATGTTAAACTATCACAGAACATGTATGATTTATTCAAAAATGCATCACAAATCTTCACTAATAAATGTCAGTGTGTGTCGGTCCATCCGTCCATCTGTCTCCTCCATAACTCCAAAACAATGAAAACCTATTGGCCCGAAATTTTGCATGCCGAGGGAAGTCCGAGGTAGTGCATGAGTGAAAATTTGGTGCTTGGGTTAATTTAGACAATTAACCTTTTGAAGATAAATTATGGCCGTATTTTATATAATCCTTTATGACACGTGCATACTCAATCACCTCGCTCCTCCCTCACTGGGGTCTTAATTCGCCATTGTTGGCCTGTTCATTAATGCCTTGACTTGGAACAGGCCTCAAAGGTTTCTTAATGATAAAGCACACAAAGGTTTAGGTTTAACCTCATATCCAGATATGGATGTATATATATATATATATATATATATATATATATATATATATATATATATATATATATATATATATATATATATATATATATTGTTGTGGTTGACCAAATTCGCAAACCACCATTCAGGTCCCTTAGGTGAGATATCTCGGTAAGTATATGTGTAGTTAGGCCCAAACCCGTTGTCTAGAGGGAATAAATGTCATTCATGAGGGCTGCGACTCTTCAGGATAGCCGTTTTTCTTTTACTATCTTTATTTTGGACCAACCGCCATTATTACCACCACCAACCATGTCTCAACAGCCATCACAACAACCACCAACCACAACGCCGCTTCACCACAACCGCCACGACCTTTACCGTCACAACGCGCCACCATCGCATCACCGTCATCTCGCGCCACTCGTGGGCACCGATGCTGGACTCGTGTAGGGCGCGCACCGTGCAGCGTGTTCAAAAGCATCGCGGACTTTCCGAAGAAAAACGGATCAAAAACGACTCACGCCCACTTTTGTTCCGTCCAATCGGTGAGCGAGGGGCGATTTGGCCCCGCCTCCAGGGCGTTGGAGGGCGGTCGCTATATGCAAATTCATGGATCAAAAAGTATTCACGCCCACTTTTCCTCGGGCCAATGGGGAGCCAGCAAGAGAGGTGAAAGGTCGGAGGCAGAGGGTCAAAGATGAGGAGCGAGGCCACGGGGGATATAAGGGGCCGCGTTCGTCAGTCGAGGCAGTTCAGTTCGCAGGAGGAAGAGTTGAGTTGGAAGCGGAGGAAGAGTTGAGTTGAAGTGGCAGTTCAGTGCAGTTGGGAGTTCGCGGAGTCGGAGTGAAGAGGACGGAGCTGTGGAGAGGCGGCGGCGGCGAAGGCGGACGAGGGAGTGCTCGCGTCGGATTCGGGGAACTGCGGAGAGAAAGGCCGGCGGCGCGACCGAGGTCGTGGTGGAGACGCTCGTCGCGGGACCCAAGAGTTTGTGAAATCCTCCTTTCCCCGAGCATCAGCAACCCCCTCCTGTTTCCCCCCCGCGCTGAGATAGTGCGACAAAAGGGGGCCCCCTTCCCACCCCCTACCAGACACTGTCCGCGAGGCCCGCGGAGTTGAGGCACCACCGCCGCTCCGCGTCTCATCATCAGACGGGTAGGCCCGACACGGTCTCGGCCCCAGGCCCGCCTACCCCCTCATCCTGGAGGGTGGTTCTCTTTTCTTTTGCTTTGGGAATGTGTGTTGTCGGCGCCGTCTGTGAAGTAAAATTGTATAAGTGTTGCCGAGTGCCCGGTAGTCGGATAGATCTGCATTGTCGCATTTGCTTTTTGTCTTCTTCTTTTCTGTGCTTTTGGTGGAATTGTATATGTGTGCTTTCCGTTCATCGCGAAATAAATGTGCTTATTATTGAACTGTTTTCCCGCTTCGCTTCGTCATTTCCTTCATTGAATCCCCATCTTGCTTCACGTAAAGGGTTGGTCGTGGGCTAAGACGCCCGATAATTAATCGAACCGTCGAGGCCGACGAATAACACCGCTCGGTTATCCCGATAGTACGGAACGGGTCGCTTAAGTGGCCCGTGTCCGAAGTCGACCTGCGGCGAGGTGCGATCGCCCGGTCTACTCTCCGTGTGGGTACTTAGGTAGGTCGAATTTGGCGAGCAACCCTATCCCACGCGGGGGCCGATTGGCTCGATCGCGGTGAGACCGAAAGGTCCACCCGTGACTGGTTCCCGGCGTTAGTCCGAGAGGGTCACGACTGGATTGTCCGTCCGGTGGGCGACGTGCCGCGATTCGAGTTACGTGGCCGTTCGCACGCCGGTGGGCGCGAATCCGCGACACTGGTGTCAGGTCGTGCGATACAAACCCATCGCCCTCCTCGCGGCACTGGTAACGGAGAACGGGAAAACGGGCTCTCCTGTCTCCGGCTAAATTCACGGGAATCGGTCCAGGGGTGAGAGGAGCGACCCCCGATTCCCTCCAAATTACGAGCGAGCTAAATTAACCCTTTAAGAGAAGCAAGATGGCGTCTCAAGGCGAGCGGGAGCCGGGGGTATTAGGTATGTGTCGTCATGTAGGATCCATGGCCCAGGTCGGTTCTTTTTATAATTATAACCCCACCACTAACTGTGGTCAGTGGGAGCGGCTTGAGCACGAACTTTGCCAGCAAACGGAGTCGCACAATGGCAGCACGGAGCGGGCTGATATTAATGGCACAGCACGAGGCGTGAGCTCCCAGTCACCGGTTCAAGGCACGTGGTCACGGCATGTGCCATGGCAGGCATGGCAGGATGACTATGCGAGCATTGGCAGGCTTCAGGCACAATTGGGGGATGTCTTGGAAAAGGTGAAGCGTTATGAAGAATATATCGAGGAGGTGCAACGTGGAGTGGACGAGTCACAACGGCACGCAGACGCGCTTTGGAAAAATTACGTGTATGGGGGGACACAGCGATTGGACGATTTACTGGAACGAATTCGGTGGCAAAAACATGACTTGGCCAATAGAGTCGACAAATTATGTGGGAAAAAGAATTTGGTAGTGTTTTATACCCGTCAGTTGGAATATGCAAAGAGCAAACTGAACAAAAGAATAGAGGAACAGCAGATTGGTATCTCCCAGGAAAGGAAACAATGGGAGGAAGAATGGAAAACCGAGCTCGAAAAGAAACAAAAGGAGCACGACTTGGAAGTAAAACAATTAATGGAAAAATTATTGGAGCAAGCAAGGCGGTTCAAAGAACTGGAGGAGAGAGTGAGGGAAATACAGTTGGAGGAGAAAAAATGTGAACACGATGGGGAGTTGGAACAATTGAAGGAAGAGATAAGAACAGGCAATCAGGAAAGAGAAAGCCTAGAATGGAAGATAAAAAGAGGAGAGAGACAGCTCGAGGAAAGGGCGGAGGAATTGCTGGAAAAGTCAGAACAGTTCGAAGAACTGCAGGGAGAATTGAGGGAGGAAGGAGAAAGGAAAACAAAGCTCGAAAAGGAAAAACGCGAACAAGATGGAGAATTGGAACTACTGAAGCGAGAGGTAAGGGCAAGCCAGTTTAAAAGAGAAATCCTGGAAGGGGAGATAAGAATGGGAAAGGAATGGCAGAAAAAACTAAATGAATACAGTAAAAAAAGGGACGAATTGAGGAGGGAAGCGGTGGAAAGAAGAGATGAAATGAGTGAAGAAGCATGCAAATTGAGGGAGGAATTAGAAACAAAAACTTCTGAGATACTGAAACACGAAAACAAAGAAAGAGGATTACAAGACGAACTGAGGATGTTAAAAGAAGAAAGAACGACAGCAGAGAATGAAACGTTAAGGAACCACACTGAGCAGATTGAACAATTAGAAGCCAAAGCAAAGTCGGAGTGTGCAGAGATGAGAAAGGAATTGGAAAAGAAAGTTTCTGAGTTACAGAAACACCAGAACAAAGAGAGGGAACTACAAAACGAACTGAGAGTGTTAAAAGAGGAAAGGAAGAGAACGGAAAATGAAACTTTAAGAAACCACACTGTACAGATCGAACAGCTGGAAGCGAAGGCCAGATTAAAGAATGAGGAACAAGAAAGAGTACTGAGAGAACAAGGAATGAGACAGGAGAAGGAAATCAGCCAACTGAAGGAAACCACGAGATTGCAGAATGAGATGCAAGAAAGAGTAATGATGGAAGAACGAATCAGACAGGAGAAGGAAGTCAGCCAACTGAAAGAAATAACGAGATTGCAGAATGAGGAACAAGAAAGGGTACTGAAAGAACAAGGAATGAGACAGGAGAAGGAAATCAGCCAACTGAAGGAAACCACGAGATTGCAGAATGAGATGCAAAAAAGAGTAATGAAGGAAGAACAAATAAGACAGAAGAAGGAAGTCAGCCAACTGAAAGAAATAACGAGATTGCAGAATGAGGAACAAGGAAGACAGTGGAATAGGAAATATAAAGAACAAGGAATGAGACAGGAGAAAGAAATCCATCAATTAAAGGAAACGATGAGATTGCAGAACGAGGAACAAGAGAGACAGTGGAATAAAAAACTGAAAGAGTATGAATTTGAAACGGAACGACAAAAGGAAAAAAATAGGTTGGAATACGAGGAGAAGTTGAAGGAGCAAGGAATGAAGCAGGAAGGAGAAATCAGGAGATTGAAGGACACAAGGAGATTGGAGAGGGAAGAACGAGAGGAACAATGGAATAGAAAACAAAAAGAACATGAATCTGAGGTTGACCAATTGAAAGAAAAGCTGAGGCTGGAGTACGAGGAGATAGACAAAGAACAGCGAATGAAACACAAAATGGAGATGAACCAAATGAAGAAAACCATGAAACTGGATAAGGAAAGACAGGAGAGGAAACGAGGAAGAGTAATTAGACAGCAGCAAATGAAACACAAAATGGAGATGAACCAAATGAAGAAAACCATGAAACTGGATAAGGAAAGACAGGAGAGGAAACGAGGAAGAGTAATTAGACAGCAGCAAATGAAACACAAAAAGGAGATTAACCAAATGAAGAAAACCATGAAACTGGAGAAGGAAGGACAGGAGAGGAAACGAGGAAGAGTAGTGAGAGAACAGCGAATGAAACACAGGAAGGAAATGAGCCAATTGAAAGAAACAATGAGATTGGAAAACAAAGAGCAGGAGGAACAGTGGGAGAGAAAACAACAACTATATGAGTGTGAAATTGAACAACTAAAACGGAGAGCGAGACTGGAGTCAACGGAGATTGAGGAGCTCCGGAGGGAGAACGAACAGCTAATGGGGCTCAGAGAGAAAGAACGACTCAGATGGGAAGGAAAAAGGAACCAGGAAGAGACAGAAATAAGGAACAAGGAGAGAAAATGTATAGAGACACGGGAGACAAGAGACGAGGTGAAAGGAATTGCGAGGGAGAGAAAAGAACAATTAATACGGAAAGCAAGGATGAGGTACGCGGAGATCGTGAAAGAGCAAGGAGTGAAAAACAGGGAAGGACGGGAGCGACTTAAGGAGAAAGCAAGGTTGACCTACATAAAGATAAGAGAAAGACGCCAGAAAGAAGCAGAGACCAATAGACACGAGGGGACAACAGAAACTTATAAATGTATAGAGACACGGGAGACAGAAAAAATAGAGGAGAGACTGCATGAATTGGACAAGGTTAGAGACGAACACACACACACAGAGGTAGTGGAGGACGATGAGGTTGAGCTGGCGGACCGTGCAGGGACCCGGTGCGAGCAGCGGGATAGCCTCCTCCAGGAACGAGGGGAGGGAGTATGCCCCCTTGAGGCGAGTCACGACCAGGTGGGTTCGGTCGTGCTTTGCGAGGTTGAGGGGACGGGTGCTGTGGACAGGTGCACGGAGAGCTTGGGGGGTATAGAGGCCCTGGAGACCCTTGTGGGGACACGAATCCCCAGTGTGGTTGTCCCTGTGTGTGTGGTGCAAGGTGTGAGTGCGTCCCCGTGTGTGGAAGCGACCCCGTGTGTGAGTGGTGTGGTGGCGATTGTGCCGGTGTACGTGCTTCCCAGCACGCCGTGTGTAAAAGGGGCACCGCAAGTGAGTGAGGCACCGCGGATGAGTGCCCCCGCGTGTGTGAGTGAGGCACGGTGTGTGAGTGAGGCACGGTGTATGAGTGTGGCATGCGTGAGTGAACGGCCGAGTGCAAGGGAGACCGTGTGTGTGAGAGAGCGGAATGTGAGGGAGATGTCGGTTGGTATGCGGGAGCACGCAGCCGCGTCTCCCGGTGTGAATGTGATGGAATGGACTGTGAGCGTCGTAACACGCAGGTGTGCGTGGGTTGAATGGCGACGACGACGGCGACATGTCAGGAAAGAAAGCCGGGTAGCGGCTGTAGTTGTTTCGGGGACCGTGCCGGGTTCACCCAGCAGTGAGCACGAGGTCCGTGCTGTGCAACGCACGAGACCACCACGTGCTCGCTTGCGAGAGTGAAGTCCCGGTCCGGAAACGCACGCGGTGGATTTGCCGATCCCGCGGACGGACAAAGTTTAGGCAGGATTACGGATTTGGACCGGACGGGTTCTCCACGCGATCGTATGTGTTAAGCTCCAACGGGCAAAGCACATGTGTTCGCGTGGGGAACCCCTCGAGACGTGGGGCTTGTGTTTTTTTTATGCGCACGGTGACGTCATGGCTGCACGTGGGGTTGGAATCCGGCAGGAGGGGTATCCCTGCCGGATGGTACCGTCCAAGGAGGGACGAGGAACACGTGCAGCTGCATGACGTCACGGGCAGGTGTAAAGTGCGCGAGTTGCCGCGCTGGTGCTGCGCATGAAAAAAAAAAAAAAAAAAGCAAGCCTCACTTTCGGGTGCACAGGATTCCTGGGCAAGGGGTGGAAGACCCCCTTGACCCGGGGCACAGGATGGAAACTAGTTAGGGGGGAAGGGTTGGCTTAGCTAGACCGGCTCCATGGGGCAGGGGTAAGTCCTCATGGGGCCCGTGGAATGGATTAGTTAGAGGGATTGTAGCGAGATTTAGGTTGGGAAATTGATTTTTGGGATATTTGGAGACAGTGACAGACTTGTGAATGTGTAGAGGGGACGTAGTTTAGCTACGTAGGTTAAATGGAACGTGCTATAGTGTAAGGGACGACGTGGGAGCACGAGTTAGTTAGGGGATGCAGATAGAAGGATGGCAGAGTTCAGTGGTGAGTGTGTTGAAGAGTTGTTGGTGAGTTATGAGGTGGAGGCATGTGCTTGGTGAGTGGGTGAGGCCAGCGAGTCTGTGTGAATGGAGCGAATGGGGAATGCATGGTGCGATGAGTGATTGGGGGGAGGAGTGACTCCCGCCCAAGGGACCCCGGGGTCAGTATAAAGTGAGTTAGGGGGTTAGTCAAATTGAAAAATGGAAGTCGTTTTGTTGTTGGTGGGAAAGTAGGCTCGATACCCATTTGGAGGGGTGCAGGAGCCCTGTTAACGGGCTTGGGAGCGTGGCTGCGAAAGGTGAGTATTGCTGAGTGGGTACCCCGGGCACCAGGCTAGTCGGCCGTGGTAGGCCAAGGGCCCATGGGGGGCTGGGATAGCGTAGTGGGCACGGGTGCGCCTGCTTGGTGCGGGGGCCCGGGGCACCAGTAGCCGCGTGGGCAGTGTTGTGGGCACGGGTGACCCTCGGAAAGGGGCCTGGGAAGCCAGCCTGCCACGTGTGCGTTTCAGGGGAGGTGCCATGGGGGGCACTCCCCGGTGTTAGGGAGCTGGTAGGCTCGGAGGCAGTGTAGTGCCCGGGGGTGCCATAGCGGGAGATTCGGCAGAGGGTCGTGCCTGCCAAAGGGAGCCACGTGTCCCAGCCATGAGACCGTGTGAGGGCACGGACAGAAAATTGGGGGGCGAGGCCCGAAATTGTGAGGACACCAACACAGGCGACGGGAATCTGGGTTGTTTGAACCAATAGTTTAAGCGAGAGGCGCTTGTTGAAAGCCCCGGGGTAGTTTAACAGTTAAATGGATAGGGTAGATAGGAAGTGTACCCCTCCGCACCATCCATCCCCTCGCTGTCGTTGTGGGCCGCTGGACCCACTTTGGTTATAGATCGCTGAACTCTGGGGAGGCCATTCTGAGGCTTCGTTGGGTCTCGGCACAGGACGCCAGCTCTCCCTTGTTCCCCTCCGGGAAGGGAACGTAGGGGTTGGGAGTAGGCAAGGTGACAGAATAGGTTAGCCGAACAAGGACGATAAAGGGGGTTAGGGGATGATTTATAGTGGGGAAGTAAAAATAAAAAAAATAAGTTGGGGCTAAATTGGGGTTTGACAAATTAAGGGAGTGGGTATGTACAGTGACAGGCAAAGGCGATAGGTGGGAGGGAGACAGGTAGGTAGGTCCGAGCCCGCCTTCCAAGTGGCCAGCACCACCGCACTCCCTCCACCAACCTCCACTGAACGGCAAAGGCTGGCCAACTTCATCGGCTGGCCGTGTTTTGCTTCAAGGCGGAGGCCGGCCAACTTCATCGGCAGCTGTTGTTTTGCTGCGAGGCCTGTGCCGGCTGGATCGTCTGCAGCTGCTGTGCTGCAAGGCCTGTGCCGGCTGGATCGTCTGCAGCTGTTTTTCTTCAAGGCCTGTGCCGGCCAGTTCATCTGCCGGCTGTGTTTGCCTGCAGCGGCCTTCTTCTGCGGGCTGTGTTTGCCTGCTGCCTTTGCCATGCCATGCCCACTGCCCATGTTCACCAGCCCTGCCCATGCAACAGTTTGCAAGCTGCGAGAACTGCCCTGTTGGCAGCTACAACACGGGCCTGCAGTGGCGGCCCGTGCACCGTGTTTGCGTCCATCCATTCATCCACCCATCCATTGAGTTCATTGCGTGTGCCACTTGAGCTGGCACGGAGACTGCATTTGTGCAGCCCATGCACCGTTGTGGTTCACTGCGTTCAGTTCAAACCATTCATCCATCCATTCGTTGTGTTCATTGCGTGTGCCACTTGAGCTGGCACGGAGACTGCATTTGTGCAGCCCATGCACCGTTGTGGTTCACTGCGTTCAGTTCAAAAGGGAAGGCCTTGGACTGCGTGTGAGCAGCCAGCCACGTTCCCTGTCACCTGCATTGTTTGAGCCAGAGACTGCATGCGAGCAGCCTGGCTCCCTGCTAACTGCTTTTCTTTTGCAGAGTTCATTGATCCTGGGCCATGGTTTAGTGTAAAATTTGTAAGTTAAGGTTAAGATGTACTGTAAATATGAGTGCGCCCTCGGCATGTATGTCTTAGCGCCGGCAATTTTATTTAAGTCGTCCGTGTGAGTGAGTTTGTTTAGGTAGTTACTCAGCCCTTAGGTTATTTATTTTGGGGACACGAATACCATGAATGTCGCACTCAGGGATCCGTAGGTAAAATGTACTCGGGGAAAACTACACATGATGGCACACGAAAATTTGACGACTCGGGACGAGTCTGTAAAAAGGGGAGGGGGTAGTGTTGTGGTTGACCAAATTCGCAAACCACCATTCAGGTCCCTTAGGTGAGATATCTCGGTAAGTATATGTGTAGTTAGGCCCAAACCCGTTGTCTAGAGGGAATAAATGTCATTCATGAGGGCTGCGACTCTTCAGGATAGCCGTTTTTCTTTTACTATCTTTATTTTGGACCAACCGCCATTATTACCACCACCAACCACGTCTCAACAGCCATCACAACAACAACCACCAACCACAACGCCGCTTCACCACAACCGCCACGACCTTTACCGTTACAACTCGCCACCATCGCATCACCGTCATCTCGCGCCACTCGTGGGCACCGATGCTGGACTTGTGTAGGGCGCGCACCGTGCAGCGTGTTCAAAAGCATCGCGGACTTTCCGAAGAAAAACGGATCAAAAACGACTCACGCCCACTTTTGTTCCGTCCAATCGGTGAGCGAGGGGCGATTTGGCCCCGCCTCCAGGGCGTTGGAGGGCGGTCGCTATATGCAAATTCATGGATCAAAAAGCATTCACGCCCACTTTTCCTCGGGCCAATGGGGAGCCAGCAAGAGAGGTGAAAGGTCGGAGGCAGAGGGTCAAAGATGAGGAGCGAGGCCACGGGGGATATAAGGGGCCGCGTTCGTCAGTCGCAGTTCAGTTCGCAGGAGGAAGAATTGAGTTGGAAGCGGAGGAAGAGTTGAGTTGAAGTGGCAGTTCAGTGCAGTTGGGAGTTCGCGGAGTCGGAGTGAAGAGGACGGAGCTGTGGAGAGGCGGCGGCGGCGAAGGCGGACGAGGGGGTGCTCGCGTCGGATTCGGGGAACTGCGGAGAGAAAGGCCGGCGGCGCGACCGAGGTCGTGGTGGAGACGCTCGTCGCGGGACCCAAGAGTTTGTGAAATCCTCCTTTCCCCGAGCATCAGCAACCCCCTCCTGTTTCCCCCCGCGCTGAGATAGTGCGACAAAAGGGGGCCCCTTCCCACCCCCTACCAAACACTGTCCGTGAGGCCCGCGGAGTTGAGGCACCACCGCCGCTCCGCGTCTCATCATCAGACGGGTAGGCCCGACACGGTCTCGGCCCCAGGCCCGCCTACCCCCTCATCCTGGAGGGTGGTTCTCTTTTCTTTTGCTTGGGAATGTGTGTTGTCGGCGCCGTCTCTGAAGTAAAATTGTATAAGTGTTGCCGAGTGCCCAGTAGTCGGATAGATCTGCATTGTCGCATTTGCTTTTTGTCTTCTTCTTTTCTATGTGCTTTTGGTGGAATTGTATATGTGTGCTTTCCGTTCATCGCGAAATAAATGTGCTTATTATTGAACTGTTTTCCCGCTTCGCTTCGTCATTTCCTTCATTGAATCCCCATCTTGCTTCACGTAAAGGGTTGGTCGTGGGCTAAGACGCCCGATAATTAATCGAACCGTCGAGGCCGACGAATAACACCGCTCGGTTATCCCGATAGTACGGAACGGGTCGCTTAAGTGGCCCGTGTCCGAAGTCGACCTGCGGCGAGGTGCGATCGCCCGGTCTACCCTCCGTGTGGGTACTTAGGTAGGTCGAATTTGGCGAGCAACCCTATCCCACGCGGGGGCCGATTGGCTCGATCGCGGTGAGACCGAAAGGTCCACCCGTGACTGGTTCCCGGCGTTAGTCCGAGAGGGTCACGACTGGATTGTCCGTCCGGTGGGCGACGTGCCGCGATTCGAGTTACGTGGCCGTTCGCACGCCGGCGGGCGCGAATCCGCGACTATATATATATATATATATATATATATATATATATATATATATATATATATATATATATATATATATATATATATATATATATATATATATATATATATATTGTTACAAATTTGGGAATTCGATTGCACACAACATTCAGGTTCCTGAAGTCAGATATGTCGATAAGTGCTTGTTCCCGAGATAGTTCACCTTCCATTGTTTAATGGGCAGAAATCGATTAAGTGCGCTGCGCGATTCAATTTAATAGTTAGGGAGCGATCATAACACAGTGGAGACGCCCCTCCCCCTCTTCTGCGAAGAGGAAGAAGAGCCCTCCCTTCCTGTGATTCATGACGTCAACAACTCCCTCCCACCCGTGGTTGAGCGGGGGATGGAGCACGAGGGCATGAGTCACGCCGGGAGCGGGGGAGGGGCGGATGGGAATAAAAAAGGGATACTCTGCTTTGTTCAGGTTGGCTTTTCAGTAGAGCTTTGGCTTCTGCTTTGGCTTGGCTTGGGTTAGGGAGGAGGCTTTTTGAAGGCTTTTTGAAGGCTTTCTGCTTTGGCTTGGCTTTTAATAAGCGTTCTGCTTTGGAGGCTTTTTGGAGAGCTTTTTTCTTTGGCCTGGCTTTTCAGCAGGCCTTTGGGTTCTGCTCGGCTCAGAGTTCTTGGTCCTCGCTTTGTTCATCAGAAGAGAGTTGAGCTGGTTGCTCGGTTCGAGCTGCTGGTGGTGGCTTCCTGCTCTTGGTTCGTGTTGAGATGCTTTGTTCATCGGAAGAGAATTGAGCTGGTTGCTCGGCTGGCTCTTCTTGGTTCGTGGAGCTCTTTGTTCTCCGCTTGGTTCCCGGCTTGGTGCGACTCATCGGCCTCATCTTGGAGGTGGTTCCTCAGGGAAGCGACGCATCGACGGGAAGGATCGGCGCCTCGTCTCACCAGCACATGTTCGGAAGCGCGAGATGATTCGCTGGAGCTCGGGAAAGATCGCGGTTCACGGCGATTGGATCCAGCTCGCTCTCACTGGAGCCCGGGTCCGAACAGCTTGAAGACCAGACGAGGTGGAGAGGTTCGAGATTGGTTCTGGATTTCACCTCATCTGTCCCTCCAAGCTGGAGTCCGTTATTAAAGGCATCAGCCACCATTTCTTTGGTGTGTGTGTGCGTACGTGTGTCCGTGGGTCCGTCTAAAAAGTAGAGAATTGTTAAGTGCTTTGTGTGCTGTAAATGATTGCATTGCATTTCGTATAGTCGCTATAGTTCTGCTCTTATGTGCTTCCCTAGTTCCCCATCATTATAAATAAATACCCCAATTGTTAAAGGTTTTCAGCTTGTCGCGTCGATTCTTTCATTGACTGAGCATTTCGTGTGTTGGGAGTTAGAAAGCCGTTGGTTTGCCGTAAGAGGGGGACATTCGGACCGACGGTTCTCAGCAATTAAGCCGCTTGGAATCACGCATGGGACAGGCTCGCTTCAGCGGCTTGTTCCGTACAAGTTCCGTCGAGGGTGGAATACCCCGGTAGTTGGATCACGTGGGTATTTAGGTAAATTGAAGATTGGCAATCGACGCTACCCCACATGGTCTGCCCATTGGCGTATTTCGGTTCTTGCACAAGGACCCATCGGCCTCGGAGTTATCCGGGCGGCGATCTATATTCCGGGCGATCGGTCGGGCCGACTCGACTTGCGGCTCTGTCAGAGCGGTCGGTTCGCGGCCGACCACCGGCACTGTAACAATATATATATATATATATATATATTTACGGTTCTAGGAACCGTATGCATACAAACATAGTGTCCCAAGTCAGTTATTCCATTAAGTATATGTGCAGATAGAACCCCTCCTTGTGTGCAGTGGGAAAACAAAAGGGGTGTGTTGCAATGGCTTTTGGTTAGGTTTATAAATCATTTCTCCCATTTTATTTTGAACCACAGTACCCTCCTCTCGCTTGCTAATCTTACATGGGCTGAACAAGCGCTTGTTCGCCGACTCACCTAACCGGCGACTCGCTTTCCGAGGCAAAATCTTTGTGCAGTACCTTTTTGGCGAGTCTGGACACGTGTGGAGTGGGCAGGCTTCCCGTATGGCCGAAACCCAGCCCAGAAAGGGCGGACCCATGGAAGTCCTGTCCAATCAGGGTGGACAGTGACGTCAGCTTCACCAAGGCCCCTCCCCGCTGAGAGAGATCAATAAATTACGAAGCAACTCTGAGAGCGGGAGTGTTGGAGTGAGACAGTTTGTCTGCTGGTAGCGAAAGAAAGGAGGAAGGTCATAGAGTGGTTGTGCTCTTTGAGGGTCGTTCGTTTTGAGTGTGAGAGAGCATGGTGAGATGCGAATCCGTACACTTCTGAACTTCCTCTGTGAAAATGGACTGCATTTTCAAACTCAGTGGGGTCGATTTACTTTAAGAAATGTTTAGACGGACAACAAATTAATTATAGATTAGAAAATATCGAAATGAGTAGGATTAGTTACTCAACTCCAGTAATGATAAATCTTGTTTTAGGTCATATTTTTGAAATGGTAGTGAATTCAATGTCGGTGCAGTCATTTCTTAGAGTAAATCGACCCCATAGAGTTTGAAAATGCACTCCATTTCCACCTCAGACATCCAGAAGTACCCGTAATCGTACCTGACCCTACCCTAATTTATTCAAGTCATGAAACAAATTGTCGTCATATGGAGCGACCTCTAAATCACCTCCAATCAAGCTAAAAGAATTTATGCGTGTTATTGGAACATATTAGAATAATTTTATGCTTGTGGAGCAACAATCTTTTTTTTTCGACTTTTTTGGACCACCCTAATATATATATATATATATATATATATATATATATATATATATATATATATATATATGTATATATATATATATATATATATATATATATATATATATATATATATATACATATATATATATATATATATATATATATGTATATATATATATATATATATACATATATATATATATATATAAATATATATACATATATATACATATATATACATATATATATATATATATATATATATATATATATATACATATATATATATATATATACATATTGTTGCGGTCAGATGAGAAGACCACCATTGGGGAGGGGGGCGGGGAGCTATCTCGGGCTCCCACCAGACTCCCCGGAATTGTAGGCCGTCACACACGGATAATTCCATGACGCAGCAGGTCGCTAACCCACCGTGAACGCCAATAACTCGACCGCGTGACTGAGGGTCCTCCCGTCTATGGGTTAACCGGGTTACCTAATTAATCGCATGATTTAATGACCGGGGAATATGCCCTTGGTACGCCTTGTCCGAACCAGATCACTTTACCAGATTGGATACAGCCGAGCGACACTGCCAAGGATGTACCGGCTAAAAGGAATGGATCGTTTGGAAGAACGTCCCCACTAAGCTAGGATTCAGACCATGCTGGATCAATGAAAGAACAGAAAAAAATGAGCTGGGAACATTTCTCATAATAATTTATTTTCAAGCAGGCAAGGAAAGTTATGTGGTACAGTGAAGGTAGTTTTATTGGTGTGTGTAATGCAGGGATAGAAAGAAGCATGAGGTGTGACAATTATACAAGCAACTTACAAATCAGACACAGAGCAGACTTAACCCGACATAATAATCTTCTGCAATCTTAATTACGAACACAGGCGCCAGGACACACACACACACACATACACACACACACACACACACACAAAACCCAATGAAGAGGAGTTAATGAAGAGAAAAAGGAGGAGAGGAGATGAGGCTAACAGTCTCTGAATACCTTGCACGATTGCCCGATCGCGCTACCAATACGTTTTGGGGGGATGCTCCACCGGGCGATACCTGCCTGGCAGCTGTCGTGCTGTTTCTTGCTTCGTGGCACTTCGTGCAGCTAGCGTCGGTCCAGAGAATGAGAAGCGACCATCGGGCGTGAAGGGGGACTTGGGTGGAGAAGGCGGAGTCGAGACCGAGTGGGCGGAGTGGTCGATGGGACCAGGTGTGTGGGTGGAGTCAGCGACGTGTTGGCGGAGGAAGGCGGAGTCGATGATGACAGAAGGGCAGGTGAAGAAGTCGGAGTCGAGATCCGGCGCATGAGAGAGAGAGAGAGAGGACGGCTTCGCGACCCGCCTTTTATAAACCCCGCTGTGAAGGGCGGGGAGGGCCACCCCGAAGCGATGCGTCGTCACCCGAATCGGGTGCTTTGGTTGGCCCCGGTCCCCGCACAACCCAGCCACGATGGGCGGAAGCGGCTCCACTCCACTTCCGGCAAGATGACCCCAAGCTGTGGAATCGTCTCGCTCCGACCCCACGACATGATATGAATCGCCTCACACCGAACTCCGCAACATGAATTGCCTTGCACGAACTCCCGGGCCGTGCCCTGCCGGTCGGCCGAGGGTGGCGTCAGTCCTGCGTGCCTGCCCGGGCAGCCCCGATTAGCACTGGTCAATGTGCCTGCTCCGTGATGCGCCACAAGGCCTGAGCTGTACAGCACGCCCCTGCCTGATCGCGGCTTCGCCGGCCGGAGAGGCGAGGAGACGTCCGCCATCCATGGAGAACACCCGCGGCCGCCAGCGAGGACCGACGGTAAGGTGTTAGGGTAAACCCATGCACAGACAAGTACAAGATATGTGCCATTCGTGCCCTGCTCTGTACGATAATAAGGTGTCACGAGCTAAGCACAGGTACGCCTGCTATCGAGCATGCCCCGTACAGTGCGCACGGATCTGCCATTAAGCACATGGCCAGTGCTCGCGTTCGCCTGATTCTGCTATCGTGTGAGTGGGACCAACCCCGATCTGTGTCAGACATTGAGGGGAATGATCAGATATAATAATTTGATGGAGAAATGGAGGGAAAAGAAGATGCCGATATATTTAAATCCAGAAATGGGTTGGAGAGAACGTGCCACCCATATCTTGCACACTTGTGTCCTGCACAATGTGGCATGGTTGTTGTTTTTCTATTATCGGCCTCTGACAATGTAGTTATTGGCACCAAGCTGCCAGCCACGCTCTCGCCGATATTGGGTCATTTGCTTCTGTGTTGTGAAAAACAACATCCTTGCAGCCTCTTTGAGAGATATTCGTTCACATGCCTTTTCAATGCAACCAGCAATCTCATCCCAGATCATCGGAAGCTCGAGCCGATCATCTCGAGCTGCCGAGCATACTGTATGACTTGCTGCAAAAGTTAGGTTGAGGGATCGCTTGAGGACGGGAGCTCTGCGGTGTGCCACGCGATGCTGATCGGTGTCCAAGCACAGTGCCTGCTGGCCTACACGAGGACCCAAATTCGGATTTACCTCAGGAATAAGGAAGGTCGTGCGTCATTATCCTTGGCGTTGGCGCGAAGAGCTCGGTGGACAAAAGTTCTGTGAACAGGAGTGGAGTAGACGAAAGGAGCTGTGGTTGTTGTTTTGCGCTTGTCGGTGGCTGCACGGAGAAAGCGGTTTTGGCGGCACGTGGACGGATCGGAGTTCGAGTGCCCCGACGATTCGCCATGTGGGTTCCGTCCCGAACCACGAGCCTGGCACGAGCTCCCGGACCATTAACCACCAGGTGCCGCATTTCCGAGCACGCTTCCCTTTTACTCTGACCTCCAGCTCGTCTCTCCTCACGGCTGCGAGGGGAACAATAAAATCCTGGTTTCTTTTCTTTTGTGTGTGTGTGTGTCTGTGGGCCCCATCTGTAAGTAGGATTGTATAAGTGTTTTCCTTTCATTGTGCATTACATTTCTTTAGTCATGAGAACTGTGCTCTGTCTCCCCTCCCCGATTATTCTTTGTAAAATAAACCCCTGTTAAATGTACCAGCTCGTTTTCTGTGCTTTCTCCCATTGACAGAGCAAGGTGCGTATTGAGAAATAGTAAAGCCGTCTGTGCCATAAATTGTTCATTTGGTCCCGCACGGCTTTGGTAACTTCCACTCGGTTACGCCGGATCCGAGTCGGTGATCGCGATTCAATTCGGACAAAGTCGGCCGAGGATGTGGTTTCCCCTGTAGTTGGACGGCGTGAGTACTTCGGTAAATTGGAATTAGACAAGTGGACCCTACCTCACGCCGTCAAAATATTGGCGACCACGGTCCTCGAAGTGACCCATGACCTTTCGGAGTTGTCCAAGAGTCACGACCTAAATTCCGGGTGTTTGTTGGAAGCCAACTCCACTGCTCAACCTAGTGGTCGTTTATCATCAAC
Source organism: Eptatretus burgeri (assembly GCF_056783735.1). Lineage (NCBI taxonomy): Eukaryota > Metazoa > Chordata > Myxini > Myxiniformes > Myxinidae > Eptatretus > Eptatretus burgeri. The sequence continues at coordinate 86,860,325 of NC_140969.1, read as the reverse complement.
AAACCCCGCCCCACAACAGTATTTATAATCAGATGCACCTCCTGACTTATGGTGAGCATCGCCACAGATTATGTCTCACATGGTAAAACCGCATAATCCGCAAAGAACAACCATCCATCTTTCATTTATTTATGTTTTCATGTATGGATGTTTTGCGACGATTCTGTGATTTTTCCCAGTGTATCTGCTGCGATGTCCATCAGCACACACAATTTCAGCTTTCTATGTCACCCAGAAGGTCCCGATCTTTAATTTCAGTCAGTGAGTAAATCAGTGAGTCAGTCAGTCAGTGCTTTAAAAGAGCTTTATATATTCGATATATCGAAAGAGCATTATATCCAAGGTCGTGCATTCTAAGATCCTCAAATTTTCAAAAGGTCAACATCAGCCGCATTTCTAAAATCTTCAATTTTAATCCGATTAGCTTGAAATTTGAAGAGCATTTGCATGTCAGATCACTAAATTCAACCACCTATTAATTTTCAAGTCAACATGGGCCAAAAAGTCAACATGGGCTACATTTCTGAAATTGTTTTTAAAATTGTCAATTTTCATCCAATTGCCTTGAAATTTGAAGACCATTTACACATCAGTTCGCTGAATTCAAGCACCCATGAGTTATGAGATCAGCATAGGCCAAAAGGCCAATTTGAGACAAATTTTCTAAAATCCTCAATTTTCATCCGATTGACTTCAAATTTGAAGTGATTTTGCATATAAGCTTAATTAATTCAAGCACCAATTATTTTGAGGTCAACAAAGGCCAAAAGGTCAACATCGGCCAAAATTTTAACAAATTTTGATCACTCTAAAATCCTCAAATTTCACCCGATTGACTTGAAATTTGAACAGGATTTGCAGATCAGGTCAATGAATTCAAACACCTATTACTTTTGACGTTAAATTAGATCAAAAAATCAACATAGGCCATAAGGTCAACCCAACATAGGCCGGATTTTTAAATATTTCTAAAATCGTCAATTTTCATTCGATTGACTTGAAATTTGAAGAGCACTTGCACATCAGATTACTGAATTCAAGCAGCGATTATTTTGAGGTCAACTTCGGTTAAAAGGTCAACATAGACCAAAGGTTAACAACTTTGGATCATTTTCTAAAATGCTCAATTTTCATCCGATTGACTTGAAATTTGAACAGGATTTGCATATCAGGTCAATGACTTCAAACATCTATTACTTTTGAGGTTAACTAAAGTCAAAAGGTTAACATAGTCCATAAGGTCAACCCAACATAGGCCAATTTTTTCAATTATTTCTAAAATTGTCAATTTTCATCCGATTGACTTGAAATTTGAGTAGCATTTGCATATCTGGTCATTGAATTCAACCACCTATTTATTTTGAGGTCACCCTTGGCCAAATGGTCAACATAGACCAAAAGGTCACCATAGGCCAAATTTCCAAAATCCTCAATTTTAATCCAATTAACTTAAAATTTTAAGAGCATTTGTATATCAGGTCATTGAATTCAACCACCTACTAATTTTGAGGTAAATATAGGCCAAAAGGTCAAAATAGGCCAAAAGGCCAAATTGGGCCAGATTTTCTAAAATCCTTCATTTTCATCCAATTGACTTGAAATTTGAAGAGCATTTGCATATCAGCTTACTGAATTCAAGCACCAATTATTTTGAGAACAGCACATGCCAAAATATGAACATAGGCCAAAGGTCAACAACTTAGGATCACTTTCTAAAATTCTCAATTTGCATATGATTGACCTCAAATTTGATCAAGATTTGCATATCAGGTCAATTAATTCAACCACCAATTAATTTTAATGTCAAAAGGTCAACACAGACCTAATTTCTAAAATTGATAGACAGAGCCAAAAAAACTATATGAGGCCCCGCGAGGAGGAGTGATGTTAGCGACATTTTTTTTTAAAACATCAGAAATCCAAGTCAAAGTTTGCGCAACTTCAAACGCTGTAATTTCGTTATCGTTATAGATAGAAACATCATTTAAAAACCAAAAGAATTCTTGTTTCAAGCCGAAGCTGATCATGTAATGAGGGGGGGTGGGGGGAAACAGTATGGTACGAAATTTTACATTATGCACGGGTGGTTTACATGTTACCAAAGCACTATTTTCCATGATTGTAGTACAATACCAAAAAACGATAATTAGTGGTCATGGAAGGGTAATTGTGTGTTATGGTTGTCATTAATACAAGAATAATGGTGGGGGTGCGGCACGCTGCACCACGCTGCCTCCCACCAAGGAAGATTGCCACACACACACACACACACACACACACACACACACACACACACACACACACACACACACACACACACACACACACACACACACACACACACACACACACACACACACACACACACACACACACACACACACACACACACAGTACCAAGGAACAACATTCCTCCACGGACTAGCATCCAGCCAGACGCGGCTGGCGAGACAGCGCTTGTGAAAGTTTTTTTTCGCGAGACTTTCGGCCCTATTTTGGGTGGAGATTGGTGTAAGGGACGTGCTCGGATGATAGGGGAAGGGTTAAAATAGTGCTATATGGCATGAACTCCAAAATGGCCGATGTGCTGCTTACATCACTCCTCCTCGCGGCACCTCATTTATATCACTATATCTCAAAATATTGTGGACGAGTTATGACAAAACAACGTGGATGGTTGGTTTTTGACATGAGCAAGTGGATTAGATTTTGGGTTGGATCCAGCCCGTCAGTGGGATACAAAACGTGAACTGTTCCACCTGGCAGAGGTACGCGCTCTACCGAGTGCCGACTTTGTGCTGTTTTGTCAAGAGTCGCTCTATGAATGATTTTTCATTTGATTGTCTGTTTGTTTGTCTGCACAGAACTTTCATGTTTTTCTTCACAACCGCTTGTCAGATTGAGATGAAAGTTTCACCATTGGTGCAGCTACTCATGTAGAATGTTTTAATGATAATTATGATGTCATAGGTAACGTGGTGTGGCAGCCATATTGGAAAAATGGGGGAAAAAAAACTTTGGACCTCTGTATCTCTGAAACTGCACCAAGGAAAAAATTGAAACTGGGCACATAGCAAGTTCTCCTCTTGCAGAATGAGAAGTATTTTTTATGACATCATAGGTGCCCTGTTATGACGCCATAATTGCATATGTCGAATGTCACATCCGATCAGTATGAAAATTTTTGGGGGTCATCTAGGGATGAAATGGTCTACAGGAAAAAAATGATGTCATCAGTCATGTGATTCGGCAGCCATATTGTTTAAAAAAAGCAACCTTCAAAAATTTTCTTCTCTGAAGTGGCTGAACAGGTCAAGGTGAAACTTTACAAGTATAACCGCCTGTCCATGAGGAACAAAAGGTTTACACATGTGACTTCATTGGTCACATGGTTTGGCAGCCATATTGGATTTACCCGAAAAACCTGTAAAAAATCTTATTCTCCAGAAGAGCATTTGCATATCAGAGAAAACAAATCGAGAGAAAACTTCACACAAGTGTTCCCTAAGCCATAGGTGTTCAAGTATGTTCAGGATTAATTTATAGGTCACATGGTTTGGCAGCCATGTTGGATTGATGAAAAATATTAAATAATATTTCGCTAGAACCGCTTATCAATCGACATCAAACTTCACATTTATGATTTAGGAGTGATTGTCAATAAATATTTAAAATTTCAACTTGAACTGATGCATGGGCTGGCAGCCAGAATTATTTAATTTTTTGAGAAGGGTTCTTTTTGTTTTGTTTTTATTATTTGCTCCGCCACTGAAAGTGAAGGAAGTTATGTTTTCACCCCTTTCTGTCTGTTTGTCTGCTTGTCTGTTTATGTGCAGGATATCTCAAAAAGTTGGGGACAGTTCCAGATGAAATTTGGTGGGGAGGTTGGGTGTGTGACAAAGATGAACTGATTCGATTTTGGTGAAGATTTAGATCCGGATCCGGCTACGAGATTTTTTTACGTGATTATTCACCATCGAGAGATCGGGCCAACACGATATGTTGCATGATATCTCCAAAAGTTGTGCACGGATTCGGACGAAACTTGGTGGACACGTTGGATGTGTGGCAAGGATGAATTGGTTCAATTTTTGGGAAAATCCCAATTTGGATCTGAATACGATAACTATTTAATTGTTAAAGTGATTCTTCACCATTGAGAGATGGGGCCAAAAACGATATATAAAATGGTATTTCAAAAATGTAATGGGCCCGATATGTTGTCGTGGATCAGGCATTGTGTGGTGGAGGTATGCGCTCTATCGAGTGCCCTTCTCGTTATTTTTTTTGATTAAGGCTCACTTGGCTGTGCCTGGATGGGTTTGAGGGTAGAGGAGTAGCAGCTGAAATGTGAATCCTTTCAAGGTTCCTCTTGATTACTTCATCTTTGCTTTTTTTCTTGTTTGGGTTCCTTCTGATGACTCCAATGCAGGACTGTACCTATTTGTTCTTCCATTTGATTTGAATTGAATTAATTTAATCCCATTCTGAATTCAATTGAATCATGAAGAATAATAGATTTTAAAAACGCAATGGGTCAGGGTCAGGTGGCCGATCAAAGCGGGACGTCTTGTACCCACCCGGTCATCACTGCCAGCAGTTATAAATTGGCAGTTCTAATTATGTCTCATTAATTATGTAACACACCAGTACACAAACACCAAACAAAAGCAGTCCTGGCGATGGTCTGTAATCTCTGATTGCTCTTTTCCTTGTTATTGTTGTTCTTCATATTTGCTGACGCTCGCGAGATTGAATAAAGTGACTCTGAGATTTGGTACGGTGATGGCATCTGGTTCCTCCTTATGATCACGACAGTGAGGGTCTGAGTTGAGGTGTCGGTTAGTTAATGATGCGATGTTTGAACGGGAAATGGTGCGCGTATGCAAATCAGATGGCTACCGCGCCGTGACTGCCTGACGCTCCTGGTGGCATTATTGATCTGCGTGCATTCATGGCAGGTCTGTGTATGAAATAAAGGGAAGTAAAGCAAGTGAAAGAAACGAAAAAATATTGGGTTGAAGACCTAACTAATATCCCTACACAACGCATCTTGTCCCATGTTCCCACGAGACATATGGAATGGAGGAGTTGCGGTTTTGTCGAGCCACAAAAATACCATTTTTGGCCCTATCTCTCAATGGTGAAGAAGCACTTTAAAAAGGATCAGATCCGGATTCAGATCTTCACCAAAAGTGAATAATTTTTTCCTTGTCACATGCTCAACGTATCCACCAAGTTTCGTCTGAATCTGTCCACAACTTTTTGAGATATCGTGATATATATCGTTTTTTGCCCAATCTCTCAATGGTGAAGAAGCACTGAAAAAATTCCAGCAGCCGGATCTGGATCTTCACCAAAATCTATATCAGTTCGTCCATGTCACACACCCAACCTGCCCACCAAATTTCATCCAGATGTATCCGCAACTTTTTGAGATATCCTGCACACAAACAGACAGACAGGGGTGAAAACATAACCTTCTTCCACCTTCGGTGGCGGAGGTAATGATGAAAATATATAAATGAAAAATCAAATGCAGGTGAGCGACCTGAGACAATGTGGAAGCACGGTTCATTTTTGCTTACAATGTGTAAGCATACCCCGCTTGTATACTAGTGTATTATACAGTATATTTAGGGTGGCCCTTAAAAATGAAAGCTTGAAATATGTTTCTCTCATCCCCCTAATTTGTTCCATTCCGAATATGAACAATGTGCACCAAATATTTTTGAAATCAAAGAATATTTAGAGGTCTCCCTCATGAGTTGGAAATTTTACCATCATGTAATATACACAAAACACAGCCACAGCGACAACTTCCATCAAAACATTGGTTTATGCCTGTATAAAAGTGTATATTGTGCAAACATAAAGTACTCTTTGATGGAAGTTGTAGCTGTGACTGTTTTGTCTCAGTGTTGCAACCCCTCTCCCCATCCCCTGCACCACTGTTGGTTGCCAGTTCAGTTCAGTGTGGCTCAGGCTGTGTTGCCGCGTGGTTCTCTGTTGCTCGCTCTCATTGCATCATTGTTTTTCGTGGCATTGTGATTTGATACATTGGGTCCATATTTGATATTTGATACATTTGCGCATCATTTACTTTCTTTAGGATGAATTCGAAAATAAGTTGTATTTGATTGATTCTGTTGAACCGGAAATAAAGGGCACAAAAAATTGCCATCCTACCACAAGGTTTTGGGCATTTCCTGTTCTTAAATTTGGAAAAGAAACAAAGCACCGGGGATGCCAGTCGCAAAGCACTACAGACCATGAAGGTGTTATGAGATAAAGCCAGCATCCCAATATGAGTTGACCAGCTCCAGCATTAAGAAGCTGGAGGCGCTCTTCGTGGAATGGAAAACTCTGAAAAAAAAAAAAACATCAGAACAGGAGCAGTGCATCCCACAAGCAGAAAAAACAGGAGTTTCAAAAGTGCTTGGAAGATCCCTTTGACCTTGCTCATGTGGATGCACTGGGCCTGATGAAGAATCCTGAGGATCGAGATTTCCTTGTAGCCCAGCGACAGAAGGGGAGGCCAGGCTGCATCGGCTCTATGGATATGGTACAGTCCCGGAAGGACAACTTTCTTTACAACAACTTGTCGACAAAATAGCTCTGAAAAGGTCAGAGCAGGCTGCCAGATGATGGAAGATGGTACAGGAGCAAGAAGCTTCAACCATCCAAACGGTGCTGGTAGCATCTTCATCAAGTGTAGGAGAGGAGATGGATGATCACAGGGAGAAGGAAGGTGCAGTCGGGGGTGCTGCCACTGTGTCTGCTCCGAAAGGAGCCAGGAAGAATATCATGACACCTCAACTGGCTGCTGCCCTCGACCGGACGCAGATCTCCTCCAGAGATGCGATCTACGTTGTTATTGAGGCCGTTGCAAGCCTTAACCATGATGCTACTGACTTAAACATCAATCAGAATTCCATCCACAGATACAGAGTTCACCATAGTTTGGCTCACTCGAAAGGTTTGAAGGAGGAGCTCTCCACCGATGTCCCCCTTACCATTCATTGGGATGGTAAGCTCATGGAGGACCTGACATCCTAAAAACATGTTGATCACTTGCCTGTCCTCATGTCTGGCCTTGGAGTTGAGCAACTATTGGGTGTTCCAAAGCTTCTATCTGGAACTGGAGAGGTGCAGGCAGCAGCTGTCATCAAGTGTCTCGAAGACTGGAAGATTGCCGACTGTGTTCAGACATTATGATTCGACACCATAACATCAAACACAGGTCATCGATCTGGTGCCTCTGTTCTCATTGAGGAGAAACTTGAGAGAGACCTTCTGTTTCTTTGCCTATCGGCACCATGTGTTGTAACTTGTTATTGGAGCCGCTTTCGAGACTACCATCTGGGGATTGTCGACAGGACCTGGGATTCTCCTATACAAAAGGTTCTGCAGTCACTGGCAGTACATTGATCATCTTAAGTTCAAGCCAACTTCAACTTATCCCTTTGTGACGAGCCTAGTGGCATCCTCACAGGATGAACTGCTCGATTTCTGAAGAAGACAAAATGCCCATCTTCGTGACGATTACCGAGAGTTCCTCAAGCTCAGTACAATTTTCCTTGGTGGCACCCCAGAGCGTGGAATCAAGTTCACAGCTCCTGGAGCAATGCATCACTCTTGATGGATGGTGAAGGTGCTCCATGCGATCAAAATGTGGCTCTTCGGGTGCAGTTCCAGATGCCACCATCAGAGGATAGAGGAGTGCATAATCTCGCAGTTTTTTTCTGTGCTTGTCCACATGTGAGCTTGGAACACGGATCTTTAGGCAGTGGGAGCCCCCTGAAATGACTTTCATCTCATGAAGGAACTGATATGTGACCAACATCAAGGGATTTCCACTGCCATCAGCAAGAATCTTTCTCTCCACCTCTGGTACCTGTCAGAGGAACTCGTGGGGCTGGCTTTCTTTGACGACAGAGTACCTGAGGCAATGAAGAAACTCATGATCAAAGCCTCTGATGAAGATGCCATCAACCATTTACTAAAGAGTCCGATAATTATCTTGAGTGCATTTGTTAATGATAGTAAGGGCCTTCAGCAATTTGTGATGAGAAACACAAAGGCCCCCTTCACTCACGTCCAGCTTCCGGATGAGTTCCTTCTCAAAGATCCGGAGAGCTGGCCGGTGGAGGACTCCTTCAAGAAAACGCTGCGGGTCATGGAGATCCTAGCCATGGTCAACGACTGAGCAGAGAGAGAGAGAGAGAGAGAGAGAGAGAGAGAGAGAGAGAGAGAGAGAGAGAGAGAGAGAGAGAGAGAGAGAGAGAGAGAGAGAGAGAGAGAGAGAGAGAGAGAGAGAGAGAGAGAGAGAGAGAGAGAGAGAGAGAGAGAGAGAGAGAGAGAGAGAGAGAGAGAGAGAGAGAGAGAGAGAGAGAGAGAGAGAGAGAGAGAGAGAGAGAGAGAGAGAGAGAGAGAGAGAGAGAGAGAGAGAGAGAGAGAGAGAGAGAGAGAGAGAGAGAGAGAGAGAGAGAGAGAGAGAGAGAGAGAGAGAGAGAGAGAGAGAGAGAGAGAGAGAGAGAGAGAGAGAGAGAGAGAGAGTAGCTCTCATCGAAGAGTTCAACAAGACGTTGACTCGTGGAGAGGAGGAGCTGCAATTCTTCCTCCAAGTGGTCGCTCATCACAGGCGGCATTTCCCGGACTGATCATAAGCCAGCCACCTTAACCGTTAAGCCAATACCAAGCTATTAGTATTGACTTGTTACTACAGCTTTAAGATGTTCACAATTTCATGAGTTGGCATTTTTATTGAGTTCTCTTGTTCCATCAAGTCATGTCTGACTTCTGATGACATTCCTGATTAGATTTCTCCAAACATCCTATCCTGCACTGCTTCCTGAAGCTCTGGCAAACACAGCTTTGTTGAAACGTTTACCCCATCCATACAACACATACAATATCGAAAGGTCACTTCCTCTTTTCTCCTCAATCATACCCAACCAACATGGTTGACTTCTCCAGACTTTCATTTTCTGCACACATGGTGTGTCCAAAGTATGACATTTTTAGGATTTCGTTTATTTTATCTGTCATTTCATGATAAGGTTTTACCTCACCTAAAGCCTTCACTTTGGTATCACCTCCAAATACATTTGTGGTGTGCTCTTACTTTTTCAATAATGGTGGTACCATATGACCAACCTCGAGTAGACAAGGTTCAGGTCTGACGTTTTCATCACTGATTGGTATTCATCTGGAACAGTGCAAGCATTGTGTGTCTGGTGTTAAATTTCCTCCTGAGGTTGGTTGGGGTGCATCACATGACTGTAACATGCAGAAGGTGAGACAGAACATCGTTTTCATCATGGAGATCAGTAGCATCCTGCAAAGCACCTCTCTCTTACCCTGCTGTTAAACACTTCGCCCTGCGATGTGAGCTGGCTTGCTTTAAAAGTTCTTCATATGAAACCATTATCACAAATGATTTTGGCAAGCATCATAACTGCCATCACCTGCTATTAATTTTAGTGATTCCTTTTCTGATCAGCAGTACATCTTCCCAAGGAAGCTCAGGGGGTGGGCTGTGGGGGGTGGCACAGTGCGTTCTTGAGGAAAGGAAAGATGTCTGAATTAAAACTATGACAAACATGCTATGCCAGGATCATGTTCAGAATGATGAAAACAAAGGAGATTGAAAACAATAGTCTTCCAATAATGTGAAGAAAAATCAGAATAATCCTACTTTCTACACAAATAAAAGGCAGTGTGTGTGTGTGTGTGTATGTGTATGTGTGTGTGTGTGTGTGTGTGTGTATGTGTGTGTGTGTGTGTGTGTGTGTGTGTGTGTGTGTGTGTGTGTGTGTGTGTGTGTGTGTGTGTGTGTGTGTGTGTGTGTGTGTGTGTGTGTGTGTGTGTGTGTGGTCTCCATAATTCCAAAAATATAAAACCTAGTGTCCTGAAACTTTGCATGCATACAAAGAAAACTCCAAGGAAGTGCAAGAGTGAAAACTGGATGTTTGGGTTAATTTAAACACCCCTGTTGAAGAGAATTAACAGCCTTATTTAATTATATCCTTCATCAAGCGATCCTTAGCCACCTCGCTCTCTGGGGTCTTCAGGTATTTCCTTGGTAACCTCGCTGGGGTCTGAAGTCGCCATGTTTTTTGGCCTGCTCAACCTTAGCCTTGACTTTGAACAGGCCGCAACGATTTCTTAACGATAAAGTTTTTTTTCTTCACTTTCCTCACTCATATTATCGAATGCCTGTAAATCATCGCTATGAATTGCTGGGTATATTGCAGTGCTTATAAGTGGCTGGAGACGCCAGCGTTCGTGGCCTTATTTAATTTGCGCATATGAATAACCGAGAGAATCTCTTAAAGGTCCCCTGACATGCAAAACTTTCTGGTTATTTATATATTAACTTGACCTTCCTAGTGAAGAAATCATCCGTTTTTTTATTTTTATCAAAAATGGCATAATTAGAGCAATATTTCGATCATTTCTGGTGCTTTTCACAACTTGCTATGCCCGGCCCCTAAAAAAAGTTGACTTCAGCGAATTGCAGCGTTGACGTCACATACAGAAACTCGCACAGAGTGGATTGACTCGAGATCTCTCGAGTCGAGACCAGCGTTTCTCAACTTTTTTACTCTTGTGGAACCCTTGAAATAGTTTTTGAGTCTCAGGGAACCCCTGCATAAAAATTTATTATATACCATTATTAATATCTAGCTCTTTTATATTTTTATCATAGTTCACGTGGTAAATATAATATTTTTTTTTCGGATACCTGGTTTAAGGAAAAAATGACCCCCTTTTTGTCAAATGTATTGGCAATGAAAAAAAAAACATACTGCTCGTTTATGAGACCTCACACCGAAGTTTTAATTCACAAAAAAAAAAGTTTTGTTTTTTTTTTGTTTGAAAACGTCATTTTTGAAAGTGTTTGTCAACCCCGAGTCTGTTTGACAATCAAAAAACACACCTCATGTAACTTGATCAACAAAATTTAAACAAATAAAGCTGAAGCAATAAAGGTAAACAGAAGAACTAACCTTGAGAGAGAGACTTCGCGCTAGGAAGCACAGAGAAGATAGATGGACATTGTGCATGCGTCCCGTACTGGAGTCAGTCACTCAATGATACACGAATTCGCCGCGTACAGGACGTCCACTAACCAGTGACGGCGGTTTCACACTGGCACCATATAGCCATCGTTAAATACATTCCCTATGGTTGTCATAATTGTAAATAATACAAGAGGTTGAAGCCTCTATTATAATATAATAACCAAGGAGTTTCCAACAATATGCCGTATATGTATAGTAAAATTACGAATATTAAATCAAACAAAAACTACTCAAAACTACATTAGCCTATTTACTACTGTTTCTCGCGGAACCCCTAGCGACCTCTTGCAGAACCCCTAGCGACCTCTTGCAGAACCCTAGGGTTCAAGGGAACCCCGGTTCAGAAACACTGGTCAAGACTAGTCCGATAAATCCGTTCCGTCGTCCGTCCAACTCGGCCAATAAATCCGTCGTCCGTCCGACAAGGCCGATAAATCTGACGTGCTGTAGCTTTCTTTTATTATTCTCTTTTCTTCATTGTTCTCTCTCTCTCTCTCTCTCTCTCTCTCTCTCTCTCTCTCTCTGTGTCTCTGTCTCTGTCTCTGTCTCTCTCTCTCTCTCTCTCTCTCTCTCTCTCTCTCTCTCTCTCTCTCTCTCTCTCTCTCTCTCTCTCTCTCTCTCTCTCTCTCTCTCTCTCTCTCTCTCTCTCTCTCTCTCTCTCTCTCTCTCTCATCATTGGTTGGGACGCGGCTATGCCGCTGATGCAGTGTCCCCCTTACTAGTACACTGGTGCTCATTTTGCCGACCCCGGAAGGATGACAGGCTGAGTCAACCCGAGGATCCCAAGCCGCCACCCTCACCACTAAGCCAACACCAGGCTTATTGTTTTCTACTGTTGCTACATGACAACAGTGGGAATAAAATAAATAAAAATGCAACAGAACGTCAGATTTATCGGACTACTCGAGACAATTGTGTCACAAGGTGTGTTCTGCACACAAGTTTTCATCGTATCCGGACAGCGAGATTGCTTCGTTTTATGCGCGGAGAGATACAGCCGATGACATGCGCTGGCCTTGATTGTGATTCATTCGCCGTGGTGCAACATGTCCGTTGCGCTGCGCTGGTCACGTCACCTCACTAAAATATTTCTAATATCGAGCAGTATGCAAGTCGAATTTACATTATTGAATTACGAATAGGATTTAGTCTAACCAGTTGTTATTGCCAAGTCTTCCTTCGATGTCCTCCCGATCATCATGAATTCTGGGAATTTCATCGCCAGTTTCCTCTGCTTATCCTGCTTCGGGCTCGAACTGCTAAGGCCGTATTTCATTCCCAGCTGCCTGAACTTCACCTCCCGCGACTACGTTATCCGACAATTCTCCATGTGATTCAGACCAAAATCCTTCATTTCTCTCACACTCACTGTCGTTACCAGACAAATGAAAGTCCATGCCATCCATTATTCAAAACCAAATGTTCGATATTTTAAAGCAGAAATGAACGAACCGATTGAGTCGACCAATCAAATGTGGAAACACACAGAAAGCCAATAGAATCACGTAGACCACCAACCCAAGTAATTTACGTGCAGCCTTTGTAATCCTGTAGTTGACGTCATGTGGGTTACGCCCCTTTCAGGAGAATTTTTAAGGGCATTCCCGAAGAGGTTTGTTTTTTTAATTTTACATTTTACAGAATGAGTATTGTGAAAAAACATTGTCAGATCTGAAATCACGATGAAAAACTCCTATAGGACATATATAAATGAAATTTCAGTACTTTTGCGTGTCAGGGGACCTTTAAACTAACCATTATTACAAAATATAAGGTCCAGATTTGAAAGTATCAGCAGTTCCGACTCCGAATGAAGTGTTGATTGGTCCAATTCAGACATTGCATGGGCGTTTCCTCGTGCACAGTTGGATTGACGACAATTGGTAATCGCTTGCCAAGCCAGGCGTTCCGTTGGAGTGCTTGCTTGAGTGCTTAAGCCACTTACCGAACTGTACAGTGCCTTTCGTCTCCCGATCGGGATGAACAGTCGACAGTTACTCCAAGATATAAGCGCGTATACAGCACACACGGACATCGTACGTATGGATAGATGTGGATCTGTACGGCTCTCCACAGATGTGTGGGCATGCCATGCCTCTTAGGCCTAAGTCACATTTGCTCTACGGCGAGGATACGGTGGCCATACGCCCTCTGAATTGACAGAAACGTGCGGCGGCCGCAGAGTTTCTGCGGTGGCCTCAGGGTGGCCCTACGCCGTTTGGCTATCCTTTACAGGCCGTAGCGGTCGCCGTGGAATCATAACGTGGAGTTATAACTTTTTTCATTTCTACGTTTGCCGTAGCAATTCGACAAGCCGAAAAAAAAAAATAAAAAAAATGAACCCACTCGTTACCGTCCGTCTGGCCGCATGTTCGCCTTAGAGCCCCCCTGAGGTCGCCTTGCGGGCACCTTGAGGCTACCTTGCGTCTGCCTTGAAAATTCTATGGCCGCCGCAGGGGCCCCCTTAAGGTCACCGTGCGACATCAAATCAAAGACCGTACGGCAACCCCACGTTTTCGGTCTCCACAATTTCTAAATACGCCATGCGGCTCCCCGAAAAATAAAAACATATGTGACTGCTACATTGTGTGACCGTGGAAATACTGCGGCCGCCTATAATTGCTAGTGGCCGTAGATTTTGGAGACCCCACGGCCGCCGTGGCAAATGTGACTTTGGCCTTAATGGTGTCGTGGTGGCAAAGTTTCATTCCATATATTATGGATGTTTTTTTCAGGTTATCCTTTGTCCTCATGCCTGTTTCGAAAGCATTGGTTGTTGGATTTGCTTTACAAAGGTTAAATGTTTCTCTCTATCAGTTTCAAAGCAAAATATATTTGATAACGCCCGATTTCTGAGCCGTTTGCCGTATTAACGTGTTTTCTAAATTACCAAGCTAAATTGTTTTCCACCCGTCACATGCAGCTGTTTATAAAGAATAATGTTTGTGATAATCTCTCTGAAACATCTATATAAATGTAATGTTTTTCGGTGGAAGCTATGTTTCTGGGTTGTATACAATACGTACTGCAGTCGATAATCACACTGATTCCAAGTTGCCCATTCCCAAAAAATTGCCGATATTCGTCGTGTGTGTGAACATATCCTTGAAACTTCTATATTTAATGCAACGTTGTTTTTTGGTGAAAGCTGCTCAAGGTTTCTGGGTTGTGTGCAGTAAGTACTGTAGTTGGTAATCACACTGACTCCAACCTGCCGATTCCCGAAAATAATTGCCGATATCTGCCAAGCGTGTGTGTGTGTGTGTGTGTGTGTGTGTGTGTGTGTGTGTGTGTGTGTGTGTGTGTGTGTGTGTGTGTGTGTGTGTGTGTGTGTGTTGTTCAGAAAACATAACATTCTCTCTGATATTACTATCCGACCCCCCCATCTCTCTCTCTCTGTCTTAAGATATTTCTAGTGTGCTTAAGATAAACAATGAACTTGTTGCACCTTTGTCTGTTAACAGGGGAATTAGACAAGGTTGCCCTCTTTCTGGGTTGATTTATGCTCTCTCCATCGAACCCCTACTGGTTTACTTGCGCTGCAGACTAACAGGGTTTAGTTTGTCCCAGCTTGAACGGCCCATCAAGGTACTGGCATACGCCGATGACGTGTGTGTATTCGTGCAAGATATCAATGACATCAATGTCTTTCGTTATTGTTTATCCTTATTCTAAAAGGCTTCTTCAGCCAAAGTAAATTGGAACAAAACAAGCGCCCTTTGGCTCGGTCCGTTGTGCTACTTGGCACCAAGACTTCCTGCTCCACTGTCATGGGCCAACATGGTGTGAAATAACTTGGAGTGTTCCTAGGTAATAATGTTGCGGAGCCGGGCGTCGGTTGCGAGCACGACCGCTAGGTGGAGCAGTAGCGTCGACTCCACCGAACACCCGGAATCTAGATCGTACCTTTCGGAAAACTCTGAGGGTACGGGTCCCTTACAGGATCGTGAATCATCAATAAATCAACCACGTGGTACAGGGTTATTTGCCAAACTTCAAAATACCTAGAGGCCCACGTGGCGAACTACCGAGTATTCACACCCTCGACGGAACTCAAACGGCACGAGTTGTTTCCGGGCTCGACCCGTGCGGAACCCGAGCGGATGGTTACCGAAGTCCCGTCGGTCCGAATGCACACAACTACGGCAACAACGGCCTTCTTTAATTCCCCAACACGCACCGTGTTAAACCAATGGAGAAAACACAGAAATGAGAAACGAGAAACGAGTTGTGAGAACAGTGTACAATCACTGGAATGAATTTCAAGGTGCACGCGTGCTGTGACCAAGGTTTTAAAGAGATAAACAACATCGGAAACAGAATCACAAACATCTTGAATTTTGCGTTTCCTTGACATGTATATAGCAAGCTTCGCTTCAGAGGACAAATAATTTGCTAACAGGCACTCGTATTTACGCTGGTGGAAGATGCTAAAACCGTAAACAAAACCACAACAAGTAAAAGTTAGGCCGAGTCCCCGGATAGCACGCGATAAGACTGTAAAAAGGGGTGCCAACCTTGAGCAATCAATAAAAATGTGAAAAATAGTTTCTGTGGCACCGCAGAAGAGACACAATTCTGTGTTATCGGGACATATACGATGAGATAAAACATTGGATGGTAAAATGTAATGTGCCAGTCGCCACTGCAAATCTCCGGAGCGCTTGGCAGTGGGTGCCTTGTACATAACATGCCAGTTGATTGAAGTAGAATGAGTGGTCTGAAGCATTCTCCCCCAATGTGCTTGTGGTTCCGCAGGTCTATCGGGAACAAGGGTTTTAACACACAAAGTGTAAACAGAAGCTTTTTCCATTAATTTAAAGGAGGTGAAACCTTGAAAATGAAGCAAAAGCTCTGGAAAGGGATGTTGGGATAAAGAAAGGTTAGCTTCCACCTGTGGAATCCATTTCAGATTGGTTTGCTTGAAAAAGCGCAGAATCACAGAAAAGATTCTCCCAATAATTCGAATGGACCTCACTCCAGTGGCCACAGCGACGTCAGCAGCTGGCTTCCACTTGTAAGGAGAAGGAGTTCTGAGATCTTTTACCTTCGTACATCCAGCATCAATAAACTTCTGCACATGAATATAATTGCTGCAGACCCCTTCAAAAATGGGGTTTAAAAAGATAGGCTCATTTAAGAACATTTCCAGGGAGTAGTCATTGTTATTTCGGTGAACAGTGACTGCCTGCCATGCCTTCAGCATGCTTCTATAAAACAGGGGGACTGATGCTATATCAACTTTCTTGGTGTCAATAAGGAACAGTTGCTGATCGTAGCCGAGTTTCCCCGCCTGCCGAAGCAGGCAGTGAGCCAAGGCCTTCCACGAAACGTCCGTGTACAGCAGTCTGCGAAGCGAAAGGAGGCGGAAAGCCATCACCTTGCTGGTAATAGCAATCAGCCCCTGTCCTCCTTCAGAAACAGGCAGGTTTAACACACCAGGTTGGAGCCAATGCTTTCCTCCCCAAAAGAAGTCAATAAGAATTGATTGTAATTTTTTTAAGAAACAAATCTGGGGGCTGCAGTGCTATAAAAACGTGCCAAAGCATTGATGCTGCAAGGTTGTTGATAACAAGGGTTCGGCCCCGATAGGAGAGTTGACAAAGTAAGCCCTTCCACTTTCGTAAACGTCGCTCAGTTTTAATTATTAGAGATTCCCAGTTTTTTAAAATGAAGTTCTCAGTTCCAAGAAAGACGCCGAGGTAAAGAATTCCATCCCTTTCCCATTTAAGTTTCTCGGGAAGAGTCGGAGGAATGGCGCCATTTTGTGGACCAAGATGGAGAACTCTGCTTTTTCCCCAGTTCACTTTTGTGGAACTTGCCAAACCAAATTCATGAATGCAACGGACCAAGGCTGAGACGTCCTCATTCGAGCGAACGATTGCACAAAGATCATCTGCATAAGCAATCACTTTAAACGGGTTCGCCATTGGTTGAGGATGGAAACCAAGAAGACGCGCACGCAACCGAACGAGCAAAGGCTCAATCGCAAGAGAGTACAGGAGGCCAGAAAGAGGGCACCCTTGACGAATGCCTCTATTAACCGGGAAAGGGGGACATAAAATGTTGTTAACCTTTAAGAGACTAAAAGTGTTGTTATACAGTAACTGCACATGAGAGATAAAATTTTCCCCAAAACCAAACCCCCGTAAAACAGAGAAAAGATAAAAATGATCAATGGTATCAAAGGCCTTTTCTTGATCTAAGAACACCAACCCAACATTCCTTTGCTCAAGAGAACAGATGTCAATTATATCACGCACAATGAAGATACTGTCATGAATTGTCCTCTTCGGGACACAGTAAGACTGATCTGGGTGTACGATCTCCTCGATTATGGCTTTAAGGCGGTTGGCAAGGGCCTTGGAAAATATTTTGTAGTCTGCACAGAGTAATGAGATGGGACGCCAGTTGTGTGGTTGCTGAAGGTCTCCTTTTTTGGGGATAAGGGCGAGGACAGCCCTCCGGCAGCTTAATGGCAGTGAGCCTGATCGTCGACCGTCGATTATAACCTCAAGTAGTTCTGGTCCGAGGAGGTCCCAAAAGGTTTTATAAGATTCTGCAGGAATTCCATTCAGGCCGGAGGCCTTACCCGAGGGTAGAGTTTGAAGAGCAGCTTGGAGTTCCTCCAAAGTTACTTCCTTGTCCATTTGTAGAACTGCAGATTTTGACAAGGTAGGTAAGGAAGAAGTCAGCACTGTTACCATTTTGTTGTCGATTTTCGGAGCATGATAAAGTTCAGTAAAGTAGTGTCTGAGTGAGGGTCTGACATCTTTTTGATTGTGTGTTATTCTTCCTTCCTTTGTCCTTACTGAAGTTATCTGCTGACTTCTCTTTGTTTGAGCTTCCAGTCCAAAAAAGAACTTAGAGGAGGTGTCCAGGTAACACAAATTCTCCAGTCGGAGACGAATCAGCGCTCCTCTGGCTTGCTTTGCACAAAGTCCAGCAAGAAGAGCTATTTTCTTCGCCAGCAAGAGGTTGGTTCTTTCATGATTTGAAGCCAAAAGGTTGGTCTGCAAATATAATATTTCTTTGGCAAGCAAGGATTGAAGGGCAGAGTCATATTTGGTGTGGTAGGCTCTATATTGTTGGCAAAAGGATCTTATTTGCACTTTGACGTTGTCCCACCATTTTCCAAGGCAGGGGAAGGAAGTTTTACGTTGGAGCAAGGCTCTCCAGAACACACCAAAGGCATCGACAAACAGTTGGTCATCCAAAAGGCTTGCGTTGAAGGTCCAGTAGGCAGCACCACGATTCCGAACTGGTTGGTGAATACGAAGTGCGACCATGTGATGGTCTGAGAAGCCGCTCGGAATAATGTTCATATTGCTCACAACATTTAAAAAGGTACTGTTGATGTAGAAACGGTCCAATCTTGCAAGTGATAGGTGGCCTTTTGAACACCGACTCCATGTGTATTGGTGGAGAGAAAGATTGCGGATTCTCCACACATCAACCAGAGAAAACTTGGACAAGGCTCTCAACAAAGGCGCTGCGCTTGCTGGGTGCGGCTCCTCTCCATTACGATCAATGGTGGGGTCCATCGTGCAGTTAAAATCTCCACCCAAGCAGACAAGGCCATCAAAATCAATGTGTACAAGAGACGTTTCTAAGTGTGTGTAAAAGGCGAGTCTTTCCGTGCTATCGCGAGGTGCGTAGACATTCAGTATGGTGTGTTTAAAGCCATTATGCGTGAAGGTGAGTGAAATCAAATACCCTTTGATAATCTCATTAAAAACAACACTGGGACTGCAAAAGGAAGGTTGTATATAAACAGCCACCCCAGCCCTTGGGTGTTCCAGACTACTAAAAAACCATTTTCCCCTCATTATCCTTTGCCATTCACTTGCACAAGAGGAGCTGCATCTAGTTTCTTGCAAAAGCAAAACATCAATGTGATTGGTCTCAACAAACTGTTTAACTTCTGCTTTACGGATGGAGGAGCGTCCCCCATTAATATTTAAACTCGCTATAGAGAAGGCCATAGGCTAACATAGAGTTTTGGTGTGTCAAAAACTTAGTCTCTCTGTGTCTGCAGCTCATTCTTTGCTTTGAGGATGCATTTCCGGAGTCGATACACTTGTGATTCCGTCACACCAAGCTGTCCGGCTTTGAGGAGCAAATGCTTCGCAGAGATTATAAAGCCGGACAAGTCAGGGAAAAAGTTTTTAATTTTAACATGTTTCTTGCGAAAGGTGTCATGAAGAAACTTTATGATATCAGCAGGTGGAACACTGGTAACACTCTCCGAATCTTGGGAAACTGGATCATTCCATGCTTCAGCACTGCCACAAGAAGCAAGTGATGAGGCCCCATCCGAATCATAATCTGAGTACCGATCGGTGTCCATTACATTAATGTTATGCTCCAAAGATGGAGCTGATGGTTTAATAAGGGAAGCCTCACATTCCACTTCCAAAGGGGGAGAAGGAGTCGGAGGAGTCGGGGAAGGAAGAGTGGAGGGGGGAGGAGTGGGGGAGGAGGACTGGGGGAGGTGGAGTAGGGGAGGTGGAGTGGGGGGAGGTGGAGTAGGGGGAAGTGGAGTGGGAAGAGGAAGAAGATTAGAAGTGGGAGGGGGAGGAGGAGGAGTGGGAGGGTGAAGAGGACGGGAGGAGGAAGTATACTAATGGAAGGAACGTTATATTCCGCTTGAGATGAACCTGGTGTTTCACTAGTTGAAGCTTTACACCCTGATTCAACCAGGTTTGGAGTTATTGGTGACTTAGAAACGGTACAGATTTCACTGTTGGTCTTTACAGGGAGGGGGGTTACAGTGGATTCGGTGTTAATATCCAAGGTGCCTGTGACTATGGGAGTGGTCACGTGTGCTCCCTGCTGCACCAAACCAATCTCCTGCTCATGTTCACTAACCCCACCGACAAAAAAAGTCATCATCCTCTGGAGCAATTACATCAAATCGATTTTTCGTTTTAAAAAGAGCATCTATTGTTGCTTCCAAACACGAGTCATTATTCGCGGCAGCCGGCGCCATCTTTTTTGCACAGCTCGCCGTCACATCTTGACTATTGTTATCATTTAGATGCTTTAATTTATGTTTCCTTTTTGAAGGAACAACGGTGAAGCTTTCGTCATCCGTGAGGGGGGGATTTACCTCCACTTTCGACGGCCCAGGCAGATTGTTCGAGTTTGAAGCGTCACCAACGTGCCCAACTCTAGATATACCACTATTCGTCTCGATGGGTTCGACCACATTAGATATTCCACTTAATATATTCTTGGGGCAATCGCTTTTTAAATGTCCCGATTCACCACGGATAAAACAAGTTGTGGTCTCCGTTGCAATATAAATCTGGTAATTGCGGTTTTTATTTTTTAAAGTCATAACTGCATTGAGCGATTGAGCGTTGTTTTTTAGAATGATATAGCAATGACGTCGGAACGACATGATGTGGCGAACTGAAGCGTCAGACCGCAGACGAAGTGGAATCATGGAGATTTGTGATACAACTGTGCCAAAAACGCTTAATGCAGCTACAATCTCCTCACTCGAGAAGAAGGGCGGGATGTTAGACAGTGTTAATTTTACCGCCATCGTATCGAGATAACTAACGTTAACGAAGACGTCTGGCGGTACGGATAGACCGGTTTCGACCGCCTGAGCCACGTGTCGCTCCTCCGACAAGAAAACCACGACACGTTGGCTCATTTTCGAAGCAGCGAGAACATTCTCGATTCCTACGAGCTCTCCCAGAGCCATCACCACGTTCTCAACACTAACTCCATCAGGTGGAGTAATTGTCACTCCATTTTTCCGAGTGAGTGACTCGTACACACTATTGTGCAAACGTCCGTTTGCCAAAGCTTAAAGCAAAAGAAGAGAAGTTTAAGTTTAACAAAGGAAAACCGTCACAAGCAACCAGCAAGTGGGTCAAATGAAGTATAAGGGAAAAGAAGAGTGTAAGGAAGAAGCTAAACCACCGATAAACGGCGGGCCTATGAAAACAAGGCAGATGAAAAAGTAGGCCCAGAAACCCGAAGGTTTCAAGGAAAACCCACAAAGCGCCTACCGTGCGCGCTCTCCCTCTCTCTCTCTCGTCTCAGCAGGAAGGGAAACAGGGAAAAAACTCCACAAACACGTACGGGGACACAGAGGGAAGCGAAATAGGGACAGGAACAACACCAACACAGCACAGTACTCACAGCTGCACACACAGAGCCGCCATGACGCCACACCCATGCACGACTCACCAACGACCAGCAGGGGGCAAGAGAGAGAGAGAGACAGAGACAGAGAGACAGAGACAGAGAGACAGAGAGACAGAGAGACAGAGAGACAGAGAGACAGAGAGACAGAGAGACAGAGAGACAGAGAGACAGAGAGACAGAGAGAGAGAGAGAGAGAGAGAGAGAGAGAGAGAGAGAGAGAGAGAGAGAGAGAGAGAGAGAGAGAGATATAGATTGATAGATTTGTGTCTTTTTATTATAAAAATCGAAAAGAAAGCCCCCAAATGGGAGTCATATTTTCATTTCAGAGAAGCAAAGGAAAACAGAAAACCAAGAAACAATTTCTGAAGAAAGGAAAGGATTAAGCGGGTGGATTATATATTGTTGTGGTTACCAAATTCGCAAACCACCATTCAGGTCCCTTAGGTGAGGTATCTCGGTAAGTACATGTGTAGTTAGGCCCAAACCCGTTGTCTAGTGGGAATACATGTCATTTATGCATGCTGCGACTCTTCAGGATAGCCGTTTTTCTTTTGCTATCTTTATTTTGGACCAACCGCCATGATTACCACCACAACATCAACCACCAACCACAACGCCGCTTCACCACAACCACCACAACCACAACATCAACCACCAACCACAACGCCGCTTCACCACAACCGCCACGACCTTCCCGTCACACCTCGCAACCGTCGCATCGCCACCGTTCTTGCCCCGCTGTGGGTACCGGTGTTGGACTCGTGCAGGGCGCGCGCCGAACAGCGTGTACAAAATCACGGATTTTGTGCTTCAAAAACGGATCAAAAACGACACACGCCCACTTTTTGCCGTCCAATCGGTGAGCGAGGGGCGAATTGGCCCCGCCCCCAAGGCGATCGATATATGCAAATTTATGGATCAAAAAGCCTTCACGCCCACTTTTTCTCGGGCCAATGGGGAGCGAGGTGAAAGGTCGAAGGGAGGGGGTCAAAGATGAGAGGGCGAAGCTACGGGGCGGATAAAAGGACCGTGTTCGTCAGTCCAGAGAGGAGAGGCGGAGAGTAGGAGAGTAGGAGAGTCGGAGAGTCCAGAGGCGGAGAGTAGGAGAGTAGGAGAGTCGGAGAGTCCAGAGGCGGAGAGTAGGAGAGTCCAGAGGCGGAGAGTAGGAGAGTAGGAGAGTCGGAAACAAAGAGTCAAGACTTCGCGGGCGGTGGAGTTGGCAAGAAGGAGCTGGTCGTCGTGTGCGTTGGAGTCGGAACGGAGGGGACGGAGCTGTGGAAAGGCAGCGACACCAGACGAGGGGGTGCTCGCGTCGGGAGCTGCACCCCAGGGAGGCCGACAGCGCGACCTGGCCGAGGTGGAGACGCTCGTCGCGGGATAATAAAAATCCTCTATACCCCGAGCATCAGCAACCCCCTCCTGTTTCCCCCCGCGCTGAGATAGTGCGACCAAGGGGGCCCCTTTCCCACCCCCTACCAGACACTGTCCGCGAGGCCCGCGGAGTTGAGGCACCATCGCCGCTCCGCGTCTCATCACCAGACGGGTAGGCGCGACCCGGTCTCGGCCTCAGGCCCGCCTCATCTTTGAGGGTATTCTTTTCCTTGGTTTTGGGTATGTGTTGTCGGCGCCGTCTGTGAAGTAGAATTGTACAAGTGTTGCCGTGTGCTCGGTAGTCGGTATTAGCTCTGCATTGTGTTTTCGCTTTTACATTTGCTTTTTGTGTAAATTACATTGTGTCTTTTCTGTGTGCATTTGGTGGAATTGTATATGTGTGCTCCCGTGTGCCGCGAATAAATGTGCTTTGTGTTGAACTGTTTCCCGCTTCGCTTCGTCTTTTCCTCTATTGAATCCCCATCTTGCTTCACGTAAAGGGTTGGTAGTGGGCTGAATACGCCCGATAATTAATCGAACCGTCGAGGTCGACGATAACACCGCTCGGTTATTCTGATAGTACGGAACAGGTCGCTTAAGTGGCCCGTGTCCGAAGTCGACCTGCGGCGAGGTGCGATCGCCCGGTCTACCCTCCGCGTGGGTACTTAGGTAGGTCGAATTTGGCGAGCAACCCTATCCCACGCGGGGGCTGATTGGCTCGATCGCGGTGAGACCGAAAGGTCCACCCGTGACTGGTTCCCGGCGTTAGTCCGAGAGGGTCACGACTGGATTGTCCGTCCGGTGGGCGACGTGCCGCGATTCGAGTTACGTGGCCGTCAGCACGCCGGCGGGCGCGAATCCGCAACACTGGTGTCAGGTCGTGCGATACAAATTCATCGCCCTCCTCGCGGCACTGGTATTGGAGAGCGGGACAACAGGCTCTCCTGTCTCCAGCGAAATTCACGGGAATCGGTCCAGGGGTGAGAGAAGCGACCCCCGATTCGCTCCAAATTACGAGCGAGCAAATTAACCCTTTAAGAGAAGCAAGATGGCGTCTCAAGGCGAGCGGGAGCCGGGGGTATTAGAAATGGATGTAGAATGTGTAGAATCCATGGTCCAGGATGGAATCCCCGAGCAGGAAATGTTGATTGTGCAGGAACACGGACTCGCCCAACTGAACCCAGAGCCCGAAATGGGTGCGGCAGCGGCCGCGGGGTATGACACCTCCCCCCCCCCTCTCCACCAAAACCCGCCGACCCTTGCCGAAACGGCTCACCCAAGCGCACCCGACATGGCCCAGCTATGCGCCATGCTGGCGGCAATGACAGCGAGAATGGATGCGAATACACAACAAATAATCGAAAAGATGGATGCAAACACAACTGAATTTATAAACGAAATGAAAGGCATGAACAAGCAAATGAAGGAAGAAACGAAAAAGCTGCGGGGTGAGACGCAGAACATGGGCCGATGCCTGCAGGCGGGCATGAAGGCCGTGACAAAGGAAATAATAATAGTTGAGACAAGGGAGGTAAAGGGTGAAGAGGTGACCGAGTTGGCAGAGACACGGGAGACAGTTCAAAAGGGAAGACTACACGATGAAGACGGGGTAAGTGACGCACACACACACACGGAGGTAGTGGAGGATAATGGGGGTGAGCTCGCGGACCGTGTAGGGACCCAGTGCGAGCAGCGGGATAGCCTCCTCCAGGAACGAGGGGAGGGAGTATTCCCCCTTGAGGCGAGTCACGACCAGGTGGGTTCGGTCGTGCTTTGCGAGGTTGAGGGGACGAGTGCTGCGAACGGGTGCACGGAGAGCTTGGGGGGTATAGAGGCCCCGGAGACCCTTGTGGGGACACGAATCCCCAGTGTGGTTGTCCCTGTGTGTGTGGTGCAAGGTGTGAGTGCGTCCCCGTGTGTGGAAGCGACCCCGTGTGTGAGTGGTGTGGTGGCGATGGTGCCGGAGTGCGTGCTTCCCAGCACGCCGTGTGTGGATGAGGCACCGCGGGTTAGTGCCCCCGCGTGTGTGAGTGAAACGGCCAGTGTGAGTGAGGCACCGCGGGTTAGTGCCCCCGCGTGTGTGGGTGAGGCACCGTGTGTGGATGAGGCACCGCGGTTGAGTTCCCCCGCGTGTATGAGTGGGGCACGGTGTGTGGAAGAGACCGCGTGTTTGAGTGTCGCCGTGTGTATGAGTGAGGTACCGCGGGTGAGTGCCCCCGCATGCGTGAGTGAACGGCCGTGTGCAAGGTCGCTGTGTGCAAGGGAGACCGTGTGTGTGAGAGAGCGGTATGTGAGGGAGATGTCGGTTGGCATGCGGGAGCACGCAGCCGCGTCTCCCGGTGTGAATGTGATGGAGTGGACTGTGTGCGTCGTAACACGCAGGTATGCGTGTGTGGAATGGAGACGGAGACGGCGACAGAGGAGAGAAAGCCGAGTAGCGGCTGTAGCTATTTCGGGGACCGTGCCGGGTTCACCCAGCAGTGAGCACGCGGTCCGTGCTGTGCAACGCACGAGACCACCACGTGCTCGCTTGCGAGAGTGAAGTCCCGGTCCGGAAACGCACGCGGTGGATTTGCCGATCCCGCGGACGGACAAAGTTTAGGCAGGTAAACGGATTTGGACCGGACGGGTTCTCCACGCGATCGTGTGTGTTAAGCTCCAACGGGCAAAGCACATGTGTTCGCGTGGGGAACCCCTCGAGACGTGGGGCTTGTGTTTTTTTTTTTTATGCGCACGGTGACGCCGTGGCTGCACGTGGGGTTGGAATCCGGCAGGAGGGGTATCTCTGCCGGATGGTACCGTCCAAGGAGGGACGAGGAACACGTGCAGCTGCATGACGTCACGGGCAGGTGCAAAGTGCGCGAGCTCTGAGTTGCCGCGCAGGTGCTGCGCATGGAAAAAAAAAAAAAAAAATAAGCAAGCCTCACTTTCGGGTGCACAGGATTCCTGGGCAAGGGGTGAAAGACCCCCTTCCCTGGGCACAGGATGGAAACTAGTTAGGGGGAAGGGTTAGCTTAGTTAGACCGACTCCATGGGGCAGGGGTAAGTCCTCATGGAGTCCGTGGAATGGATTAGGTAGAGGGATTTAGTGAGCTTTAGGTTGGGAAATGGATTAATGGGATTATTTTGGAGACAGTGACAGACTTGTGGATGTGTAGAGGGGACGTAGCTTAGCTACGTAGGTTAAAAGGAACGTGCTACTAGTTTAAGGGACGACGTGGGAGCACGAGTTAGTTAGGGGAGGTAGTTAGGAGGATGGCAGAGTTCAGCGGTGTGTGTGTTGGAGAGTTGTGAGGTGAGTACATGTTGAGTGAGTGAGGCCAGCGGGTCTGTGTGTATGGAGTGAATGGGGAATGCATGGTGCGATGAGTGATTGGGGGGAGGAGTGACTCCCGCCCAAGGGACCCCGGGGTCAGTGTAGAGTGAGTTAGCTGGGTTAGTCAAATTTACAAAAATGGAGGTCGTTTTGCTGTTGGTGGGAATGTAGGCTCGAAACCCGTTTGGAGGGGTGCAGGAGCCCTGTTGACGGGCTTGGGAGCGTGGCTGCGAAAGGTGAGTATCGCTGAGTGGGTACCCCGGGCACCAGGCTAGTCGGCCGTGGTAGGCCAAGGGCCCATGGGGGGCCGGGATAGCGTAGTGGGCACGGGTGCGCCTGCTTGGTGCGGGGGCCCGGGGCGCCATTAGCCGCGTGGGCAGTGTTGTGGGCACGGGTGACCCTCGGAAAGGGGCCCGGGAGGCCGGCCTGCCACGTGTGCGTTTCAGGGGAGGTGCCATGGGGGGCACTCCCCGGTGTTAGGGAGCTGGTAGGCTCGGAGGCAGTGTAGTGCCCGGGGGTGCCATAGCGGGAGATTCGGCAGAGGGTCGTGCCTGCCAAAGGGAGCCACGTGTCCCAGCCAGGAGACCGTGTGAGGGCACGGAGAGAAAATTGGGGGGCGAGGCCCGAAATTGTGAGGACACCAACACAGGCGACGGGAATCTGGGTTTATAGAACCAATAGTTTAAGCGAGAGGCGCTTGTTGAAAGCCCCGGGGTAGTTTAACAGTTAAATGGATAGGGTAGATTAGGAAGTGTACCCCTCCGCACCATCCATCCCCTCGCTCTCGTTGTGGGCCGCTGGACCCACTTTGGGTTAGATCGCCGAACTCTGGGGAGGCCATTCTGAGGCTTCGTTGGGCCTCGACACAGGACGTTAGCTCTCCCTTATTCCCCTCCGGGAAGGAAACGTAGGGGTTGGGAGTAGGCTAGGTGACAGGATAGGTTAGCCGAACAAGGACGATAAAGGGGGTTAGGGGACGATTTATAGTGGGGAAGTAAAAATAAATAAATAAATAAATAAGTTGGGGCTAAATTGGGGTTTGGACAAATTAAGGGAGTGGGTATGTACAGTGACAGGCAAAGGCGATAGGTTGGGAGGGAGACAGGTAGGTAGGTCCGAGCCCGCCTTCCAAGTGGCCAGCACCACCGCACTCCCTCCACCAACCTCCATTGAACGGCAAAGGCTGGCCAACTTCATCGGCTGACCGTGTTTTGCTTCGAGGCGGAGGCCGGCCAACTTCATCGGCAGCTGTGTGCTGCAAGGCCTGTGCCGGCCAGTTCATCTGCTGGCTGTTTTTCTTCGAGGCCTGTGCCGGCCAGTTCGTCTGCCGGCTGTGTTTGCCTGCAGCGGCCTTCTTCTGCGGGCTGTGTTTGCCTGCTGCCTTTGCCATGCCATGCCCACTGCCCACGTTCACCAGCCCCGTTCAATTTTGCTTTGCCCCCCCCCTGTTCATTGCCATGTGCGCCAGGATCGTAAAAGCAACAGTTTGCAAGCTGCGAGAACTGCCCCGTTGGCAGCTACAACACGGGCCTGCAGTGGCGGCCCGTGCACCGTGTTTGTGTTCATCCATCCATTCGTTGTGCTCATTGCGTGTGCCACTTGAGCTGGCACGGAGACTGCGTTTGTGCAGCCCATGCACCGTTGTGGTTCACTGCGTTCAGTTCAAAAGGGAAGGCCTTGGACTGCGTGTGAGCAGCCAGCCACGTTCCCTGTCACCTGCATTGTTTGAGCCAGAGACTGCATGCGGGCAGCCTGGCTCCCTGCTAACTGCTTTTCTTTTGCAAAGTTCAATGATCCTGGGCCATGGTTTAGTGTAAAATTTGTAAGTTAAGGTTAAGATGTACTGTAAATATGAGTGCGCCCCCGGCATGTCTGTCTAGCGCCGGCAATTTTATTTAAGTCGTCCGTGTGAGTGAGTTTGTTTAGGTAGTTACGCAGCCCTCAGGTTATTTATTTTGGGGACACGAATACCATGAATGTCGCACTCAGGGATCCGTAGGTAAAATGTACTAGGGGAAAACTACACATGATGGCACACGAAAATTTGACGACTCGGGACGAGTCTGTAAAAAGGGGAGGGGGTAGTGTTGTGGTTACCAAATTCGCAAACCACCATTCAGGTCCCTTAGGTGAGGTATCTCGGTAAGTACATGTGTAGTTAGGCCCAAACCCGTTGTCTAGTGGGAATACATGTCATTTATGCGTGCTGCGACTCTTCAGGATAGCCGTTTTTCTTTTGCTATCTTTATTTTGGACCAACCGCCATGATTACCACCACAACATCAACCACCAACCACAACGCCGCTTCACCACAACCACCACAACCACAACATCAACCACCAACCACAACGCCGCTTCACCACAACCGCCACGACCTTCCCGTCACACCTCACAACCGTCGCATCGCCACCGTTCTTGCACCGCTGTGGGTACCGGTGTTGGACTCGTGCAGGGCGCGCGCCGAACAGCGTGTACAAAATCACGGATTTTGTGCTTCAAAAACGGATCAAAAACGACACACGCCCACTTTTTGCCGTCCAATCGGTGAGCGAGGGGCGAATTGGCCCCGCCCCCAGGGCGATCGATTATATGCAAATTTATGGATCAAAAAGCCTTCACGCCCACTTTTTCTCGGGCCAATGGGGAGCGAGGTGAAAGGTCGAAGGGAGGGGGTCAAAGATGAGAGGGCGAAGCTACGGGGCGGATAAAAGGACCGTGTTCGTCAGTCCAGAGAGGAGAGGCGGAGAGTAGGAGAGTCCAGAGGCGGAGAGTAGGAGAGTCCAGAGGCGGAGAGTAGGAGAGTCCAGAGGCGGAGAGTAGGAGAGTCGAGAGGCGGAGAGTAGGAGAGTCGGAAACAGAGAGTCAAGACTTCGCGGGCGGTGGAGTTGGCAAGAAGGAGCTGGTCGTCGTGTGCGTTGGAGTCGGAACGGAGGGGACGAAGCTGTGGAAAGGCAGCGACACCAGACGAGGGGGTGCTCGCGTCGGGAGCTGCACCCCAGGGAGGCCGACAGCGCGACCTGGCCGAGGTGGAGACGCTCGTCGCGGGATAATAAAAATCCTCTATACCCCGAGCATCAGCAACCCCCTCCTGTTTCCTCCCGCGCTGAGATAGTGCGACCAAGGGGGCCCCTTTCCCACCCCCCTACCAGACACTGTCCGCGAGGCCCGCGGAGTTGAGGCATCATCGCCGCTCCGCGTCTCATCACCAGACGGGTAGGCGCGACCCGGTCTCGGCCTCAGGCCCGCCTCATCTTTGAGGGTATTCTTTTCCTTGGTTTTGGGTATGTGTTGTCGGCGCCGTCTGTGAAGTAGAATTGTATAAGTGTTGCCGTGTGCTCGGTAGTCGGTATTAGCTCTGCATTGTGTTTTCGCTTTTACATTTGCTTTTTGTGTAAATTACATTGTGTCTTTTCTGTGTGCATTTGGTGGAATTGTATATGTGTGCTCCCGTGTGCCGCGAATAAATGTGCTTTGTGTTGAACTGTTTCCCGCTTCGCTTCGTCTTTTCCTCTATTGAATCCCCATCTTGCTTCACGTAAAGGGTTGGTAGTGGGCTGAATACGCCCGATAATTAATCGAACCGTCGAGGTCGACGATAACACCGCTCGGTTATTCTGATAGTACGGAACAGGTCGCTTAAGTGGCCCGTGTCCGAAGTCGACCTGCGGCGAGGTGCGATCGCCCGGTCTACCCTCCGCGTGGGTACTTAGGTAGGTCGAATTTGGCGAGCAACCCTATCCCACGCGGGGGCTGATTGGCTCGATCGCGGTGAGACCGAAAGGTCCACCCGTGACTGGTTCCCGGCGTTAGTCCGAGAGGGTCACGACTGGATTGTCCGTCCGGTGGGCGACGTGCCGCGATTCGAGTTACGTGGCCGTCAGCACGCCGGCGGGCGCGAATCCGCAACAATATATAAAACATTTCGCAAAAGGATAAACATCCCTCTCAGACTTTACAAATAACTTCCTTTCTGCACCATTTTGATTCGAACTGCGGTAATCTTCCAGTTATTGAAAAGAAAGCAAAGTCCAATTTAACACGACTTATTACAAGATTTTTGAACAAAAACAAAGCATCTTCATCATTAACTCCAACACTGTCAAGTTTTCTTTTCCTTGACTAATATACTGCTATCTTTGCCTGAACAAGCAGGAAATTGGCTAACACAGCATTGGAGTTTTTGTGTGGGATATCCAATCCATAGATGAACACACAAGTGTTAAAATAAAAATCAAACCTCACAAAACAATTCCGAAGTAAGATGAATAAAGGTGCCAACCGTTGGCATTCAACATAGATGTGAAAAAGGTTTTCAGACTTCTTACAAAAAGGACATTCATCTACAAGCAGATTTGAAAAACGGTGTAACAAGTGATTATAAGGAAGGATCCAGTGTACTTGTCTCCATTGAAGGTCGCCATGTCGTGGTGTTACAAGAGGATGATAAACCCTTTCCAGTTAGGAAAATAAGGGGGAGAACAACGTAAGAGGTCTCTCCATCGAACCCTCTGCTGTGTTATTTGCCATTGTGAAATAAATTTTACACAACCCAAATAAAGGTCTTTTTGTTTGGGAAGGCCATTAAAGCCTATGTTAAAAGGAGGACAAGGAAGAGAGCTGGCAATATTAAAAAAAAAAAAACACATACGGGTTCAGGAAAGGTAGAGAGAGAAGGTATTTGATGTGTATTTTGTTCATTGCTTTGCTGGTCCTGCTCCCAAGCAGGTGCGAGCTGTGTGCATGTCCAAAGCACACTACATAATATGCGTGCCAGAATTCGAGAGGATCACACACCGACCAGGCTTGCCAATGCATCAGCTCCGATCCAACTGTCGTTTGGGCTGAGAAGATCTGCGACAGATTTAACGCCCTTGTCGGTAAAGCGTTGAATAAAACACCTATCAGCAGGCATATCATGGAAAAAGGAGTTGGAGAACAAATGTTCTTCCAGAAACATTTGCTTTGTGTAAGAATGTGTAGCTCTTCTTATTGTCAGAGCTTGCCACGCATTTAGCATGCTCTGATAGAAACCAGAGAGGGGAAATGTGTCGATTTTGGAAAGGTCCACCAGGAAAAGAGAGTGGTCATAGCCTAGCTTCCCAGCCTGTTGCAAAAGGTGATGAGCGACGTTGACCCATGGTGGAGAGGGTCACGTGTATAGCATGCGAAGAGCAACCGAGAGTCGAAAGGCCATAAGCCGGCTCTTTATGTTGACCAGGCCTTGGCCTCCATCGGTCAGTGGTAAACTGAGGACCCCAGGTCGCAGCCATTGTTTTCCATCCCAGAAAAAGGACACGAAGCACTTCTGGAGCTGTTGAAGCAACACCGCTGGAGGATGCAGCACGAAGAAGCTGTGCCATAAGGTAGAGGCCACCAGTGTGTTGATGACCAAGACCCTTCCACGATATGATAGTTATGTGATCAAACCTTTCCATTTTTGCAGTTTACCCTCAACAAACCCGAGCAGACCAGCGCAATTCTTTCCTACTGTGGTATTATTGTTACGAATCTGGAAGGCTTGTGCACACAGACAGACAGCCGTCCCCGTAGCTTAGTTATTTCGATAAGTGTGTGTTTCTAGTTAGGGCCCCCTACCTGTGTCTAATGGGAATTACATACATGCGCTGCAAAGTTATTTTGATAGTTATGATTTGAATTACATCCATAAATCTTCTTCGTCAACACCAGCATCACCCTCACCTTGCCCTGGCCGACGCCATGGCGCCCGTGGTGGGCGGAGTTCAAGGAGGAGCCTCGCCGCGGCCCTCGACCAATCAGCGTGCTGCGAATGAGGTGGCCTTATGTGACACATCCTTATGTGAACTTGTTGATGGTGTACTTACATTGAAGTTTTAATTTACCTTGTTTCTTTGTTGGGCAATGCTCAGGCATTTGCTTGTACTGGTATAACTTCTCTTGTCACATCATGATCCCAAACAATCAAGAGGCCAAAAGTCTCTCTCTCTCTCTCTCTCTCTCTCTCTCTCTCTCTCTCTCTCTCTCTCTCTCTCTCTCTCTCTCTCTCTCTCTCGCTCTCTCTCTCTCTCTCTCTCTCTCTCTCTCTCTCTCTCTCTCTCTCTCTCTCTCTCTCTCCCTCTCTCCCTCTCCCTCTCCCTCTCCCTCTCCCTCTCCCTCTCCCTCTCCCTCTCCCTCTCCCTCTCCCTCTCCCTCTCCCTCTCCCTCTCCCTCTCCCTCTCCCTCTCCCTCTCTCTCTCCGCCTGCCTCTCTCTGTTCCTCTGCCTGTGCCTCTTCCTCTCTCTCTCCCTCTCTCTCTGCCTCTCTCTCTGCCTCTCTCTCTGCCTCTCTCTCTGCCTCTCTCTCTGCCTCTCTCTCTGCCTCTCTCTCTGCCTCTCTCTCTGCCTCTCTCTCCCTCTCTCTGCCTCTCTCTGCCTCTCTCTGCCTCTCTCTGCCTCTCTCTGCCTCTCTCTGCCTCTCTCTGCCTCTCTCCGCCTCTCTCCGCCTCTCTCCGCCTCTCTCCGCCTCTCTCTCTCTCTCTCTCTCTCTCTCTCTCTCTCTCTCTCTCTCTCTCTCTCTCTCTCTCTCTCTCTCTCTCTCTCTCTCTCTCTCTCTCTCTCTCTCTCTCTCTCTCTCTCTCTCTCTCTCTCTCTCTCTCTCTCTCTCTCTCTCTCTCTCTCTCTCTCTCTCTCTCTCTCTCTCTCTCTCTCTCTCTCTCTCTCTCTCTCTCTCTCTCTCTCTCTCTCTCTCTCTCTCTCTCTCTCTCTCTCTCTCTCTCTCTCTCTCTCTCTCTCTCTCTCTCTCTCTCTCTCTCTCTCTCTCTCTCCTGTCTCTCTCTCTCTCTCTCTCTCTCTCTCTCCTGTCTCTCTCTCTCTCTCTCTCTCTCTCTCTCTCCTGTCTCTCTCTCTCTCTCTCTCTCTCTCTCTCTCTCTCTCTCTCTCCTGTCTCTCTCTCTCTCTCTCTCTCTCTCCTGTCTCTCTCTCTCTCTCTCTCTCTCTCTCTCCTGCCTCTCTCTCTCTCTCTCTCGTTGTTGTTGTTGTTTTCCTTTTCTACTTCAGGAGAGAGTCAGCTTGAGTTTTTGAGTACTTACTTCACAATGAGCCAATGTTGTCTTTGGTACATTGTGTCCTGGTATCCTTGACCTTTACATGGTGGCTCATGCAGTAAACAAAAACACGACAAAGCAAAATGCATTTGTGTTTGCAATCCAATTAAAAGCACAATAAAATCTTGCTTGGAGACGATGCCTTCATAGAATCGCTGATGTGTCGAATTTCCTGTTCGTTTCAAATGCCAACGTTGTTGGCTGTTTCGATGATTTCACAGTTTCATCATAGTGGTATTCAGACAGTCCCACCTTGTTCTGTTATTGCTGCGGCCACAGTAACCCAATGGTGCTGGATTCTGCTACCTTGTTTCTGCTCCCAAATGAAAACATGAAGAATAAAATGGCAACAGATATGGGTTGAACCTGTGCAATAAGAATCTCCAAAATGAGACTTTGGGTTGATTCCTACTTCTTCACACTCATAAACAGTTGATCTGTTCTGCATGTGACCTCTCTGAATATTATCAAAAACAGCAACTTCTAACGGAAGAGATGTGGCGAGCGTTTTCAGCATTACTTCGGGGCACTTTTTTCTGCTTTCAGGCTTCAGCAGTGCAATGAAAATTTGGATTAATTGTGGCATAGTGGTGAATAAACCAGTGAGGATCTGAGACAGGCATTCAAGCAGTTGCAGGTTCATGAACCAACTGAATCTTCTTCTTATTGTGTATGGTAGTTTGGCTGCCAGGTAACTATAATTTTGTTGGGGCATGACTATATCACTGATGCTGTGTCTCTATACCAATACATTGGTACTCATTTCACCGACCTTGGAAAGTTGACAGGCTGTCAATCTCACCTGGTGTTAATTCAGCAGCCAACAAGGCTCGAATGCAAGATCCTAATAGTGCTGCAGAATGGTGGAAGTATTGTGCACTTTTGGTGAAAAGCATGAAACTTTGCACAGTTGTAGTGTTTTATGCACTGAACAATATTAGATATGGGGCAACTGAATTTTTTCCAAGATGGCGGCCATTTTGAAAATGGCCGCCGCCATGGGCGAAATTACCAATAGAACCATATAAATGAATATATTTCCTATGATTGGTTGGAAAATTGACCAGAAATGTGAAATGTCACAATCTTTTACCTTCCGTTTCACATGTTCTTCATTTCTTAACCAAGATGGCTTTCAAATTCAAAATGGCTGCCAAATTCAAAATGGCTGCTACATGATAAAATAGTGACAAACATATGAAACTGTAATGTGGTAATTGTACCATGCATCACAGTTAATGTTCTTCCAGTTAATCTGTGTATTTTGCATGCATTCATCCATTCACTCATCCTTCATTTTCTTCTTTCAGATCAGTATCTCCATATCACAGTGCATGCTGTTGTTAGTTGTAGAAGCTGTGGTGGTGGTGTCGTAATCAAAATACCAACAATGGCTAAACCCTTCAAGATTTTAGACCCCAGACAACGTCCAGAAACTCCTTCAACATCTGAATCATCATCGCTGATAGATTGGACAAAATGCATTTTGGGTCAAGAGACATCAAAAGAACCACTGCGATGCCCAACTGATTCAAAGAGGACTGATATTGACATTGGTACACTTTATGATAATCTTGCAGGTAATTTGATAAGATTCAAAGAGCTTCAGAGTCTTCCAGATAATATAAACTTATCAAGGTTAGACAATGGAACAGGAGTTGCTTCAACTCTAAAGTCTAATGCAGCTAAATGGCACAAAAAAATGCAAGGATAAGTACAACAATACCAAACTTCAACGGGTAGAAAACAGGAAAAGAGATGAGTGTGAAACCAACAGTGACTCACCAAAAAAGAAAGTCACTCGTTACAGCGGTGGTGGTGAGCCAGCACATCGCACGACACTTGCTTCTTTCGTGGTGAAAAATCAGATAAACTCCAGAAGGCATCGATGGAGAAACTAGGCGGAAATGTTCGGCGATGTGCAGAAATTGTGCAAGACCATATGTTAGTTGCCAAATTGAGCGCTGGAGATATGATGTCCCAAGATGCAATGTACCACAGCAATTGCTTAAAAACACTCCACAAGAAAGCAGAGTCAGTGAATTGCTCTGACAGTGGAGAAAGTTCTTCTGATAAACAACTGCATGGCATTGTCCTGGCGGAGCTGCTTTCATATAATGAAGACTGTCGTGCAGAAAGCATGGAGAATGACGAAGCACCGGTGTGCAAACTAGCAGATTTAAATCAGATGTACACTTCAAGACTAAATGGCCTGGGAACAGACACATCTACTCGAGAACACTCGACCAGACTGAAAGAACGAATATTAGCCAACATACCAGACTTACAAGCCCACAAGCAAGGCAGGAACGTTCTTCTTGCTTTTCAGGATGACATCGGACTGGCACAAAAGAGGGCATTTGAAAGTGACTTTGACAAAGAGGCCACCGTGTTGGCAAAGGCAGCTGAAATAGTTCGTAAGGACATTCTGAAGCTTGAAAAGTCTGTATTTATGGGGAAATTCTCCAAGAAGTGTCAGCACTAATCAGTTTCAAAGTCTCTGATGACCCTCGTTGGGATGATAATGGGTGGATCAAACGTAGTGCAGCAATCAAGCAATGCCACTGCTACCCAGGCGATACTAACTGTCTCGCAGCTTATACGCCAAAATGTCATAATTCGACGTCGTGAAGGATCCACCTCTCACTACCACAGTGTGGATCGTGAAACACCCCTGCCTATTTACGTCGGACTCCTCATCCATGCCAGGACAAGAAAACGTGAGTTAATTGACAGAATGTATGACCTTGGGCTCTCCGTATCATATGACAGAGTACTTACCATTTCAAAGGATTTGGGTAATGACGTTTGTGCAAGATATGAAGCAGAACATGTTGTTTGTCCTGCAAACTTACGGCATGGTCGATTCACCACAAGTGCAGTTGATAACATAGACCACAATCCTACTTCCACAACCGTTCAAGGGGCATATCATGCCACAGGAATATCCCTCTTTCAGCACCCGAACAATGATGTCCATGGAGTAGAGAGACACAGAGATCCTCCGGCAAAGTGAGTCTAAAGAGAAGACCTTATCAGAATTGCCAGAGGAATACACCAGCATACCACTGGCTTTCCTCCATACAAAACAACCAACAGTACCGGAAGTTTTGGTTCTCCCACCTGCTTCATATGACAGAATGTATGCAGCACTGCAGGACAATGCCAGGTGAGTTCAATATGTTCTAGTAGTAGGACCTCGCTTATTGTGCATCTGCCAACACTTATATTTATTTATATTTCGAATACTAGTAGATTATTCTGAATGTGAACACTGAACGGTCACACTTTGTGCCGATATGCTTATTTATTGTTGCTTTATATGTGGCTCAGTCATGTGAAAGACATAGTTGAGCCTCATGATAACACTGCGCAAGATATGGAGGTCTCCTGGGCAGCATTTCATGCCAGCAACATGGAAAAGGATTCAGGAAACCCAACAGATATCAGCTCGCTGCTTCCACTCTTCGCAGAGAAATCAAATTCTCCTGCTATGATACGTCACGCTATGAATATAATCAAGCAGATTGTTGAATTTCTAAATCCTGGTCAGACTCCTGTCATTGCTTTTGACCAGCCATTGTTTGCACTCGCAAAGCAGATCCAATGGAACTGGCCAACAACTTACGGAGAAGGCAAGATTGTGGTAGTGTTTGGGGGCCTTCATATAGAAATGGCTGCATTCAAAACCATCGCTGGCTGGCTAGATGAAAGTGGATGAACCAGTGCTTTTGCAGAGGCTGGTGTAGCTTCTCCAGGCACAGCTGACTCTTTCCTCAAGGCATCCCACTTGACAAGGGCAAGACATGCCCATCAGATTACGGCTAGTGGTCTATCCATCCTGATGCACAGAGCATATGATGAATACGGCAAGAGCTTGGCGGCTGATGAAATGCCACAAGCATTTGAGGCCTGTCGTAACAAGCGTGTAGCTGAAAGCCCACAGTTTAATTACTAGTCTACAACATTGGAATTTGAGCTGACTATTTTGAGCTTTGTAAGATCTCTTTGAGAGGGCAACTTCAAGCTCTACATTGAAGCTCTGGATAAGCTTATGCCCTGGTTCTTTGCCCTTGATCACCTGCACTACAGCCGTTGGCTACCAGTTCATTTTCGTGGCATAATTAATCTTGGGAGTATACACCCTGACGTCGCAGCACAGTTTCAAAGTGGCAACTTTGTCGTAAAGAAGACCCACCGGTAATTTTCTTCCATAGCCATTGATCAAGCTCACGAGCAAAATAATTGTATCGTGAAAGGCGACGGAGGGGCTGTAGGACTTGCAGAAAACATGTCACAACTAATGCGGTGGATGGTGGCGGGGCCAGAAATGGCACGAGTGATCGGAGAATTTAACAACTCTGTAGAAAGCATCAAGGAGAAACAGAGCAAGGGGCCGGATATCAAACACCATGAACAAGTGAAGTCTGTGCAGAGCACATTTGCTAAACAAGTGCGTTCTCTCTGTCATACTATTGAGGAAATGGCTAACCCATTTAAACAACAAACCATTGATCTGTTGGTTATTGACACAAGAGATATTGTGGGAGACTAAGTAGTGACGACAGTTCGCTACATACAAACGCTTGGAAAGGAGCAGTATGCTACCTTTGTAAAGGAGCACCTGGGCGACAGATCCAAGTCTCTGTTCAGCCCACTGAAGAGAAACAAACTGCCATTGTTCAGCTGCCCTCAGTCTAAATCGAAGTCCAATGATCAGCAGCAGATTACATCGCTGAAGAAGACATGTGCCCTCTTCTCACAGTTGTATGTGTCCTGTCAAGTCCATGATGGAGACATTGAGGAGTTCTTTCGCCATGAAAATCAATGTTATCCACCATCATTGTCCAAATTTGGAGAGTTGCGGTCAGGGACAAAGGCTGGCCGAGTCAAGTGCTTTGAGGAAACTTACCCTACTCCACCGGAACAGGTTTCTGAGGTTTATGTCATTCTCCTAGATGGTGCCGCTATCATTAACATGTTGAAACCAGGCCCTGCCAAAACCTTCCATGAATACTCCAAATGCATTTTCCTGCCCTATATTCAGATCCAGCTTACGAAAGCCAGCAGAGTAGACATTGTCTGGGATGAATATATTCCAAATAGTCTCAAAGCAATGATGAGGAAGAAGTGTGGAACAGGTACACGAAGACGTGTTCAACCAAATAGCAAGATCCCAGGAAACTGGGAAGGATTCCTCAAAGTCAGTGAAAACAAGAAAGAACTCTTTGCATTCTTGGCGCAACAATCGGTGACAATCCAAACTGAAAAGAAGGTCATCTCTACATTTGGCAAATCAATATTGCTGAATTCCCCAAGAGAAGACATCAGTCGCCTTTCTCCATGTGCACACGAAGAAGCTGACACTAGGCTACTACTCCATGCAGCAGACACTGATGCGAATGGATACCAGAAAGTCATGTTGCGTACTGTGGACACTGACGTGCTTGTCTTGGCAATAGCATTGTTCAACCAAACAAACCTGAGTGAAATATGGGTATTATTTGGCACAGGAAAGAATTGCAGACTCATACCAGCACACACCATTGCCCATACCCTTGGTCCAGATAAATCTTTGTCTCTGCTAATGTTCCACGCCTTCACCGGTTGTGATCAGACGTCAATCTTTCTGAACCGAGGAAAGAAAACAGCATGGAACACAATGAAGGTTTTCACAGATGTTGTAGAAGCCTTTGCGACTCTTGGTAGAGTATCTCCTTCAGACGAGACATTGAAAGAACAAATGCAAACAATTGAACGGTTTGTTGTCGTCATGTATGACCGGACAAGCTGCTGTAACAGTGTTGATGATGCCTGAAGAGAGTTATTTAAAATATGGGTATTATTTGGCATTGAGATATGGCATTGAGTTCATTCCACCCACTTCAGCTGCACTGTGTCAACACGCAAAGAGGGCAGCATATCAGGCAGGGCACTGCTGAGGGCAGGCATTACTGCGAGATCCACTTACCAGATCCCGCTGACTGGGGATTGTTTAAAGGGGCCTCACAGTTGTGGGAACCTTTGTGGACAACCCTGCCTGAAGTATCCAAATCCTGCAAAGAACTTCTTAAGTGCGGCTGCAAAGTGGAAATAGGATGCCTGCACCAGTGCAAGTGTGTGAAGGCAGAGATGGCATGTACAAC
This sequence comes from Eptatretus burgeri, assembly GCF_056783735.1. NCBI lineage: Eukaryota > Metazoa > Chordata > Myxini > Myxiniformes > Myxinidae > Eptatretus > Eptatretus burgeri. The sequence goes on along the minus strand of NC_140969.1, from coordinate 86,821,175 downwards.
ATATTGCAAGTGTCACGGAGACTGTGAGCATCAATAACATGATTAAGCAATATTAAGCAACATTTTGTGCCTCGAGGTAGATTGCTGTTTCGATATATAACTAACAATGTACTGCTAAAAACCATTGCTGAATCTTGTTGTGATGCGATGTCTTAGATCTATTATAAAAAGATGAATGTGCACCATATTGATAGACGTTTCTCTTGAAAAACAAATCATAGTAAAGCCCATGTGATAGTAGTAAAAGAATTATAATTTGAAGAAAACCTGACTTCATTGAGGATACATTAGCTTTTACAGTTATCCACTTAACAGTTGGGGAGATCCACCTCTCGAGAAATGGAGGTAAAAACGATTATTTTTGTCCAATTACTTTGTATTTACACATGATAATATTCCAAAACTTAAAGACGCATTGCACAGATGAAAGTTACATGTCATAAGAACGTTTTGCCAACTGCAGAACTAATGTGCTTTATTATAGGAAGGGAGAGTTTGCATTCCCCTTTTATTATGCAATTGCGAGAGGCAACAATTTGGTTTAACGATGTAATTTGGTTTAAATATATGAGGCAATATGCGACTCAAAGCATGGAAAGAATATATCAAGTAGCGTGGATGTTATTCAGCAAAAACGACCCTTTTTACCTCCTTTTCAGAGAGGTAGATCTCCTCAACTGCTTAAGCATGGTGGCCATCTTGGATTTCTGCACCATTTTAAAAATTGTTGCATTGTTGAAATATGCAAACATCAGTATAGAAACTAACGATGCAATATCACAGTTAAAGAGCATGAAAAATATGAAATGAGTACATTTGAATATTATAAACAAGTCAGAAAGCATTTTTTACTCAGTGGTGGCCATTTTGAATTTGGCGGCCATCTTCGAAAGAAACTGAAATGGCCCCATATCTAGAAATGTTCAGCACATTAAAAACTACATCTGTGCCAATTTTCGTTCTTTTCTCACAAAATGCACAATTGGTCTGTTATGTGGCACCATTCTGCAGCACTATAAGATCCCAAGTCAGCCACCCTAACCACTAAGCCAACACCAGGCTTACAAGCTGAATGAAGCAATATTAATAAGATGAAATTGAACATTCTGAAAGCTAAACTAGTCTCAGAAGAATTTCCAAGTCACTATCGGACTGTCTGTTAAATAAAGACAACTGGCTCAATGTACCTACCCCTCCTGGTGTATTCCATATATGATGTCAGTCCAAACGTGGTGTTTGACTTAATACACTCAGGGCAACCAAGATGAACACTAAAATGCGATGAATGAAGGCCTCCCCAAAATGCCTAAGCAAAATGAGTTGTAAAAATGCAGAGCTTACAAGCAACTCGTACACTGTTTGACGCTGTAGTACTGTCCTTGAAGCAATGTGAGGCATGATGCCTCATTTAGATAGCCCAACGCATCACCGTTAGTGATTATCATTTACATCAAATTGGATTGACAAATCAGTAGGGACACTTGAGGATATAAGGTGTTGACCAGCATTGCATGTAGATGTAATATGTTGATCATTATTCAGTGCATTCTGCTTGGTGGAAACAAGAAAGTTATCTACCGTCCATGAAAATATAACTTACAAATCATCTCTTCGAATGGTAAAGTCATTATTCCTCTATTAAAGTTTCAAAGCTATAAATGGGAACTGAAAAAAATGCATCTACTACTGCTGAAATAACCCTCAGCTCAGTGTGCATTGATTTAGAAAGGCTGGAGGTAGGCACACTCTCCTCTGAACTGTCTAGCCTCGGTTTGAATCCTGACCCAGCTTTAAGCTGTCATTCTGGTATTATACAGGCAGGGCGAGGCATCAATGTGTGCCTTCCCTCGGATGGACATTAAACCGAGTGTCCCATATGCGAGAATCAGTTGGTGAACATTATGACCAGTAACTGTGTTATTGCTGGCACCCTGAACAAATTACAAAGTCATGCCATTTTCAGTCGAATGCCAAACATTGCCAGCCGATTCGTGAGACACTTGGAACAAAAGTGTTTTCTGGCCGACCACACAAGGTCGACTACATATGTATATATATATATATATATATATATATATATATATATATATATATATATATATATATATATATATATATATATATATTGTCGTGTCCGGCAGGGTTTTAACCCCTACCTGGATGGAGGGCAAAGCTTCTCACTTGAAGGCTACAACCGAGACTCGGAGATTAATGCACGCGCATTAACAGGGCGTAATGGCAGAGAGGCGATCCACCCAGGAAGAGCACAGCACAGGGGCACTGCACCAGGACAGCACACAACTACAGTTTCTTAAAAGGAATATATTTAGTCGAAATAACAAATATTTACAATTAACAATAATTCAAAGGTAATGAAAATAATAAGAAAGTAAATAAATCTGACAGTCGAGGTGCCTCTCATACAGACTCAAATGCAGACAAAGGGCACACCAAATGAAAAGAAAAGCCTTCCCTTTTAACTATTCCTGTACTTAGCTTGGCCCAGAGGTGATCCTTATGGAACTGGAATCGAGGCACTTCTCTCGTAGCAGGACAAACGCACGCTGGGCAATCCACGAGCGTCACTCCACATCAAGGCTCAAAGCCCCAGTCAAACGGCTTCGTGTGCTCCGATCGTCCTCACTGACCTGACCAAGAGCAAAAGGCCAGCGTCTTCCTTCACCACGTGAGCAAAATCACCTCAACAGGAAATCAATGGCTGTATCGTCCAACTCGGCATGCGCTCACCCTCCACTCTCGCCTCTCCAAACAATGCGCCTCGTGCCTCCACTCTGATCACAGCTCTCCACAAAATGCCCAAGCCTACTGAGTCCGATGCCTCTCAAAATGTCCAGCCGACTGATAATGGCTCTCCCAAAATGCACAAGCCAACTCCTTTTTCCTCTTAAAACTGCGCAACCAGCCTTCCTTTGACTTCGATCACACCAATCTATCTCCTCCGCATCCGGGGCGTGGCCTGCTCACACCAAACGTGGGAAAGCGGGGCTTTTCCTCCTTGGCTAGCTTCTGACATCACACCCATCAATCATCCCTTGGGGGCGTGACTTTGCTCATTGTCAACCTTTGAAGGTGGGGCTTTCTGCCCATTTGTTGTGGTTTCAGGGACATGCTCCCCACCTTTATTGCCGATCTTGAAGTATAAAAACACAGGGAAAAGTCACAGAGGGGAATCACATACTGGGGAACTTATTCTTACTCCCTCGGCTAATTAACACCATGCCACCCCTCCTGGAAATGTAATACTTCAGCTCACAGGTTTCCTACTTACTCACATCAAGATGCCTCCTCCACATCCCCGAACCAAGCAACTCTGCACAATGCTATATTCCCAATTAGATTCGAACATCTACCCCTTGAAACATAAGAATATATATATATATATATATATATATATATTTATATATATATATATATATATATATATATATATATATATATATATATATATATATATATATATATATATATATATATATATATATATATGTGATGATCTGTGAGCAGCAATATGGGTTTATGCCAGGAAAGAGCACCACTGATGCGATGTTTGCTTTGAGAATGTTGATGGAGAAGTATAGGGAAGGTCAGAAAGAGTTACATTGTGTGTTTGTGGATTTAGAGAAAGCTTATGATAGGGTGCCAAGAGAGGAGTTGTGGTATTGTATGAGGAAGTCGGGAGTGTTGGAGAAGTATGTGAGGATCGTGCAGGATATGTATGAGGACAGTGTGACAGCGGTGAGGTGTGCGGTAGGAATGACAGACCGGTTTAAGGTTAAAGTGGGATTGCACCAAGGATCGACTCTGAGACCTTTCCTGTTTGCAATGGTGATGGACAGGTTGACGGACGAGATCAGACTGGAGTCTCCATGGACCATGATGTTCGAGGATGACATCATGATCTGTAGGGAGAGTAGGGAGCAGGCTGAATCGAGCCTTGAGAGGTGGAGGTACGCACTGGAGAGAAGGGGAATGTTAGTCAGTAGGAGTAAGACGGAGTACATGTGCGTAAATGAGAGGGAGGGTGGTGGTATGGTGCAGTTGCAAGGAGTTGAGGTGGGGAAGGTGGATTGGTTTAAATACTTGGGATCAACTGTCCAAAGTAACGGAGAGTGTGGGAGAGAAGTGAAAAAGAGAGTGCAGGCAGGATGGAGTGGGTGGAGAAGAGTTGCAGGAGTGATTTCTGACAGAAGGGTAGCTGCAAGAGTGAAGGGGAAAGTATACAAGACGGTAGTGAGACCAGCTATGTTGTATGGTTTGGAGGCGGTGGCGCTAACAAAAAGACAGGAAGCAGAGCTGGAGGTGGCAGAGTTAAAGATGCTGCGATTCTCGTTGGGAGTGACGAGGATGGATAGGATAAGAAATGAGTGTATTAGAGGGACAGCGCAGGTAGGACGGTTTGGAAACAAAGTGAGAGAGGCGAGATTGAGATGGTTTGGACATGTGCACAGGAGGGAAACGGAGTATATCGGGAGAAGGATGTTGAAGATGGAGCCGCCAGGCAGGAGGAGAAGAGGAAGGCCAAAGAAGAGGTTCATGGATGCGGTGAGGGCGGACATGCGGGTGGTTGGAGTGTCAATGGAAGATGTGGAGGATAGAGCGAAATGGAGACAGTTGGTCCGCTGTGGCGACCCCTAACGGGAGCAAGCCGAAAGAGGAAGAAGAAGAATATATATATATATATATATATATATATATATATATGTATATGTATATATATATATATATATATATATATATATATATATATATATACATACATATATATATATATTTGTATACATAAAAACTCCGTTTTTTTGTCATGTGATGGGTGGAAAAAAATTTGTCTCGGCAATTTAGAAAACATGTTAATATGGCAAAAAATAAAAACAGGAAAAACTCTGTCCGGACATAATCACTACACGGGCATGTCCGGAGAGAGGGGCATGTCCGGAGGGAGGAGTGAGGGAGGGGAGGGGGAGAGAGGGAGAGAGGTAGAGAGAGAGAGAGAGAGAGAGAGAGAGAGAGAGAGAGAGAGAGAGAGAGAGAGAGAGAGAGAGAGAGAGAGAGAGGGGGGAGGGAGAGGGAAGGGGAGGGGAGGGAGAGAGAGAGAGACGGATGGGAGTTAGCAGAGAGAATATGTTATGCTTTGTGAACAATACACACACACACACACACACACACACACACACACACACACACACACACACACACACACACACACACACACACACACACACACACACATACACACACACACTGTATTTGTGCTGGCCGATGTTGGCAATTCTTCAGGAAATGCCAGATTGGAGTCAGTGTGATTACCAACTACAGAATGTACTGTATCCATCCCAAAAAACCTTGAGTAACTTCCACCCTTGTTTTGGGGGAATTTCAATAAACAAATTATAAAAACAACGTTGCATTACAGACGTTTCAGGGAGATGTGCATTAACATTCATCTTTATAAATAGCTGCCAATCGTCATGTGATGGGTGGAAAAAAATTTGTCTCTGCCATTTAGAAAACATGTTAATATGGCAAACGGCTCGGAAATTGGGTGTTATCAAATATATTTTGCTTTGAAACTCACAAAGAGAAACCAGATAACCCTTGTAAATCATGTACCTCGACCTTGTAACAACTGCCGACTGTACATCCCAGTCGGGACACAAACTGTACTGCAATCGACTCTCAGGTGCTCGGCAAGTGGCTTAAGCACTCAAGCAAGCACTCCCATTAAATGGTTGACAAGGAGCGGCTGGCCAGGCTGTGGTTGTATACCATATAAATCCCTTTAACTTTACAGCCGGTCTTCACCACACCTGCAGCAGTTAAATAAATTCAATGAATGTTCAAATAATGACTTTATTCACAAAAAGATGCTATTTAACGTAGAACAACCCTGGAGACATCACAAAGTTTAATCGCCTGTGAAATAAACATTGCAGATAATCTGCCACGTTGCCTGCTCGTCTGTGCACGCGTCATGTAATACATCGATTCGCGGCCTGCGCAAACATTATAACTTTATTTTAAAACATCCGTTTTTTTCACCAGATTTGCTTTGATTTCTTGTAGAGCACCTCATGAGACCTCTGAAAATATTGACACATCTGGCAGATGCTAGAGATAAGCAGTCACTCTGAGGGACAGGGCATGATATCAAACAGTGAATGCATTAAATCAAATTGCTCGATGAAGCTGGTTAATTTTGGCACATTCCTAAATCTTTTGTTCACTCAATATAATTCTCCAAACATTACAAAAAGGTAAGTTTGATGCTTTGGTGGGGGTCTTGTCAAGGGGTGTTGTGTGGTTGATGTATGTGTTTAACCAAGTCCATGCCCCTCCTCTTGGGGGGGGGGGGGAGAAGAAAAATAAATACATTTTTTAATATACAAAAGAAGAAAATACAAAAACTACAAAAACTTTAATAATAATAAAAAATAATAATTTAATTTTTTTTTTTTTTTGGCATTTTCTTCCTTGGATCTTATGTGGATATATTAGTATGGTGTTCGCGCAGGTTGATGGGTTGAATGGACTCCACTTGTGTTAGATTTCCTTGTATTTGGAAATTTCACATTTTCTTGTGTATACATTGAGGAGGGACCATAGCCTTGCTTGGTATATAGGCTTCGTTAGAAGACTCGTTATTTCTTTAAATTATCAGATTTCACTCCAGATTTCAACACTTCTTTAGTCCGGACGATATCCAATCCTCAAAGCCGAAATAATATTTCGATTATATACTTTGCTTAGTCCGTAAGAGTAGATTATGGAAAATTGCATCAGAAAATGCTCCTAATTTGAAAATGACAGCACTTACAAAAGCGATGTATACAGAGATTCATAGCTATGATGAACAGGCATTCAATAAGATGAGTGAGGAAAGTGGAAAAAAAAACTTTATCATTACGAAATCATTGCAGCCCATTCCAAGTCTCGGTATGGTTGAGCAAGCCAAAACACATGGCAGCTTCAGACCCCAGCGGGGTAACCCAAGATATGCTTTGCGACCCCAGAGAGGGAGGATGGCACCTGATAAACGATATTATATGAGGCGGTAAATTATCTTCAAAAGGGGTGTTTTAGTGAACCCAAACACCCAATTTTCAGCCATGCACTTCCTTGGAGTTTTCTTCGGATGCATGCAAAATTTCAGGCTGCTAGGTTTCACTTTTTTGGAGTTATGGGGGAGACACACTGACGCACACGCATTGACATTTCTTAGTGCATATATATATATATATATATATATATATATATATATATATATATATATATATATATATATATATATATATATATATATATGTGTGTTACGGTGTTGGTTTGGGAGTAGATGGAATGGTTTCATAAGGAAGTCTAGCATTGTGTAGAGTTGCTTGGTCTGTGGATGAGTGGAAGCATCAAAATGTAACTAAGATAGGGAATCTGTGAGCTTAAGTGTTACATGTTACCACACAAGGGGTGGCGTGGTGTTAATTAGCCAAGGGAGTAAAAATAAGCCCCCCAGTATGTTATTACTCTCTGTGATTTTTCCCTATGTTTTTTTATGTTGCCAGCCAGGCAGTGAAGCTGGGAAATTAGTCCCTGAAACGACAACCCTTGGGGTAGTACAATTGGGGGGTGGGGGGGGGACAGGTTGTCTTTAGCTGTTACTCTTGCTTTTAAAGGGCAGGAAAGATTCTGAAGCATCACAGAATATGTTGCACTTGGAGATTAGTTTTCTGAGCTAATGCATGTTGAAGATCCCAGAGTACCTTTTTATAGTATAGTATTTTTATAGTATCCGGATCCGGATCTTCACCAAAATGTTATCAATTCATTCTTGTCACACACCCAACCTGTCTACCAATTTCCGTCAGAATCCGTCTCTAACTTTTTGAGATATCCTGCTCACAGACAGGGGTGAAAACATAACCTCTGTCCACTTTTGGTGGCAGAGGTATTTACGTTATGTGGAAACTTGCAATCAGGTGTTCTGCATATCCCTTTTGCCAAAAAGGCACTTGGAATGAACGCTGGAAAAGTCCTTCAACAATTACATTATCAATTCTTCATGTTTGGGTTTTTTATATGTATGGTGGAGAGTGTAGAATAAAGGGTTTCTTATTACAAAGTGAAATGCGTGATTAAATCCAATCCAATCCAATGTCCATAGTCTTTCCAGAACATCGGGGATGCTGAAACAGTCTCTGTGTAGAGAATACACTGAGTAGTTTGTAATTTCCTTTCCCAATCATAGTCAGGGAAGGAATTTGGAATTGAGCCAGAGTGCCACTGTATCTCCACAATGCCCAACTATTACAAAAGACACCATGTGATCTTTAACATCCACTAGGAATTGTAAGAAGATAGGATACTCAGCTTAAATGTCCATCCAAGGGATAGTGCAGTTTTGACTAGAAGGGTAGTTGATATTTGGGTGGGGAATCAAACCAAGAACATGCAGCTTTAAAGGTGAGTATGCTACCTCTGAGCTGCAATGTCAGCCCACATTTGAAATGTCACAGCTTAATTAATTTCGCAAACATTAATCAAGCAGGTAAGAGTGTAATAAGGGTAGTCGATTTAAGTCCAAGAACACATCGAATATTCATGACTGGTGTGTGATGCCACAATATTACGAATTGCCGGAATTCCGTACTCAAACCAGAAGCTTTTCATTAACAAACCTTTTTAAACCATAAATGGAAGCTCATACTCCAATTATGTTTTGCTCAGTTTGAATGCAAGTAAGTAGCAGGTGAAATGTAGAAAAAAATAAAATGAGGATGGAATTGATTGAAAGCAGAAATCGATGATGTTTCCCCACCTGCTGGGCTTCAGCATGCCATAGTGCATTACATGTCGGCCTAAATGAAAATCCTAACTTAGAGGCATGAGCATTGTCCATTTCCTTAACGCAATTGGTGTTTGCATTGTGAGTGTGCTGCAATCTACGGAGTTGATTCTTCTTTTTTTAACTATTACTAGTGCCGTCAAGAGTCAAACATCATGACATTTATTATGTACGATGTACTGTAACTTTGAGTCTACATCTTCACCTTTTTCACGTCGTGAGTTATTTTTCTCTCCCCTGCATATGTACCGCACCTGAACTATAAAATTAGACATTTAGTGACAGCATAATATAATAAGACTATGAAACTACCGTTGTGCGGACCACTACCCTTAAAAGAGACTTAAGCCGGCCGTCCAGTTTCACTGAGATGTAAAAGTAAGTCAGCGTGGCAAGCAAAAGCCTTCGTGCAGATTGTTCAATCGTGTAAACCTTTGTCTGCTTGTATTAAACATAATCAATCTGATAAATTATGTAAAGTACGATGTGTAAGTTCCTTTCATGAATGCAGGACGTGCCTGCCCGGTTGTATAATTTGTGCGGAGCACAGCTATGCAAGCTGATTCAGTGCCCTTTGTAAGTACGAACAGGAATTTATAATTTTGTCAGAATGCATACTGGCCTCTTTCGTTTTTTCAAATCCATGTGATCTTTCTGGCCCATAAATTAAAGCAAACACCTGAGACAACCAGGTTAATTACCCTCCGCCAAAACGACGCCCTCTTTGATACAATGCCCTGTTTCATACAAAGTGCCATCCATGACAACAGTCGGTCAGGGATCAAACCCAGGTTAGGCATCTCAGAGAGATGTGCAAGTTAAGTATATAAGATAAAAATTCAATGCTCAGTCTTGTTAAAATAAAACAATATCCAAATATAATATATTAAAGGGACGATCTTCTTAAATGAAATGCCTTGTTCTTTCAAGCAGAAACAACATACATGCATCCTTACTAAAACTAACGGACTGGTGTTCGTGTTTGTTACTTGGCAAAAAAATATTTTCGCCAAGGATGTTGGTCTGTAGCGTTTGTTTGTTCGTCTGTTTATCACACGATTTTTGGCCACTGTTTTCAAGCAATCGTTCTGAAATTTTTTTGTGTTTTTAGGGGACGGCCCAAGGACAGCAACACTTAATTTTGGTGAAGATCCGAATCCGGATCCGGATCTGAGAATTTTTCAAGTGATTCTTCACCATTGAGAAATGGCACAAAAACTATGTAATAGCATGTTCTCTCGAAAAGGTGTGGACGACTTGTCACAAAACGAGGTGGAAGAGTTGGTTAGGTGACAAGAACAAGCCAATTAGATTTTGGTTGAGGTATGGATTCAGATACAACCTATCAGTGGCATACAAAATTTAATCTGTTCAGCCTGGCAGAGGTATGCGCTCCACCGAGTGCCATTCGTTTTCGCCAAGTGTCACTCACTCACTCTACGAGTGATTTTCAATTTGTTTGTTTGTTTGACGCACCACTCCTCCTTCAGTTCTGGGCTGATTACAACCAGACGTTCTACATTGGATCAGCATGACTCCATTTAATGTATAGGAGTATTTTTATCTTTGCCAGTGGTCTTGCTGTGGTGAGAGGGGGAGTGCAAATTCTCTATGTAAATGTGTATCATGCAGCACTGCTCCAGGTGTGGGAGGGTATCACATGTCTCCACGATATACAGTCCAGTCTTCCTGTCCCCACGTTTTCCTGTACAGTGAGGTGTTTTGAATTACTGTATAAGCAATATATGCTTGGTGTTGGCTTAATGGTTAGGGTGGTGGGCTTGGAATCCTAGGATCCTGAGTTCAAATCCCCCTCAGTTGTTGAATTAATTCCAGGTGGGGTTGACTCTGCCTGTCATCCTTCTGAAGTCGGCAAAATGAGTGTCAGCTTGCTGGTATCCTGTGTCGGAGTGGTGACCCATCCAGGATTGTATCCAATAGCCAAGGAGACTGCTTAGGCAGCACCAACACTCTGCACAGAGTATTGCCCCAATGGATGGATGGATAAGCAGTATGCATGTTTTTGCTTCATGCATGTAACTAGAGGGGGGTTTTTTGTCTACACAGAGCTTTCAGTTGCCTATACACCACCCAAATAAAGGTATGCATCAGAAGGTGTTTCATGCTTGTAACAAGATCGCCTTGTCGGGCAGGTCCTCTGCTAGTCATACTAAAAAGGCAATAATGCTATGTATGTATGGTTATTGTAGAATCGAATCTGCATGGGCCCATCTCCACCAAATTTGGAATACATGCTTGGGGCACCGAGGGCCAAATCATGGTTTCAAAATAATTTTCCTTTTAACCCCAACCCCTTAATGCATAAACGGAAAATAGTGCAAGGGGTGTAACCACTGACCCCTGCCGGAGGGAGCAGATATTGATATTGTTGCGGGCCGGGTGTCGGGTGAGAAGACCACTAGGGGGGGAAGCGATCGCGGCTCCCACCAGACTCCCCAGAATTGTAGGCCGTCGCACATGGATAATTCCGTGACTCTGCGGGTCGCTTAACCGACCGTGGACACCAATAACTCAACCGCGTGACCTAGGTTCCTCCCGTCTATGGTTAATCGGGTTACCTAATTAATCACATGATTTAATTACCGGGGAACACACCCTCGGTACACCTTGTCCGAACCAGATCACTCCACCGCATCGGATCACTTTACTGGATCGGATGCAGCCGAGCGACACTTCCAAGGACATACCAGCTAAAAGGAACGGATCGTTGGGAATAAAGTCCCGGCTAAGCTAGGATTTGGACCATGCTGGATCAATGAAAGCAACCACAAAAACGAGATGGGAACATTCCTAATAATGATTTATTTACAGGCAACTTACAAAAGGGGACACAGAGAAGACAACGCAATAATAATAATAATAATAATAATAATAATAATAATGATAACAATAACAATCTTCTACAGTCTTACTTAAGTAGACAGATGCCAGGACACACACACACGCACACACACAGACACAGACACACAAAACCAGATGAAGAGAAAGTATTGAAACAAGAAGGGAGAGGAGTTGAGGCTCCGATCTCATTACCTTTGTACTTGATTGCACGAACGCGCCACCAATTCGTTTTGGGGGGGGGGGAGGGAATGCTCCATGGTGCGGTACCCGACAGCTGGCGCGTCGTCTCTGGCTTCGGCGGCACCTGTGGAGACCGTGGGCATGAAGGAGGGGCTTGAATGGAGAAGGGGCGGAGTCCAGAGTGCGTGGATAGAGTGGTAGGCGGGTTGGGTCAACGTCGTGTGGGCGGAGATGAGGAGGTGGAGTCCAGGCAGCAGGAGGCGGGTCGTGGCGATGTAGGGCAGAGAGACGGGAGCGCGATCAAGGCGGAGGGACCTTTATAGGACTCGCAGCACAGGGCGGGGGGCCACCCCAAAGTGAAGCGTCATCACCTGCATGAGGCACTCCGATTGGCCCCGACCCCTTCACTCAGCCCGCTAACTTTGGCCGGAAACCGCAACGCTCCGTTTCTGGCAAGGACATCCCAGACAGCGAAAATATTCAGCTCCGAACCCACGACATGACATGAATCGCCCACACCGAACTTGCCGCGCGAATCGTTCCGCAAAAACCCCCGGGCCGTGCCGTGGCGACCGGCCGAGGGTCCCGCATGCCCGCTCGGGCGTCCAACCAGCACTGGTCAATGCGCTCGCTCCGCGTGCGCCAACATGGCCCGCACTGAACAACATTCCCTTGCTCGATCGCAGCTTTACTGGTCGTAGAGATGAGAAGATGTTCACCATCCATGGGGAATCCGCTGTTGCCAGCGAGGGCCGAAGGTACATAGTTATGGATAAATACATGCATGTTTCACGCAGTATGCGTGGATCCGCCATGGCCCACGTGGTCATTGCTCGCGTTCACCTGGTTCAGCTAGCGTGTGTGTGGGGTGAACACCGATATATGTCAGATGTTGAGGAAATACGATACAAAGTCGCGAGTGGTGCATTCGCGCCCTGCTTTGTACAATAACAAAGTCGCGAGCGGGGTACGTGTTTGCCTTCAAGCACATTCCAAACAGTGCGCGTGGTTCGGCCATTACCCACGTGGCCAGTGCTCGCGTCCGCATGACTCTGCTCGTGTGTGCGCGGGGCGAACACCAATATGTATCAGATATTTGTTTGAAAAGGAACGCGCCGCTTTTACTTCGCACACTCGCATCCCGCCCAACGTGGCATGAAGTTGCCTTTATCAGCCTCTGTACACGTTTTGTGAGGCCTGGGCGTCGTGCTGGCTGTTTCCTGTTTTGTGAAAAACACCATTCGTGCAGCCTCTTTTGAGATATTCATTCGTATGTCTTTTTAATGTAATCGGCAATCTTCCCCAGATCGTCGGAAGCTCAAGTTGATAATCCCGAACTGCCAAGTGCACTGTATGACTCGCCGCACACATTGGGTTGAGGGCTCGCTTGGGAACGGGGGATCTACACTGTTAATGCTCATGCGTCATCATTTCCTCGCAGCGGCGCCGCATGCACTGGCCTCCACGAGGACCCATCTCACAGCGAAGGGCGCACATGGCTCAGATTTTCCTCAGGAATAATCAGAAAAGAAGAGTAGAAATGAAATGAATAAATTAAAACTGGTAAACCAGTAATCCCGGGCTTCAAGGCGTGCCTCCATTTTAAGAAATTTCAACACCATCACCCTGTCACATGATGTGGGTTTTCTGAGTTAGAAAGTTAGTTCAAGTCTGCAATGTGGCCCAGCTACGGGATCCCTCAAGTTATATCAATGAAGGATTGAAAAGCCCATAGCAATACATGATAGAGAAAGAAACTTCACATTGGACAAATCGAGGCTGGACAAATTTTCAAGTCCCCAAAAAAGTCCAATAACTCCACATTTGCATATTAATGTAAATGGCAAACTTGTAGAACGTGAAAATATCTTCCAGAATTTGTGGTCACTTTTTGTCTATCTTCTTTGGTTTTCATTTTACGACATGTCAAAAATGGGTGATTTTAAACTTTGGGGGGCTCTGGGGCCTCACTGGGGTAAAATACAGACATAGCGTAAACATATTTGGAGTCCCCTCTTCAAGGCCTATCAGAATCTGTCATTAAATTTTTTCAACTCTCATTTGCATATTTGGCATATTTAATGAGGCGAATCGGCATCATTTTAATTATATAAATTATGTAACGATTTTGACGAAATTAACAACTTAACATTCCAATGGAACCTTGCAAATGTGTGCAAAAGTTTGAGGCTGTCGTATTACCCCTTCTGGAGAAGAAGATGTTTTTAGGTTTTGGAGAAAATCCAATGTGGCCGCCAGACCACGTGACCTACGTCATCAAAATTTTCAAAGTATAAACTTCAGGTGGAGAGTTATTCAATGTATAAGTTTCATTGAATTTCATCCAAGCGTTGTTTTCATTTTATGACATTTCAAAAATTGGTCATTTTCAACTTTGGGGGGCTCTGGGGGCTCACTGGGGTCAAATACAGACATAGTATAAATATATTGGGAGTCCCTTGTTTATGTGCTATCTAAATTTGTCATTAAATTTTTTCAACTCTCATTTGCATATTTTGCATATTTAATGAGGCGAATCGGCATCATTTTAAATCATATTAATTATGTAACGATTTCGACGAAATTAACAAATTCACATAACATCGAACTTAGCAAATGTGTGCAAAAGATTGAGGCTGTCAGATTATCCCTTCTGGAGAAGAAGATGTTTTTAGGTTTTGGATAAAATCCAATATGGCCGCCAGACCACGTGACCTACGTCATCAAAATTTTTAAAGTATAAACTTCAGGTGGAGAGTTATTAAATGGATAAGTTTCATTGAATTTCATCCAAGCGTTGTTTTTATTTTATGACATTTAAAAAATGGGTCATTTTCAACTTTGGGGGGCTCTGGGGGCTCACTGGGGTCAAATACAGACATCGTATAAATATATTGGGAGTCCCCTGTTTATGTGCTATCTAAATTTGTCATTAAATTTTTTCAACTCTCATTTGCATATTTTGCATATTTAATGAGGCGAATCGGCATCATTTTAAATCATATTAATTATGTAACGATTTCGACTAAATTAACAAATTCACATTAACATCGAACTTAGCAAATGTGTGCAAAAGATTGAGGCTGTCAGATTATCCCTTCTGGAGAAGAAGATGTTTTTAGGTTTTGGATAAAATCCAATATGGCCGCCATACCACGTGACCTACGTCATCAAATGTTTCATAGTATAAACTTCAGGTGGTGAGTAATAATCCTGTTAAGTTTCGTTGAATTTCATCCGACAGTTTTCCCTCCAGATCCGCCACAAAATCGGTCAGTAGAACATAAAAACGCCGTTAATAATAATAATACTAACGAATTCAATAG
Source organism: Eptatretus burgeri (assembly GCF_056783735.1). Classification (NCBI taxonomy): domain Eukaryota; kingdom Metazoa; phylum Chordata; class Myxini; order Myxiniformes; family Myxinidae; genus Eptatretus; species Eptatretus burgeri. Next base: position 86,805,956 of record NC_140969.1, on the reverse strand, counting down.
GGCTTCAGCCATGCTTGAAGCCCTAAAAATGATGTAAGCAAACCTAGCTATGAGTCCATCGCAACGCACGTCCCTGTTGTCCCGCTAGACAAAAGGGAAGGGACTATCTTCACGTATAATAATGGAATAACTGTCTTGGGACCACTATCTGTTGGATGCATGCGGTTCCGGGAACCGCAACAATATCTTTTTTCGCTGCAAGAGGGAACAGGTGTTACTATAACTAAAAGGAGATGCATTGAAGAAGAAGCAGGACCTCAAGCTTTAACGTCGCAGTTCCTGCTGTCATATGATGATAAAAATGGTACCCTTGGAAAGATAATAATCAATTCACTTCGTTGGAAAGCTAATGATTGATTGACTTGGAATAAAAATCCATGTCCATTTTAGCATAGGGATGCCTGTTTTAGAAGCCCAACTTTCCAGGATTGAAGATGAAGAAGCTGGAATGGGAGCTTAATGCACCAGTTCCAATAGTAACGTTTGATTATTCCACATCACAACTTGAGTTTAATTCAGGGTACGGAAACATCAAATATGCATTGAAAATCTGTGACATCAGCAGAATTAAAATCTTGGCACGATAAAGAAATTTTGACGTGAAACAGTAAATGCAATTTTCTTTTCTTCAAGAAACATACCTGAATCTCATAAAAAATGTACTATGTTGCAAAGCTCAGCTTCTTTCTTCACCGAGTCATGTTCCCAGAAAGAATGGGTATATTTTTCTAGTCGTTAGAAGTACACCTTTGTGGATTATGAAAGAACAGGATGTACTGCACACTCCTTAATATCTTTCAATGCTTACAACATCTCATTCTGTTTCTTTACAGATTTTTCACACTCATATTGGTGATTGATTCTGTGATTGAGTTTGTAAACAATTTATCAGTGCAGGAAACATTTCCTGGTAACACTGTGCTTCATTAGAGGGTTTTAATTGAATCTGATTTGTTCTTACATTGGGGTTTACATCTCTTCCAGCCTCGCTTGAGCGTAGAGTTATTTCACCACCCCTCCCCCCCCCCACACACACACTCCTGCAACCCCCGGCCTCCCGCCTCCTACCCCCATTTTGTCTCCAAAGATGCTTGTATTACCATAAAGGTGGGAGGCTGGTAACCCATGTCCACTAGACAGCTGGCTGCACCACCGTGGTGTAGCAAGTGTGGTGTCTCCAATCAAATTGATGACCATCTGTCCACTGTCCAGATGGCTTTATAATGCTGATAACTTCTTGCCCTACTTGGGGAAAACCAAAACTGACATCAAAGATAGGTGAATCTGTGATTCCAAACCAAGTATAAATGATAAATGATAAATGAAATGGGTGGTATGAAGCATTAATACCGTGTTATTGTTTAACAACTTTGAAATCTGAGTGCAAGTAGTAATAAACGTTTTGTGCTGCAAAATGGCTTTGTGAGCCGAACCGGATGAGCCCATTTTGCCAGCTATTTATTGCTCCAATACCTTGCAGTGTGACATGTGGACACGACTTTAAGTAAGTTGCTTACAGATGAGGTATAAAACCTTAAATAAAGACCAGTACATGCATATGAGGGGTAAAACGTTACATAAAGGCCAAATAGCCCTGCTTCCCATCTAACAACCTGAAAGGACTTGCGATGCTAGTACTTTTTATAACATAGGGTTTTACTGGCTCTGGATTACATCCATCTTCCTGGGCTAATCACACACTTCAATACTGCCAAGATCCCCTCCAAAAAAGATCTTCCACAATCGTGTGGTGGTGGTGCGGTTAACAGTAGCTGCAAAGTGTACCGATCCGAATGCAGATGAAATACATTTCTGCCGTTGATTACGAGGCCAGAATTTTGTTCACCTTTAATCAAATTCATTTTGTTCATTCATTCATCTATTCATATGCAGCATGTGGCTGCTGGTTTGCATCATCGCTGGGAGTGCAGGTGTTCGGTTGATGCAGTGCCACCTGTAAGCGAGAGCAATAATTTGTAATTTGTTCAGGGTGCTGGCGATAACTCGCCTCTTCTTCGCAAATTACACTGTATGATATTTAATTACCCGAAAATCCAGTTCTGGCAGACAGGTCCCCCAGCTTAACATCCATCTGATAGAGGGTGCACATTGATGAATCGCACTGCATGTGAAACACCAGGGTGAAGGTTGATAGCTGGGTCAGGATTCAAATCCAGCCGACTCAATTCAGAGGCGAATGTGCATACATCTGGGTTATCCTTCCATTTCATCTTATTAACTGATATCAGTTAATTCACCATCTAACAAAAGGATAACCTGGTAGCTATAAAAAAAAAAAGTATAAAAATCAACCAAAGATGAAAAATTAACAAATCTACAGGAATAAAAATGTTCAATTCCAAAAATTAAAATGTCAAAACCCAACATTGAAAACCCAGATCCATCCATCCATCCATTGGGACCATACTCTGTGCAGAGCGTTGGTCCTGCTTAAGCAGTCTCCTTGGCTATTGGGCACAATCCTGGACGGGTCGCCACTCCGACACAGAATGAAAACCCAACAACCACTAAATATGTAAAAATAGCAACGAAAATGCTTTTAATTAGCAGTCTTGATTGAAAAGCCCTTCAAATTAACTTATGGTGACAAGCAGAATAATTAAAAAATGCATGACACAAATGAATGCTAATTTGGGGGTTTATTTAAATAAATATTAGTGTGTAATGCAGTATTTTCCTGTAATTAAAGACTTTGCAATGGCACAGCTGACGGAGAAGCACGAGATTGCTTTGAAAACTGTTAAGAAGGTGTATCCCCTCAAACACGTGAACAATGACCCCCCCCCCATTCCAAACCACACCTCCTCCTCCTCCTCTCAGATTTCGGGCCAACTTTGTGATAAATACATTCGTTCAGATTTTTGGAACACTCATTCGTTGTGTGTTTCTGTAAATGTTTGCTATTCATTGATTATATTAAGCTGCTCTTGGAGGGTTTGTCGAGTCCCCATGATTTTTGTTTGAAAACAAAGAGCTGCACTCTCGGTCCCCCACCTTTTGTGTGGTATGAGCAACAGATTTGTGTAATCTTGTGACAGCTAAATCTTGAACGGTTTTTGAAATATCGTGGACACAACCCAAGTTACTGAGATGGTTACCATGGCAACATAATTTAGCCAATCACAGCAGTGATCTAATCAGGTTGAGTTCATGCCATGAGGAATATATGTCTGTAATGTGAAAGCTAGATATTCAATGGTTTTTGAAATATTGCGTACACAAGGGTATGTGGACAGATGATCGGGCGGTCGGATGGAGTTCATTTTAATGTCCCCGTTTCTGACGTTGTCAGAGGGGTAGGAGACAAAAAGTTATTTCTCTGTAAACTCACTTGTTGTTGCATCTGTACTTAGAACACGTTTGTATTGTTTGTTTTTAAAGTATGCTAAAATTACTTTACCCATAATGGTCAATTTTGTGTGCATTTTCATGCACGCATTCTCAGGAGTACAAACGACTTCAGTGAATCTTTTTTCTCTGTCTCTGTCTGTCTGTCTCTCTGTCTCTCTGTCTCTGTCTCTGTCTCTTTCTCTTTCTCTTTCTCTTTCTCTCTGTCTCTGTCTCTGTCTCTCTCTCTCTCTCTCTCTCTCTCTCTCTCTCTCTCTCTCTCTCTCTCTCTCTCTCTCTCTCTCTCTCTCTACTAGGTCGAGGCTCATGGAAGAGCAAAGTGATAGATTATGTGATTTGACAACAGCGCAAGAGGGAAACTCTTGGGCACAATAACCAAGTGAATGAACAATGAGGAGAGGCAGGAGGGGAGAAAACACTACCACCTGTAAGTAAGAGAATTCATTACAAAGGATTAACGGGGGTAATAAACAGTGTGGGTATTGGTGAGGGATGACATAAGATGGCAGTGCATTGGAGAGCACAGCCTCGAGAAGACAGTTCTAACTAAAAATCACAGGAATTCCTGTCCTGTTTTTAATCAGATTGAATGACTTGTTTGCTTCAGACACCAAATTATGGCCAATACCTTTGCGAGAATGGGATGTACATATGGGAGGCAAAAAAATAACATTCTTTTCCTGGAGTAATTCCCTTCAGACTGCTGTAGTAGGAACTGGTAACAACTACTGGTAACAGTAGGACCTGTTACCAACTATATTATATGAGTGTACAACTCTCATGTACTACAGTTCTTACTGAAGCATTTTTGCCTGGGGAATCCTTTCATCTACTCTCGTTGTCAAGGCTGCAGTGCCCCAAAGCAGTGTTCTGGGACCAATCCCATTCCTGATCTTCATCAATGATCTCTCTGACTCTCTGGAAAATCCCCTTTATCTATTTGCTGATGACTCCACCCTCTGACATGACATATCCCTCATTCTTCAGACAGTCAGGCTGCAGCCTCTTCCCTTTCTTCAGACCTTCAAAAAATCACAAGCTGGTCAAACACTTGGAATATGTCTTTCAATCCAAACAAATCTCTCACTCTCCTTTCTTTTTTTTGTATACAGTCAAGGCTCATGGAAGAGCTAGAACATCGAACGGAACGGATCAGACAACATAACAAGAGGAACAGCAGGAGAATGGGGGAACACCAACAGCAGGGTGGAGGGAGAAAATAGATGGAGATGGACAAACAAGGGATGGAGGTAATGATGAGTAGGGGAGGCCACAAGGGGTGGACAATATGGATACAGGAGCAAGCTCTCGGGAAGGAAAAGCTGGAGATTTGGAAGGAGGTTGGGTTTGGGAGGGGGTTGATGGGGCGGGGGGGGTAGAAAAGATCATGGTTTTGGATTGGGGATGATCTGAGATGGTGGTGAACCACTGCCTTGAATATCTGCAGGGAACAATGAGATTGAAGAGATTGTGGAAGTTGGTTCCACAGGCGATAAAGAATGAGTGGAGGTGAGCAGTGAGTCTGGATTTTGGAAGTTTCACCAGAAAGCAGTTGCTGGTCGTCTGCATCCAGCCTGCAGAAAACTGAAGGGGGGTGGGGCAAAGAAAGGGTAGAGGGTGCAAGACCAACCAGAAAGGAGGCGGTCGAAGACAGGGAAACCACTGACCTGTCTGTGTTGGCATAGTAATAAGCCCATAGACTCAGCTTCATCACAGGCGATTGCAATGATCTTGAAGGCCTTGGTTTCCACAAGTGTCAGGTTGAGCAAGATGTGATGCAGGTTAAAAAAAAATTCAAGGTTTTTCAATAGGCCTATATTGCTACGCTTTTGAAAATGTACCCCAGGGGGAGAACATTCATGTGCACGTAGAAATTCCCCAGACAGTTATATCTTAGTTTGTGTGTAGGTAGATCCTTGCCCTTTGTCCATTGGTTTGGGGGGATAATGCATTCTGAGGTTAGTCTGCGTATTCCTAGTGTGATATCTCCCCATTTGCCATTTTTAATCTCCTCAATCCACCAATAATCCGCTTCACCAAACTTCAATTCAACAACCCCTCCTTCACCCCATCTGTCTTTCTTACAACCCCACAGTCGGTTTATCCCCGTCCTTCAGTCCATCTATACATTTGATCCACTCACTCAGTTATTCCCTCACAATTAACCATCTGTGTCCATCTCCCTCACCACTCAATCCACTCATTATTTTATTCCTTCACAATCAACCTTATGTTCATCAGTCCATCCATCTCGTATTCCTCAGTCTTCAAGTCACCATCAACCCCCATCAAACCCTCTATACACTAATGAATCACTCACCGTTAGAAACAATGAATCCTCCAGACCAGGTGAATTACCTTCCCACATTTTTCCTTCTCTGCACTTACACATTCATCATGTGGGACAATGCTTCTGACATAGGCACAGTATGGAGAAACCATTTAGTGTTCGCAGATGCAAGAGGAGGGGCGGGGGTGCACGAGGGAAGGTGCGGGGACACACATTATTACCTGAATATCACAATGCGGGGGTTTTTTCCACAGCTCCATCAAAGGACCTGCATCGTCGGACTCGCACCAATGGGGGGGGGGGGGCGTGCATGGTCGAAGTATCCTCACGTGAACTTTGCTCCCTCAAAGCCACACCCAGCCTTGCACATATAAAAACCAGGACGTAGCTCTGTTCAGGGCTGTTGTGTGCATGCTGGGGACTCGACCATAACATTCCTTGCCTGCTTGGAGAAACGTCTGCCAGAACAAACTTTTCCTGATCTGGAGGAGACTGCGCTGGGTCCAGAACAGACTGTGCTGGGTCCAGAACAGACCGCTAGGTCCGGGGTGAACTGTGCTGAGTCCAAGGTCCTCCGCTGGGAGAGGGGAGAATGGGGTGAGGGCGCGGTGATGCTGAGAGTTTCTTGATGCGCTGCACAGCTGCACATTGAATCACATTCTTCTTTTCTTGCTTTCTCCACTAACCGCTCAATTGTCAACTTTGAATGCACAAAATCAGCCTTCCTAAGAGAGATATCAACAACTACCCTGCGGGGATGTTCGCACATCACGCCCTTCCTCTCAACCTATGTTATAACTCTGCTGGACTCTCATCGACACTCCACCACCCATCCTCTCCATTCTTTACCCCACCCCCACCCTGCATATTTGGACTGGCATAGCCCCACGTGGTTGTGTGAGGTAAGGGAAGAGTCATCCCCACACTCTGTTCTTCTTCTTTCTCTTCACATCTTCTCATCTCCTTCCCAGAATGAATGATGGCATCATGTCTGTTGTGTAAGTCTGTAAGAAGGGGAAAACACATGTGCCGGGATAAGTCTGTTCTTCTGTGCCTTTTGCCTTTGCTTACTTGCTTGTAAATATGTGCTTTGATGATTGCCTGCTTACGTGAATGAAGAATTGCTGTTTGCTTGCTGAACATCTTTCACATCTGCTTGGTTGTCCTTTCTTTCATTGGTCCAGCATAGCATGTATGAAATAGATATATGGGAAATTTTTGCCCCATTGATTGGCTCTGTGAATTAGCCAATGCTGCACTCATGGTTCCGCTCAGCCATAATATGTACTCAGGTGCACGTTGAGGGTGCCGTCCCTCGTTAAGGTCATCAGCTCACCAATAGGTAACACGATGTCGAAGGCATGAGGTCCCTGTTGGACATAATTATCCCAACCGGTGGCATCGGTGGTTGCTTAGCATCCCATCAGGTTATGGAGTTATCCATGGCCTCAGGGATAGAGGGTAATCAGCGGGTTCCGGTGATCATTCCATGGACCTCGTCCACACTCGAATGCCGATTCGAAACAATATAAGATTAAACTCATGACTCAATAATATTGTTACGTTTTTGGAAACTTACCCCAGGGGGAGAGCATACATGGGCAAGCAGGTGACCCGAGGATTAGTTATTTCATTAGTCTTTGTGTGGATAGTCCTTAGCCCCTTGTCTAAGAGTTGTTCAGGTGGCATGCGTTAGTTAGTTCGTGTTTCCCTGGTGTGTTGTCTTCCTTTGCCACCCTCTGCTACTTTCAATCTTCCCTCCCCACCCATCGGTCAGTTTCAATAGTCCAACAATAATCCCCTTCACCAAACATCATCTCAACAATCCCTCCTTCACCCCATCGGTCTTACCTTTGCCCCCTCGGTCTGACAGCATCCCTCTCCGTTTTCACTCCATTCACACATTGTTTGGTTGGGCACATTCGGTCCATCTGTGATCATTAATCATTTGGGCCAATCGGATTACCTTCACTGCATGGGAATGTGTCCATTCTCAATAGAATGTTCATGGCATGAGGTGTGGCACTTTTCCCTTGCATGGTGGGGTGCAGAACCTCTCACAGCTATGGTACAGTGAGGACTATACAATGAACGCTTGTGCATGAGGGAGGGAGTGGGGGCTCTTGTCGTGGCATTGGGTGCATGAATGGAGGTTCAGAGGCTGCATTGAAAGTTCCCTCAGAATGACAGAGCATTTTCCACAGGCTGCATCATGGACCTGCCCCCATCAGATGCCCACCAATGCGGAGGAGGTTCAGATGAGCCGAGACAGGGAAAAGCCATATGAAATGAGGACAAGCACACAAGAAGAGATGGGAAAAAGGTGAGATCCTGTGAAGAAAAGGGTGTTTGTTGCTGGTCCTCGTCCTTGGAGAAAGAAAGCCAGATTGAGAGAGGAAAAGAAAGCAAGAGTGAGAGGAGGAAGAAGAAGGCAGCGATACAAGAAACGAGATGAGAAAAAAGCAATATCCTGCAGGGAGAAAGGAGCGTGGAGCTGGTCCTCATCCTTGTGGGAAAAAGCCATGTCCTTTGAGTGGAATGGAGCTCAAAGCTTTCCTTGTCCTGAAACCTTGTCCTCCGAGGAGCAGAAGACTCAGAGATGAGAAAAAGCGACACCCTGAGGAGGAAGAAGCTGAGGAAGAGGAGGACGAGTCGCATATCTTGCACACTGGATAGGACTTGCCTACTAGGTCTGGACATCTCAGGAATTCCCCTGCATTCTCCAGCGTATTTTGACTATGGTGTAGCCCCGTTGGGCTGTGTGAGGTGAGGGAGAAAAGACTAGACCCTACTTTTATGTTCTCCGTACTTTACTTTACTTTTCTTCTCAAGTTATTCTTCTTGTCTTCTTCTCTCCTGATTGAATAATGGCCAAGTCTCTTGTGTAAGATTGTATAAGAAAGAATACGTGTGAGGTATATCTGCATTTATATGCCTTTTGCTTTCTTACCCATAAATACTTGCTTTTAAATGATTGTGTGTTTCATAAATAATTGTTTGTTGTTATGTCCAATCTGTCTCAGTTGTCCTTTCCTTCATTGTTCCGACACAGTGTACAAGTATAGTTAGACGGAAAATTGTATTCCACCTGATGTGCTCTGTTAGCCGGTGCTGCACCTATATATTCCTCTCGGCAGAAAATCATTAGGTGTGATGCTGAGGGCGTAGCCTCTAGTTAGGTTTCCATGCAAATAGAAAGGTATTGTAGAAACATTGAAACATAACCCTGCGAGGCTGATAGTCCAAGTCAAACGGCTATGGCTGTGTACGAACTACAGCCCGTTTGACCATGGAGTTATCTGTGGTTGGTGGCCTCAGGACCCAGTGATCGGGAGAAACTCAAGTGTTTCCCCTTGTAGTGAACCTTCTTTCAAGCTTCTGGGTCTCACTATCTGCCATGACCTTTCCTGGGAAAGCTACATTTCAAACCTCACCTCCAAAGCCAGTCGCCGACTGAGAATCCTCCATCGTGCAAAGTCTTTCCTCGGCCAACCTGAGCTCTTGACCACTTACAAAGCTTTCGTCCACAGCCTGATGGAGTACTGCTCTCCCCTCTGGGCTGGTGCTCCTGCGTCCCACCTTTCTCGGCTTCACGCTGTGGAAACCAAGGCATTTCGGATCATTGGCATCTCCTGCAATGAGGCTGAGTCTTTGGGCCTCTCACTCTCTCACCGCAGGCTGGTCGGTGGTCTTTGTATTCTACCGTCTCCTCTCCAGCCTCGACCCCCTGCTCTCTCTACGATTTGTCCCCACCACATTTCCGCAGGGCGCTCAAGGTCTGCCAACAACCCCTTTCCGGTAAAACTACCAGAATCATGAATCACTGCTCACCTTCACTCTTTCGTTCCTCTTTTTCCCCGCCTTTGGAATAAACTCCCTCACTCTATTCAATCCCATTCTTCCCTCCAGGCCTTCAAAACAGCTGTTCACCACCACCTATTATCATCCCCCATCCAAATCCTCGATCTTTTATACCCCCGATAATCCACCGAAGCCCACCTCCTTCAAATTCCCTGCTTTCCTTCCTGAAAGTCCCTGTAATGTCCATCTCCTATTCCCCATGTTCCCCGCCCCATCCCTCTCCCTTCCACAGATCTCCTAATGTCTCTGTTCCCCACTGTTTTGTCCTTCCCACTCCCGCCCCTCTTGTCTCATGCCCCCCTTGCTGTGCGTTGTGTGTTCACTCTCACACGAGCCTCGTCAAGGTATACAATAAATAAATAAATAAAAACCCAGGCTGTAATAATATATATCTTTCATATCCCTCGTTTTTTATTTTGGTTTTTTTTAGTTTTCTTTCGATTAATTTTTAACATTCTTTCTCTAATCTGCCTATTTTAATGCATATTTTAAAATCGCTGAGCAAACAGCTATTTTAGGTTCTTGTAAAAATGTATTTTCCAACATAAGGTTCTGCATTTTTCATACATTTCTCAATGCCATTTATATATGTTTTATCTTTTGAATATATTTTTTTTCTTTCATGTAAATCGGTGAGAGAGAGAGAGAGAGAGAGAGAGAGAGAGAGAGAGAGAGAGAGAGAGAGAGAGAGAGAGAGAGAGAGAGAGAGAGAGAGAGAGAGAGAGAGAGAGAGAGAGAGAGAGAGAGAGAGAGAGAGAGAGAGAGAGAGAGAGAGAGAGAGAGAGAGAGAGAGAGAGAGAGAGAGAGAGAGAGAGAGAGAGAGAGAGAGAGAGAGAGAGAGAGAGAGAGAGAGAGAGAGAGAGAGAGAGAGAGAGAGAGAGAGAGAGAGAGAGAGAGAGAGAGAGAGAGAGAGAGAGAGAGAGAGAGAGAGAGAGAGAGAGAGAGAGAGAGAGAGAGAGAGAGAGAGAGAGAGAGAGAGAGAGAGAGAGAGAGAGAGAGAGAGAGAGAGAGAGAGAGAGAGAGAGAGAGAGAGAGAGAGAGAGAGAGAGAGAGAGAGAGAGAGAGAGAGAGAGAGAGAGAGAGAGAGAGAGAGAGACACTTTCTTTTATTATCACAAAATATAAAAAGAAATTTCAATATTCATGTCCACCATTGGTACAAGCAGGTTTCAAAGAAAACAAACAAATTCAATTTACCAGACACATAAATCATACAATAATTCACACACTACAAATGTATTACCAGTTGATTTTCATGTGCCACACAGATCTCTGCATGACACCAGGTATTGGTGAACTCATCAAGTTTTTCCATGTTTTGAGAGAAACAAAATTCCAGTTTAAGTCTCGCTATCACAAGGGCATTAAAAAATAACATGACGTCACATTGCCCGACAGGTTTTCCGTTCAATTTCTCTTATCTTGAGAGATATATTGCCAGCTTGGCCGTTGCTCCGAGAAACCTCAGAAGCGTATTAACTTCATTGGGTTTGCCATTAAACCCAAAAATAAAGGAACGCAAAGAGAACACAACATTCTTTTTTTTTTGCCACACAATTTAACCAATGAAATAAAGGAACTAATCTCACACAATCGATAAAGCCATGGAACATGTCTTCTGTATATTCACAAAACGGGCAACACGTGGATGTAGGAGAAAAATGACGAATTAGTTTCTTGGAAGGAACTATCCAATGAATCAGCCTCCGTTGGAGATCACTAGACCTTTTACTGATGAGCTTGCTATACATGGAGTCCCATACAGGTTCAATGGGGGGGCTCAACAGGCATCAGTCTTTTCCACCGGGTTACGCCGTTTAATGGTGCATCTCCCAGCAGTATCTTAACACAAGACTTGTACAAATCTTTACTACTAGTCTTTTGAAAGAGGTTTAACCCCATGCTAATGGAGGGCAAGTTGTCCGATTTTATCTGTCTCAACAGCCCGGAAAAAATCCACTCATTGTGTAATAGTTCAGGCTCATGGATCCAGCTCACTCCAAGTTTGAACCCTAACCGGACAACCTCTCTCAATACTTTTCCAGTCAGTCTTTCAGACCTAATTCCGGTTAGATCAGAGATTTCTCGAACCCATTTCCACCCAAAACCTGAGGTATGCTGGAGGTGCCACACTTTTGTGATGCCGGCTATTATAAAATGCTGGCAGAAAGCCCTACTTCTGGATGTACCCGGGAAAAGATGATTATAAAACAAAGGTTCCTGAGCAAACATTTGAATGATATAGTTGTCCTTCTGTTGGCACACTGAGATGCTTTGCCAGGCATTCAACATACTCTGATATAAAACCGGGAGCGGAGAAAGGTCAACGTGTTGAAGCAGGATCAGGAAGCATTCACGGCCGTATCCAAGCCCACCTGCTTGCCGCAAAATCTGAGCAGCCAAGAGATGACTTGGTAGTAGTTCATCCGATATCAGTCTTTGTACTGAGCACAACCAAAAGGCCATTATACGGCTCTGGATGTCGACAAAACCCTGGCCTCCCTCGGCCAATGGTTGGCATACAACATTTGGTCGTAACCAGTGATGGCCTCCCCAGAAGAAGTCCGAGAGTTGCCTTTGCACTTCCTTCAACAAGTGTTCCGGTGGTTGCAGGCAGATGAACCTGTGCCATAATGAAGAGGCAACCAAATTATTAATAACCAGAACTCGGCCTTTGTACGAAAGATGGGGCAGAGCTCTTCTCCACCTGCTCAATCTTCTCTTGACACGTTCAACAACACCATCCCAGTTTTTTTTCCATACTGTGTCGATCCAAGAAACACTCCAAGATACTGAACGCCATCATCCACCCACTTTAGTTTTGCAGGAAGGTGTACTGGCAGGGCTGGTGCCATTCCAGGTAGATTGTTCTTCAAGAAGGGAACCCATAATGCTTTGCTTTTCTCCCAGTTGCACTTCAAAGAGAAAGCTAAACAAAAGGAATCTAAGCACTTGATAAGAGCAGCAGTATCATTATCATCCTTAACAAGAACTGAGACATCATCAGCATACACTGATGAGACAATTGAAGGGTACTCAGGGGATATTACTACTCCCAAAAGATCCTTCCTCAGTAACACTAGAAGTGATTCCATCACAAGGATAAAAAGTAAGCCAGAGACTGGGCAACCTTGCCTAACCCCCTTTGGACCTGTATGGGAGGACAAAGCTCATTGTTCATCTTAACTAGGCTGGAAATGTTATTATATAGTAAAGCAATATATTTCCTTAAATTAACCCCAAATCCACACGCTTCCAACACTTGATGCAAAAAAACATGATCGATGCTGTCAAAAGCCTTTTCTAAATCAATGAAAATTATACCAAAATCATTCTGTACACAATTACCATCTATCAAATCTCTAATAAAAAATATATTATCGTATATTGATCTGCCCGGAATGCAATAACTTTGATCAGGGTGAACCAGATTGCTGATTACTTTTTTTAATCGTTTGACAAAACTTTTGAAAATATTTTGTAGTCGGTACATAGCAGAGAAACAGGCCTCCAATTCTTCATCTGTCTTAAGTCTCCAGACTTTGGAAGTAGAGACATCACCGCTCTTCACAAGCTTAGAGGTAGCTCTCCATGTGACAAATGATTCCAGGAGATACATCAGTTCTGGGCCTAACAGGTCCCAAAATTTGACGTAGAATTCAGCTGGCAGGCCATCAATTCCAGGGGCCCTTCCGGAGTCCATTCCATTTAGAGCTTGGGTTAATTCCTCGAGCGTAATCGGTGCGTCCAGCTCCAGACACTGAGGCTCAGTTATGAAGGGAAGGCAAGAGGTTAACTGTCTCATCATTTTATCACAAACAATTCGTTTTGTAAACAATTTGGAGAAATAATCCTTAACACACAACCTTACATCCGTGGGATTTGCTATTACAGTTCCGTTGTAGTCAAAAACGGAAAAAATATTCTTGGGAGATTTACTAACAGAGTCCCAACGAAAGAAAGCCTTACTGGGGGTATCAAAATCCTTTAAGTTCCTGACCCTTAGTCTGAGTAGCAACCCTGCTGCTTTCTCTTGGATTAACTCCTGTAGTTGAATCTTCTTTTCTAATAATAACTGATAGTTTCTTGCATTATTCTCTTTAACCAGTTTTCCTTCTAGTTGTAAAATGTCAGCTTCTAAGCAAGTCATTGTTACATTCTTAACGTTTGTGACATTTGCTCTAAACTGCTAACAAAATACCCGAATATGGGTTTTTGTATTGTCCCACCATAAATTTACTGTAGAATATGAGGGTTTCCTTTGGATTTCGTTAGCCCAGAACACTTTGAAGGCTTCTTCGAATAGCCCATCTTCTCGAAGACTCGTATTAAATTTCCAATATGCACTTTTACGTATTGACTGAGAAAAAAGAAACCCCATGGTTACTAAGGCCTAAGTCACATTTGCCACGGCGGCCGTGGGGTCTCCAAAATCTACGGCCACTAGCAATTATACGGCGGCCGCAGTATTTCCACGGTCACACAATGTAGCAGTCACATGTTTTTATTTTTCGGGGAGCCGCACGGCGTATTTATAAATTGTAGAGACCGAGAACGTGGGGGTGCCGTACGGTCTTTGATTTGATGTCACACGGTGACCTTAGGGCGTTCCTGCGGCGGCCATATAATTTTCAAGGCAGACGCAAGGTGCCTGCAAGGCGACTGCAGGGGGACCGCAGGGGGGCCCTAAGGCGAACGTGCGGCCAGACGGACGGTAACGAGTGGGTTCTTTTTTTTTTTCTTTTTTTTGTTACCAGTTCTTTTGTTTCGGCTTGTCGAATTGCTACGGCAAACGTAGAAATGAAAAAAGTTATAACTCCACGTTATAATTCCATGGCGACCCTACGGCTTGAAAAATATAGCCAAACGACGTAGGGCCACCCTGAGGCCACCTCAGAAACTCTGCGGCCACCGCACGTTTCTGTCAATTCAGAGGGCGTACGGCTGCCGTATCCTCGCCGTAGAGCAAATGTGACTTAGGCCTAAGTGATGGTCTGAGAATATTGATGGAAAAAAAATCTGGAGAGACCACAATATTTCTCAAACGAGAATTTATATACCATCGGTCAAGTCTCGCAAAGGAAACTCTTCCTCCAATAATACGGCTCCATGTAAACTGAAGTTCATTAGGGTAAAATTCCCTCCATATATCTAGTAACCCAACGTGAGAGAAGTAATGCGATAAATCCATACAAGATTCCGGATGGGGTTCTGCTGTGTTCCTGTCTATTTTGGGATCAAATGTGCAGTTAAAATCACCCCCAATGCAGACACAGTGATTTGGATCAACTGTCTGTAAGTGGTAGATCACAGAAGCAAAGAAAGCTCTACGTTCTGCACTCTCACAAGGTGCATACACATTAAATAATGTAAAATGAAAATTGTTAATCACTAGTTCAAGAGAAATGGATCGGCCTTTTACAATCTCCAGGAAAACACATGACTCGGGTGTTAGCCCTGGTCTAAGTATAAAAGCAAGACCTGCCGAAAGAGAAGACAGGTTACTAAAATAACATTGCCCCCCAAAAAAGCGACACCAATCATACTCTACATTCTGAGTGTTATGTGACTCTTGCAATAAAAGTATGTTTTTTTTTTTTGCGCTTAAATAAACTTTGCACTTGAGCTTGGCGATTGTGACTTGCACCTCCACCATTTATGTTTAAAGTGCCAAAAGTTATTTTCTTCATTCTTTATCAAAAGGCTTTATCGACTGTTGCGAAATTTCAAGACCTGCTTTCGTGATGAATTTCCGAAGACGGTGAAACTGTGACTTTGTTAATGGGAAATCAATGGGCTTTGTTATTATTTTTTTCGCAGTTTGGAGAAATGAAACTAAATCAGGAAATGTATCCTTGATAACCACTTTTCGCTGTCTATAGGTTTCATTTAGAAAAGAAAGTACAAGTTTAGGAGCTATCATTGACTGACTCATCAGAGACTGAGACAACTCAGGCACCTCAACATCTTCATCCGACTCTGACGTTTCTGACAATGCTGACAAGGTACCTCCAGGATCGAGAATATCAGCCTCTTTAGTCACTATCGGAATCTTGAGTGTCTTTAGAGATGTGTTGGAGAGCTCTATGGTACAAACTACATTACCCTGATGTTCATCTGGCACAAACTGAGCAGAAACCCCAGTTTCTCTCTCATGTGTCGTGTTATCTATGGAATCAGTCGGAGACTCGGCAATACATTTTTCCATCTGTATGGGTAGAGGGCCACTGTCGAGGTCTGAGTCAATCACCGTCTGCTCATTAGTAACCAGTGACGGTAATGGTTTAATTGAGGGTTTACTAACGTCCTCAGCATTGCCTCCTACTTCCGTTGAACAACGATTTCTATCTACAGAGGTGAACCGCAACCTTTGAGATTCATTTTCCTCAATTTTTGAATCTAATTTACTATCCTCTTCAAAACGGGGCCGAATCATGTAAACCAAATTGGGGTGCGTTTTCAGCGACACCAGCCATCTCCAATACTACTTTCTTTGCAGTACTGAGAGAAAAACTAGCATCTGTTGCTCTTCGTTTTTTCAGGGTAATTACAGGATCCTCGTCCATTTCTTCACTACATGAAAGAGCATCAGGACAGGTTGTATAATTTGAGGTTACTTCATTTTCAATAATCGGGAGTGATGTACCATTATTTTTGACGTTGGGATTGGAAACAAGGGTTTTGTTAACATCCGTCTCACTACAGGAGGGAACAGCAGGAGCAACAAGAACAGCAGGAATCGGTAAACTATTGAGATTAACATCAGCCTGTTTTATAGGATCTGCAGTGTTGATATCCTTTTTGCAATCCATGTCTCCATGGCCATTTTTACCACACTTTGAACAGGAAACCCTGGGGCAAAAACGTTTGACATGACCGAGGGCTCCACAGAGAAAACACATTAACGAAGCTGATGAAGCATACATTTGATATTCGCGATCATTGAACTTTACTTTGAACGAAATATTCAGTCCCGTATCATCACCGCGATCAGGAAGAACCATGAAAATCTGTCGACGAAAACTCATTACGTTTTATCCGCTCGACTCGGCTTCTCAGTGGAATCATAGACATTCTTGACACAACTGTCCGATATCGTGGCAAAACTGATATTAGTCTATCGTTTGGTATGAAAGGTGGAACATTTGATATTACAATTTTCATCGCAGGGGTATCCATCGGGGACGCTAACATAAAAACGCCACTCTCTGTGGTTAAATCTGTACTCACTATATTTTGCACCAAGTCTTTATCTGACACGAAAACAATAACTTTCTGACTCATTCGGGACGCAGCTCGGACATGTTCACACCCGATTACATCCCCAACTGCTAATACAACATCCTCAGTGAGGACACCCTCTGGTGGAACACAAACAACCGCGTGTTTCCGAGTTAAATTTTCAAACGCCTCATGCTGAGGGCGTACAATCGCCATGATGGCAGTTTATCACCTCTTTGCCCTAACCAGACAAGAAGGTCAAGCTAAATGAATCGAGAAAAAGAAAAATTTTTTTTAAAAACTCAAATGCATTATAAGCAACAAGGTACTTATAAGGCCTCAAAAAAGAATCAGCTTGGCCACACCCAAATAGGCCCGCTCTCACTCTTTCTCTCTCTCAACAATAACAAAGGAGAAAAAACACGAATAAAACACCACAGAACACAACAGGAAGGAAAAAGGGAAGAGGGAAGGGACGAAAACGACACTGAAAAACTCACCACAACACCGAGCAGCAGCCCAGGGTGGCCATGACACCACGCCCAGAAAACAAACAACCAGCAGGGGGCGAGAGAGAGAGACTAAGAGAGAGAGAGGGAGAGAGGGAGAGAGGGGGGATGAGAGAGGGAGAGAGAGAGAGAGAGAGAGAGAGAGAGAGAGACAGAGAGAGAGAGAGAGAGAGAGAGAGAGAGAGAGAGACACACACATAGACAGACACACAGAGAGAGACACAGACCCTGTCCGTGCTGAAGAGGGATTTAAAGATTATTTCATTATTTATTTCTTATGGTTATTATGTTTATGATAAAGACTATCTCTTAGATTAGAGTAGTATGAATATGTTGGTTGTGGCTCACCGAATGATGATGATCATGAGACTGATCATGATGAGACTGATCAAGTGAGCAAGCTTCAATAAATGATAATGGAGTAAGCAAAGTGGTCTGAGTGAGGAAATGAATGAGGGAGCCGAAACTGCACAAGCAAGACAAATGACGACAACAACAGTGATAAGTGGTCTGAATGAGTTTACCCCTACGCAGTTGAGGATCGTGAGCCACAGCCAACATATTCAATAACTAACAGTCCCTTACCATAACTAAAGTCTGCAGCATTTAAATTAGGCAAACAGAATCTTGACATCCTGTTTGCCTTATTTAAATGCTATAATCAGATTTAACCATAAATGTAATTAATCACTTTATTTTATAATCCTCAAACCCCAATTCTTCAGACTCTTCTATGAATACTAATATGTTTATAAAATTATTCTCTAACATCTCTCTTAGTACTTGAATTAAATTTGACACTTTTGATTCTATGTATATATCTGAATATTTTATAAATCAAACCTCTATTCTTTAGGTTATGCAATAAATACACTGAGTTTAACATATTATTCCTTATGTATCTGCTTGGCAGGTGCAGTCAAAGTTGCAAACACTGAAATCAAATGTTCTTCAAATTAATCTCAATAATTGTCTGCACACGAGGATTTAAGGCCAGAAAGATTGCTTCTCCAGTTCAGGCCTAACAATGTACAACCCATTGTATGCAATGCGAACTGTTACCCTCTCTGGAGGGAATGGTTTTGTGCTAACAGGCAGCACTACGTTGGACAAGGCAGTATTCCTCGAAGGAAGTAATTTCTGGATGTGAATGTTCCTTCCACCTGCATCGTGTCTCATCGTTGTGCCAAAACTAGAAAGGCAATTTACACCAACCCAAAACTTTTAAGCTAAAAATACTCATTCTTTCTCCTCAGGCACAATATTGATTTCAACTCCACTCTGCAGTGCATATTCAATACACCACTGTCCAAATCATTAATACAGTTACACCTTTCTCTTGGGGTGAGGATGGCTGAGTGTCTCTCCTAGAGGAAGGGGTACAGTATTTGAGTTTATGAAGTCAGGTAATTCTATGGTCAGAGCCACAGAACCAGACCTTTTCATTCACCTCATCCTGATGCCATATATATCATGATATGGAGATTCATTGCTTCACAATGTAAAATAAGTTCTTCCGAATCAAATCCACAAGTTCCTTGAGTGCAAAAAAGCAGGTGCTTGCACATATCCACCACCCCAGTTGCTCCTATCGACAAAATAATTATTAAAATTTCCGTCTGGTTACCAAATCCAGTCCAAGAGTTTATCACAAATTGATGTCCTTTTTGTTTGTTTACTTAATTAATTTATTGTCTGTTGTTTTTTCATTTCTCTGTTTTTTAATTACTGTACCCCCCCCCCCCCCAGGTTTATCCAGCTTTTATTGCATGTATATCTATAATAATAAATGTCAATGTGTGTGTGTGTGTGTGTGTGTGTGTGTGTGTGTGTGTGTGTGTGTGTGTGTGTGTGTGTGTGTGTGTGTGTGTGTGTGTGTGTGTGTGTGTCCTCCATAGCTCCAAAACCATGAAACCTATGAGCCTGAAACTTTGCATGCAAACTAAGGGAACTCCAAGGGAGTGCATGAACGAAAGCTGAGTATTTGGGTAAAGTTAAACACCCCTTTTGAAGAGAATTAAGGGTATGCTCATGATAAAAAAAACAAAAGAAGCCTTACCAAGATGGCGGTGCACCATCTTGGTCAGCCTGCTGTCACCTCACAGGGGCCTTAATCTGCCATTTTGTTTCAGCCTGCTCAAAAATGCCTGACCTTGGAATAGGCCCCAATGGTTTCTGTATGTTAAAGTGCTAAAAAAAAAACATATTTTTGTCACTTTCCTCACTCATATCATTGAATGCTTGATCTTCATACCTTTGAATCACTTTATACATCGCTTTTATCGGTGCGAAAGTTTTCAAATTCGGAGCTTAGAGTGACGTTATCTTCTATGTAAAAGTGAATGAGACTTTGTTTGTGACACTACTCCTCTGAGCTCCCAAGGTTAATCACAAAGAAAATTTATTGGATTACTTTTACCACAACGCACCTCACTCGGGGTTTTAAACAGTCATTTTCTCACATTTCATAACATAAACACATGAGCTACCACCTGTCACCATATCTGAGGGTAGATAGGCTTTATAAAAGCACCAAATTTTTTCAGATTTCAACCCAGATAATTGGTGAGATGGTAAGCTATGATTATCAAATATGGTATCAGATATGAAAAATAACTATTAATTAAGATGTTACAATGATCGGTAAGATTGGTGAAGGAGTCACATGACCTCTAAAATGCGCTAATCGCTAATTATTCAAAAACCTAAAATAGTACAAACACAACATATACATTAATTTAAAGGCAATTTTACTGCTCATATAATGACATAACTCTCAATGGTGAAATAAGTTTGTAGAAAAAGGGTTACCACCTAAGCTAACTTCTCCAAATATACACCCTGAAAAAATTCCTTTGTGGGAGAGGGGAAGGTGGAAGTGGGAGGGGGGAGGGTTGAAGTGGTCGGAGAGAGGGGTGGGGTGAGAGTCCGGAGGGGGTGCGTGGTGGGAGGATGGAGGGGAAGGGGTGGGGTGGGAGTCTTGAGGGAGGGGTAGGATGGGAGGAGGGAGGGCAGGGGTGAGAGGAGGGAGGGGCAGGGGTGGGATGAGTGTGTGGAAGAGGTGGGAGGAAGGATCCAGTAATGCTGGGTACCTTTGTGCTTTGTGTTTACGAATAAATACAGCTTTTGGGACTTTTGAAGTTGTATGACAACGATAAGTGTGAAACCTTTTGTTTATCTTGCTTTGTTTTTTCAGTAGTTCGTGAATTGGCACTGTGTGTGTGTGTGTGTGTGTGTGTGTGTGTGTGTGTGTGTGTGTGTGTGTGTGTGTGTGTGTGTGTGTGTGTGTGTGTGTGTGTGTGTGTGTGTGTGTGTGTGTGTGTGTGTGTGTGTGTGTGTGTGTGTGTGTGTGTGTCAGTGGCTGTTATCTTCATTTACTTTTGCGGGATTCAGGAGGTGGAACTGAGTCCTCCCAGGACTCAAAGTATCCACCTCCACTTCGGTAAGAGATTACAGTTCATGGACAAAACTTTTCAACTTTTGTTGTTCTCAGAGTTTTGTTCCGAGGGCTCTTTTCAGGCTCGTCACTGAATCCCGGACTGCCTCCAACTGTAATGGTAATATTCCCGGGAATGGTTTTAAAAATCTCAATGAGGTTCTTTATTATTCTTGTTGCTCCAATTATTACTGGTACAATATTGACATTCTTCAGCTTCCAAGATCTCTTGATCTCATTTTTGAGGTCCTGGTATTTGGTGGTCATTTTATTGATTTCTGCATTATTTAAGCCAATTTGCTGGGTACTGATACCTCAATCAGAAATGCTGTCTTTTCATTTTTGTTCCTGAGTACTATGTCCGGACGCAATGCTTTGTTTACTATGTTCACGCTCGATGGGATTATCAGGGAGCATGTTGGGATGAGGTCCTCATTTTCAATGATTTCCCTTGGTTCGTGTTTCCATGAGTTGACTGGAACTGGGATGTTGACATTTTTGCAGATATGCCAATGAATCATATTGCATACTTTGTTGTGCCTTTGTTTGTAAAGTTGGTCTGATAGTTTTTTGCATCCCGAAAGCAGGTCACTTGTACTTTCTGTTTCTGTCTTGGAGAACCTACACTTGTCCATCTGGCTCAGTCCTGCCTTCTTTTTAAATCCATTGGTGTGGTGTCCTTGATCTTGCGCATTTATTATGATATGTTCTCCATCTCAGTTGAGCTGACGTCTTATTTGCCATTCCAATGAGCCTTCTTTGTCTATCCCCACTCTGTCCAATTATTTTTTGTATTTACCTGCTCTTTAGTCATTCTCCTAGTTGTATATTTCTTTTGTTTGTTTGTTGTTGTTTTTTTGCAATCTTTGAGGTTGTATTTGTTGCTGTTTCATTTTCTTGTGCAGCATCTTCTATTCATACCTGTTTTTGGAAATTTTTTGAAAGATGAGTTAGGGATACTTTTTCAGGTTTGTTGTGTTCATGTTTGTTTACAAATTGAATCCAATAGTCTGTTGAGCATTTCACATACTCAACTAGTCCAACACTTGTAGCTCTGTGCACCTGGTTGAGTTCAATCAGAGCACTCCCTCCCTCTCGTCTCAACAGGTACATTTTCAGGATGCACTGGTTTTTGTAGAACGGCACCCAAACACTTAAAGTCTTTGTCTTCGATTTTGTATTTGTTTTATCTTTTGGGGATTTTGTTTTTTTATTTTTGGGTATCTGTTTCCATTCCGAAACTTGTATTTGTCCTACTTCCTTCCTCAGTGGAATGAAAAGATGCATTGTGAATGTAGTTAGAACTATCCCCATTGTTCTCTTCTTAATTTGTTAACTCCGTACTCAAACCTTATTCTCAAATCTTATTCTCAAACTCCACTCTCATAGTTCATTTTCAAATATGTAGCCTCAAACCTTTATTCTCAAACTCCATTCTCAAAACTTCTAAACACTTTACAAACTCAAACCATGCTACATCACATCCCAGAGCACCAACACTTGTTCTAACATAAATCAGTTTCAGCAACACTTCGATCGTTTCAGTCGCACTTCAAATGAACACGACACCACGTTATGCAGCAAATACAGGGATGGCTGGGCGTTCATGTGAACGTCGGATGCAGTGAACGGACTTTTCACTCGTCATGTCCTTTCCAGGCTACCAAGCTACCAGCAATCCTGGCCACCATGTTCCTGCAGCCAATTGCAATGACTGGATCACAGCACACCCTCTAATGTCAGTGGATGGTTCACGGAAAATATAGATGAGAGGTCACAGGAGCATGGCTGATAAGATGCCTGGTCGAGTCAGTGAAGTTAGTGTGATAGCTCAGTCCCAAAGTTTCTGAGCAATCCGCAGCATGTGGTCTTAAGGGTCATTAGCTGGGAAGTGGGTCCGAGAAACTCGACACGAGAACGGACGACCCCCAAATCCGCAACAATATATTACACCGTGTATATGTATATGTATATATCATCAGACGCACCTCTTGACTGTTATGGTGAGCATCGCTACAGATTGTCTCACACGGAAAAAACTGCCTAATCCGCACAATCCGCACAGTCTGCCACCCAGACAATTGTTCCTGCTAATGCAAACCATTCAACCAGAAAGCATGTGATGTGACCAGCAGGAAAATCAAAACATGAGTGTGATGAGCACTCCACTGATTTCCATTGGACACAGTCCACAGCAAAGTGTCACCTCCAACCCAGAGGCTTTAGTCCAGTGACTCTGTCAAAGAGATAAAAATTATATGGTTATCATCAGTTAACCATCAACCAGAACCACCGATCTGTATTTTGGGCTTATTTGTCCTCTTCAGGATGGTATACCAATAAAGACCATATTCGTCGTTCATACATCAGGTGCACCTCCTGACTATTATGGTGAGCATTGCCGCAGATTTTCTCTCACATGGTAAAACCGCATAATCCGTACAGAACACCATCCGTCTGCCACCCAGACATGTGTTCCTGCTAATGCAAACCATTCATGAGGGCAAATAAGCCCATTGGCGGGCTTAAGCCCGCCACCTATGGTGTAGGAATGTGCCTATTGGGGATCGGAGGAGTGCTCGTCGCACTCCACATGTGTGTGTGTATATAGATATATATATATATATATATATATATATATATATATATATATATATATATATATATATATATATATGTATATATGTATATATGTATATATGTATATATGTATATATGTATATATGTATATATGTATATATATATACATATATATATATATACATATATATATATATATATATATATATATATACATATATATATATATATATATATATATATATATATACATATATATATATATATGTATATATATATATATATATATATATATATATATATATATATATATATATATATATATATATATATATATATATATATATATATATATATATATATATATATATATATATATATATATATATATATATATATATATATATATATATATATATATATATATATATATATATATATATATATATATGTATATATATATATATATATATATATATGTATATATATATATATATATATATATATATATATATATATATATATATATATATATATATACATATATGCAGAGTTCTGGGTGAACTGTTTTTAATGAGACTAGCTGCTCCCACCCCAGGTTTAAATTTACAGTCAATTGATCTGCAGTTGCTTTCCTGCTTTGGCTTCCACTTCAAATTGATGCACGAATATATATATATATATATATATATATATGTATATATATATATATGTATATATATATATATATATATATATATATATATATATGTATATATATATATATATATATATATATATATATATATATATATATATATACATACATACATACATAAATACATACATTCACAGTCGTGGTATTCTAATTACATCGACAAACTTCAAGACTAGAGGGGATGAGAGAGGTCGCTGCCTCCTTCCGTAATCTGCATGCAAGTTGGTGATTTAAGAACCACGCGCCATTCCAAATCTGCCCTCCCTAATTTGGCAGAGCTATGCCAAAGAACAGTTTGGATTTAAATAATGGCGCCTTAGTGTGCTGATTCCAAATTGTTCCCACATACGGGAGTAAAGCCAATTGTACTATGGGCAACAGAGCCCCCATCTGTTTGTGACCACAGGCAGCTTTCTCATTCACGAAGGATTTAAGAATAAGAAACAGAGCAAGGGAGAGGAGAGGAGAACACAGAAGTGAACAGCGATTAACTGTAACAAATGAAATCAATGTCAAAAAATAAATACCTCAAACACACCGTCAAAATCTTGATGACTTCATTGTTTAAGCTTATCGCATTCATACTTGGGAACACTGGACATAGCAGGAGGTTGACGAGACAGATTCGAGACTGGTGGAAGCTGTCCATGAGATCTCCACGCCACAGTGCAATAGTCTCCTCAGAGTGGGATCTCCACATGATCAGTTCTCAATACGATCTCTGCTTGGAACCACAGAGCTCTCGGGTCCATGGAGTACAGCATTATCTCCACACGGAACCACGGAGCTCTCGGGTCTATAGCACAGCACAACCTCCACACAGCCACTGTTGGCTCCTCTTCAGTGCAATCTACCCACAAGCACTATTACCTCCTCTCTCTGGTGCTCTTTTTTGGTCTCATGCCACACAAACATCCTGTGCTTGCACTGATTAGCTGGGGAGGGGAGGGGCAGTAATTTCCCCTTCACGCACCCTTCTTGCTGCTGGAATGTGATGGGAGCTCCGATTTGATTGTATTATAATTTTTTCACACTTTTGTTTATACTGTGAGGAGACTGGGAAAACAAATAGACAGATTACTTGGTGAACATTGCTGAATGTATGGAGAGGAAATGGGGTAAGACATGAACACTGGGAGAAGGGAGACAAGAACTTCTAAAAACGTCTTTTGACACTGCCTCCTTATTACAATAATTATGTCACACTTTTGCTATACATGTACTATCAAATAACTATTATAAACTATTCCCCATTTACCCAAAATGCACCCCACAACATTACAGAATCACCAGAACCCTTCACTGTTGGAACCAAGCACTCAATATTGTTGAGTTCTTTAGGTTGGTGCCACACGTGCATTCTTCCATTTGTCCAGAATATGGGGAAGGATGATTCATCTAACCATATCACATTTCTCTACTGTTTGGTCGTCCATTGCCTGTGCTCTTTGCACCACTGGACTCGCAAACATGCATTGCCAGGTGTGATGAGCTATTTGTGCACTGCAACCCAACTATGGTATCCTGCTCTACAGAGTTCTGGGTGAACTGTTTTTAATGAGACTAGCTGCTCCCACCCCAGGTTTAAATTTACAGTCAATTGATCTGCAGTTGCTTTCCTGCTTTGGCTTCCACTTCAAATTGATGCACGAATATAACGATTCTGGAGTATGCACTTCTGCCCACTGTTGCCCTTTGCTGATGTCTTTCCCTCAGAGTTCCATGCCGACATCATATTGGACACTGTTGCTTGGGAAACATCAGCAAGTTGAGCTATCTGTCACTGAAGCTCCAGCCAAATGTGCCCCAAAAATCGCCCCTCTTTCAAAGTCAGCATTTTTATACTAGATCCTAAGCATGCTGGGATGCTATTTGCTTAATTATCACATGGGCCACACCTGTACAGAAGCCGTGGCTTTCAATATACTTGGTGTCCTTCATTTACCCAGGTGTTTCCATTTTTTACCCACTACCTGTATTTCACTACCTTATTTCCACCTTTTTGTGGGGTTAACCAGAGAAAATTTCTGGTCCAAGTCTTTTACGAACCAGCTGACCAGGCTTGACGTTCAACTAAAGTTGACAGGAATAGATACCATGGGATCTTTAACATCCACCAAGAATGTTTGCAGATGGGACACCCACTAACACTAACCATTCACAAAGTCCATTTTTAGCTCACCTCGACTTTAGTCCAGTGAGCTTAGGCAATCAAGCAGTGTCCGTAGGTTCGTCAGTCAGTCAGTCAGTCAGTCTGTAAACACTTCAGTCATTATCGTTTGAACAAAACACACAATTTTTGATGAAACTTGGCCACAAGCTTCATATGTGATGTGATGAAGGTGTATGACCACATCAAAATCAGCGCTTATTGAGGTGGCCTATTGGAGGGGGGGGGGTACAAAAAATGGGTATTTGCTCTCTTCTCCAAAACTAAACATGCAGTTTTGATGAAACTTGGTCACAAGCTTCATATCTTATGCTTAATGAAGGTGTATTGACCGCATCAAATCTGGGATCATTAGGGAGGCCTGTGGGGTGGGGGGGGGGGTCGTTGACCTTCTTAAAATAGGTATTTGCTCTCTTCTCTCAAAGTATACACACGATTTATTTCAATGAAGCCTGACCCAACCTTCATCTCCCATGATGTACCAAAGATTGTGCATGGCATTCAAAAAAGATCATGGTCTAAGGAGGTCGCAGGGGGGGGGGGGTTGAGTGACTATTGCTCCTCATCCAGATGAGCTTTTAGACCTGTGGTCCTATTTCATTTTTTCATACCATGGTTCAATGGTGCCACCGATAACCCATTTTTATAATGTTTTGAATGCCCTTCCTACGGTATAGTAACATAACCTCATGGACATCAGTTTTAATTGCTATATGCTCGACAGTAAAAACAAAAGTTTCAACTTAAAAAAAAATAAGATATTCGAAATAATTACAGGCCTATCCAACTTGGCTGGTATTCCAATGACCAGAGGTTGGCTGTTTTGGAGTACTTTTTCAGTAAAATATCCAAACTGACCTGTCTGGACCAAGTCCAAAACATACATGTGTCTTCTGAATAGACAAACAATCATATCACCTTTATGAATCATTGTCAAAAACCTGATATAGATTATAGCAGCAATATAAAACACAGCAGAGCTAAAAGCATAAAACATGTGAAACAGCACTAATGAGTCTCCCACTTAACATTTACTATGCAATGAGAAGATGACATAATTGCATCCTTAAAAATGAAACAATACTCACTTGCTGAGTCATGGAATATATGGATGTAAAGGAGATGCTACCTATCTCATGGAGATCTATTACAATGGTTAATGCTTCTGCGTGATTTTGAAAAGCTGTAATGTCGATCCAAGAGTTCCACTTACCAAGTGTCATATAATTGATACTGTACTATACTTGCCCTGACCTCCAATCCCTCCACAAATTGTCATTGTGCCAAAATGGGTCTTGTAAAGGAAATCTATCATATTCTGATCATTACCTAGAAAGGATAGGATTCAACTGCACCACACATATGCAACTTCAAATTCTGAAAGAATACAAAGCAAGTAATAGAGCATCCATACAGTCTGCTACTTATGACCAAGCATCCTTACAGTGAGTCTGTGCTCTTTGTTGATGATACAATATTGGACTTGATAGTTGAATGCACATACAATTTGTTTTGTGAAAACAAGCATTCGTAACACTGATTTAATGGAGATATCAATGGTAGAGGGGGGGGGGGTGTGGCTATTTAGGCTGTGGGACAAAATGCCTTGAGTGACTTCATTTATATGATCTTGATTTATTTATACATTAATGATCTTGGGAAAAACTTGATTTATTCACAGAATATACATTAATGATCTTGTAACAGTGATGCAGTTGAACACGGTCATATTTCCCGGATGGTCACCAATCTAGTGATATGCAGCTTATCCGATATATTATGCAGGGCTACACATTAACTTTTTTTTTTTAGGGTGCCCCACCAGCCAACCAATTTTTGTGATTTCGATTTTTTTGGGGTGGGGGGCGGGGGTGCGCACACGAAGCCAAATTTTGAGTACCCCAAAAATATATTTTCGACGATATTAAATTTTGAAAAAATAGATATTGATGTATACACAGATCATTGAAAAGTCCAAAACACATCAACCAACCTTTGTTTAATAAAGTGAGACAGAAAATGTTCATTTATATTAGAGTGAGACAGAAAATGTTCATTTCTTTTGGAGTGAGACAGAATATGTACATTCCTTATAAAAGAACAGTAAGATATTTATTTACATTGAACTTCATCATCACTATTTTAGAAGTATGCACTCCTTCCACTGACACTCGCATTAATATAAGCCTTGTGTTATTGAGTTCGAAGTTCCACAATCATGCCCCATAACTGTAAAATCACTGGCAGAGGCACGAGCTGAGCTCGCTGATGTGCTGGCCGAACATTAGGGAACACTCTCCTCTTGATCCCCCTCAAGTTACCCTCCTGCTGCATCAGAAACACTCTTCTCTCAAGTCTGTGCCCCACTCTCCACATTATCGTTTTGCAGGTGCAAAGCCGAATTGAGAGTCTTTTCTGACTCATTTCTCTGATTTATCTCAATCGATCTAGCCTGGTCCTAATTGGGCACACTTTACTCTTGGGGGGGAGGGGAGGCTGGTGTCAATGTGTATTCATTGATGTCATTATATTGTCATGTTAGAGGCTCTTTTAACACGGCACCTCTGCTCCGAAGGTTTTATGCATGCCTTGGCGAATTTCCGAAACGTTCTCTTTCTGCATTCATTTGTTAATTAATCTTCACTGTTCTTCAAGGTGACCAAAATGAGCCAAAACTGATGGGACACTCACAGGAGACAGATGACTCGAACACATTTTCTTACCTTTTAAAGGACATATATAATGAATATGGGAGAAAAGGTCGAGGAGATGAGCAGTTGGGAACAGTCCAAGCAAATCAACAAACACAAAGAAAGAGAAGGGAACAAGCAAACTTATATAAAAGGAAATAAATAAATATAAATAAATAAAACATAACCCACATTCGGCACCACAGATTACAATTGTACAAACATTAAAATTGCAGGTGAGGACTTTCTTTTGACCATGAGTGGTGTAGATGAAGGACTCCCTGAAGCCCATTTTGCAAGCCTGCAACGAAGTGTGTCAAATTTGAAGAAAGCCAGCAATGAGGAGCCCCAGTGACAATGAGCACCTTGTGATGTACACCCTGAAACAGCACTCATTGTGACCCTCTCTCAAGGTGTTTATTCCTCCTACTCCTCCACACCAGGAGCTTTGCTGTGTGCGTCATCTCGGCCCCTCCTCCTCCTTCTGGGCTACTCCTCTTCTGGCCTGCCCTGCCCATGGGGTGGCCCCAATCAAAATAAACCCATTGCCTGCTTCCAGGCCCTACAGCACATTACACTGCCATGGCTGGAATACACTAGCCAGACAGATCATGACAGCCTTTTCACACACGTGTGACGTATGCCTTTTGTGATGGGAAGTCCTCGCCTGGCCCTGTCCACAAACAAGAGTTGTTTAAGCAAACAATTTTTTTACCCCGATTATCCTGTCTATAAATTACATACGCTGCCTCTCAGTGTCAAGTGTAACAAAAGAACTTACTCTAGCAGGTCCCTGTTACATGGCAATCTAACCAACTTCAAACAAATGGACCATGGTACACTTACCACAGTTTAGCTATGGAACCCTCCTCCCCCTCCCCTCTCACCCCCTTTTTCCATGTAACATTTCAAAAAATTCCCCTCAAAGTTGATGTTAAGAAACGTTTAATTCCACTGTTATTATGATTAAATTAAGTTTAATAATTTACCACGAACCAATGGCCCACAGAATATTTGCAGGTGCCTTCTGCTCATAGGCGTCTTTTTCACTTGCCATACATGGAATACCCCCAAAAGCTCATTTGCATATTTTGAACAAATAAACTTTTCCATAAAACTGCTAAAGACCAAAATGAGAGAACTATGTGATCCCGTGATTGTGTTTAGATTGCTGAACGTAGCTCGGAGATGAGACTGACCAACTCCCACAACACGTTTTATGACTCATTATCCATATTAGTCTGCATTAGCATTATCACTCACTGATGTAGGCCTCCACATGTACACTACTGGCTATGCGTATATAATATTCTCAAACCGACGCCACCAAGATGTATCGTCAGAATGTTATTTTTGATAGAGCTCAGTCGTGATCATCAAATTGTGAATCGTAATCAACCAATCATTTTCACATCTTGGTTAATGTATTTGCAAGTTAGCTCCATATTCCCGCAGACTACATGCAAGTGTAGTGCATTTGAGAACAATAAATAGAGAAATCGAAGATTGCAGACTCTTGCCTGGACTTGTTTTATGTGGTGTTTGTGTAGTTTTGTGTGATGTATCTTGTGTGGTGCTTCTGTACTGGTGTGTTACGTAATTAATAATTATAATAGACAAAACGAGAACTGCCACTTTATAACTGCTGGCAGTGATGACCGGGTACCAAGACTTCCTCCTTTGATGCAACCCCGATTTGATCGGATACTTGACCCTGACCCATGATGTTTATCATTATTCAACTAAATTCAGAATGGGATTGAAATTAATTAAATTCAAATCAAATGGATAACCAAATAGGTCATCAGAGGGAACCCGAAAAAGCAAAGATGGAGTCATCAGGAGGAACCTGGATAGGATTTGGTTTTCAGCTGCTACTCCTCTACCCTTCAACCCATCCAGTCGCAGCCAAATAAGCCTTATTCAAAAAGAACTAACATCGAAAAATAAAATTCTGGATGCCAGACCATACATCCGATCAGGTTGAAATTTAAAAGATACTAGACGACCTGTGAACCCGTTGAGTTCCCGTTGTGACAACGGTTTATGATAAAAATTATTTCAGGAAAAAAAAGATAGCTCCAGCAAACTATACTGCTGAGGTTGTTTGCATTGATCCATTACTCCCGAAGAGTACTTGACTGAATCAGGAATTGATTTTTCAATAATTTTTTTTGTTGCCCAATTTGAACGAAACTTCATACTGCACACTGCAGGCGAATGATGATTAAGGTGGCCCTAAAATTTTTGCGCTATCTTGTACCGTTTTGGCTGTATTTCAGGAACATACATACATACATACATACATACAAACAAGATGAGAGTTTTAGTAATATAGCAGACGACCCATGATCCCGTTGGGTTCCCGTTGTGACAGTGGTTGATAAAAAAAAAAATCACTTCAAAAAAACAAAGATAGCTCTAGCGAACTATACCACCGAGATTGTTTGCATTGATCAAATAATCCCGAAGAGTACTTGACTGAATCGGGGCTTGATTTTTAAATTATTTTTTTCGTTGCCCGATTTGAACGAAACTTGATATTGCACCTCAATGGGAAAAAAACGGAGAAATGAAAGTCGAAGAAATTATTGTGCGTAATGTTCTAAACACAATTTTGTTTATTTATGAACACGGAAGTATTAGATCAAAATGGCGATGTTTATTTCATGCTTAAAAATAAATCGTTCTTTGTCTATACTAAATGTTTGAGACTTCTAAATAAATCATTTCAAGAAAAAAAAAAAAAGATAGCTCCAGCAAACTATACCGGTGAGGTTGTTTGCATTGATCAAATTCTCCCGAAGAGTACTTGACTGAATCAGGAATTGATTTTTCAATAATTTTTTTTGTTGCCCGATTTGAACGAAACTTCATACTGCACACTGCAGGCGAATGATGATTAAGGTGGCCCTAAAATTTTTGCGCTATCTTGTACCGTTTTGGCTGTATTTCAGGAACATACAGACATACATACATACATACATACAAACAAGATGAGAGTTTTAGTAATATACCAGACGACCCATGAACCCGTTGGGTTCCCGTTGTGACAGTGGTTGACAAAAAAAAATCACTTCAAAAAAACAAAGATAGCTCTAGCGAACTATACCTTCTTTCAACTATACCAACGAACTTTCAAGCTTCTGGGTCTCACTATCTGCCATGACCTTTCCTGGGAAAGTCACATTTCCAACCTCGCCTCAAAAGCCAGTCGCCGACTGGGAATCCTCCGTCGTGCAAAGTCCTTCCTCGGCCCTCTTGAGCTCCTGACCACTTACAAAGCTTTTGTCCGTAGCCTGATGGAGTACTGCTCTCCCCTCTGGGATGGTGCTCCTGCCTCCCACCTTTCTCGACTTCACGCTGTCGAAACCAGGGCTTTTAAGATCATTGGCATCTCCCGCAATGAAGCTGAGTCTTTGGGCCTCTCACTCAATCACCGCAGGTTGGTCGGTGGTCTTTCTGTCTTCTACCGACTCCTCTCCAGCCTTGCCCCCCCTGCTCTCTCTGCGATTTGTCCCAACCACATTTCCACAGGGCGCTCAAGGTCCGCCAACAACCCCCTTCTGGTAAAACTACCAAAATCACGAATCACTGCTCATCTTCACTCTTTCATTCCTCTTTTTCCCGCCTTTGGAATAAACTTCCTCACTCTATTCTTTCCCATTCTTCCCTTCAGCCTTTCAAAACAGCTGTTCACCACCACCTCTTATCTTCCCCCATCCAAATCCTCGATCTTTTCTACCCCCGATAATCCACCCAAGCCCACTTCCTTCAATTCTCCTGCTTTCCTTCCTGAAAGTCCCTTTAATGTCCATCTTCCCCTCGCCATGTTCCCCGTCCCATCCCCATCCCTCTCCCTTCCACAGTTCACCTGTGTCTGTTCCCCAATGTTTTGTCCCTTCCACTCCCGCCCCTCTTGTCTCATGCCTCCTTGCTGTGAGTTGTGTGTTAGCTCTCATACGAGCCTCGACCAAGGTATACAAAAAAAAAAAAAAAAAAAAAAAAAAAAAAAATACCACCGAGATTGTTTGCATTGATCAAATTCTCCCGAAGAGTACTTGACTGAATCGGGAATTGATTTTTTAATAATTTTTTCGTTGCATTGGTATAATAATACAGTATAATAATACAGTATACCGTTGCATCGGTATAAATAATAATTTCGGGGTATAATAATACAGACATGACAGCCCTTAGCAACACACACACACACACACACACACACACACACACACACACACACACACACACACACACACACACACACACACACACACACACACACACACACACACACACACACACACACACACACACACACACACACACACACACACACACACACACACACACACACACACGCGCAACCTTAAACTTACAATAGTAAGCACATGGCCCACATTAGGAATTTTCTTTACACAGCAGCTTCTGTTTGAAATCGCCTTTGTGGTAATCGTCTCTATTTGCAGTCTCGCACAACTCACAAGTTCAAGGTTTTAGTTCATAAACACCAAGTCATTCTTGTTCAACTGCTAAAATCTCTGGCAGATTCTGGTCATCCTAACGAGATATATTGAGCATCAAAGAATAATTGTTGAAAAGTCATTTCACTTTCAATAAGTTTTCAAATATCTGCTTTTAGTTGGAGGGTCGTCAGTCAAGAGATATTTGCACACAGACTGATAAATCATGTTAAGTGCCTTGTCACAGCACAACATACAAGTACAAATATATGATGGGAGAAGTTTCTTCATCCAACACACCATTAGTCAGTCATATTTATATTATATCATTCATTTCTCTCTTAAGATTGGCTGTAAAAGTCAGTCATAATGTAATCACATCTGAATTGTCTAGTCCTGGGTTCAATTCCAGACCAAATGTGAGTAGATTGAACTAAAAATTACGACTTTGTGTTGTGTCAGCATACTGTTCTTCAAAGTAGATATTAAGCCAATTGTCCCATCTGCTTGCACTCCTTCACTTCTTCTTCATACGTATGCAGCACAAGGATGTGAGGTAGCATCATTGGCTGAAGGTGTAGCTGTGCCACTGATGCAATGCCCTCTGATGGTTATGGCAGGAATTTTAATTTGTTCAGGGTGCCAGCGACAGCTCACCTACTCTTCACAAAGGACACCATTGGATCTTTAACGTCCACCAACAAATGCTGGCAAACGGGACACCCTGTCGAAAGTCCATCCTCGGGGTGACACTCACATTGATGAATCACCCTTCCTGTGAAACACCGTGGTGACAGTTTATAGCTGGGTTGGGATTCGAACCCAAGCTCAACAGCTTAGCAGCTTAGAGGGAGTGTGCGCACATCTAGGCCATCCTATCATCCCACACCTTCATTTATGGATGTTAATAGTGCATGAAAATTTTCATAAACACTAGCTCTTTGGCCTAGTCCACTTGCCTTTTTCTAAATTCCCTGTACGAGTCAAGTTCATCCACCTATTGGCATTCCATAACCACTGCTGTGGCTTAATATCCAATGGGCTGCTGTTTTGTTCCAAATGAGTAGCTTTGTGAAAAGTTTATGATATATCTTATCTACACATGACTACAAATGAGATAGATGGCAGAATACGGAACTCGGGCTGGAAAACAATTTAATCCACAAAAATGATCCGATATTTGACTCCACCAATCTCCCCATCCTCCCTTTTCTTCCACCCTACCCCCACCCCCACCACGGACCACCCTCACCACTTCATTTCTCCCTTCTCCTCCTAAACTTTTACTTTTTCCCCAGGTTTTGCCTTGATCCATTCCCTTTGGAAACTTACTTTCTTAATTTAACTCTAACAATGCATTGTCATATGCTGGCACTACACAACACAGGCAGTTTTTGGGGTCAGTACCAAGCATTATCACACCTTGTCCTCGTGTCTTTCATTTTTTATGACTTGAAGGATGAAATCCTTGTTAATTAATCAGCTGACAGGATAAATCAGAGGTAGTAGCCCACTCACCTTCAAGGTTTCTAATCTGGGTTAGATTCCCAAGACAAGCCAGCTGTCCTATTTATCTAAGCGGAGTATGAAACATAAAAGGCCCGAAGGAGTAGTCAAATTTCCGGTTCCGATTTTTGGAGCGACGGTCGGTTCTCTTAGGGGTCTCTGCCGACTTTCTCAAAGATAAGTTTCTGGTCGTTGTTTGTCACATTTTGACTGTTAATTTTGTTACCTCCATGTTTACTGTGTTCCTCGTTCGGTTTTATTTCAAAATTTGTGCTATTTGGTGAGTTTTCGTCAATCTTGTCATATCGTCTTCCCGTCTATGTGTATGTACGATCGAGTTTATTTGTGTTTTCTCCCTTTTACCTATCACCATCAGTTCTTGTTTTCTCCACTTTTCCCAGTGCTCTCCTTTTATCCCTCCAAGCGATACCCTCTATTTCTTGTCTAAAAATCTTAAAAATTCAACAAAACAAAAAACTCCTTACCTTATTCCCCACATAACCACGTAACTTCCTGTACCTACTCTTTCTCCTCCTTCTTCTGCCGACCTCTCATCTTCCTTCTATTTTAGCCAACCCACATTCACCATATACCTTCATGATTTTTTTTCTTCAACCTTTCCTTTACCTAAGCTTTAAAAAATCGATTTTTTTTAAAGTTCCTGACCATATACAAAGCTTTCCTCCACCGCCTGATAGAGTACTGCTCTCCCCTCTGGGCTCTCACCTTTCTCTGCTTCATGCTGTGGAAACCAAGGCATTTTGGATCACAGGTATCTCCCGCGATGAGGCTGAGTCTTTGGGTCTCACTCTCTCATCACAGGCAGGTCGGTGGTATTTCTGTCTTCTACCATCTCCTCTCCGGTCTCGCCCCCCTGCTCTGTCTGCGATTTGTTCCCCTCCCCCTATTTCCTCAGGGTGCTCAAGGCCTGCCAACAACCAATAAACTCCCACACTCTCTTCAATCTCATTATTCCCTCCAGGCCTTCAAAACAGCTGTTCACCACCACCTCTTATCGTCCCCCATCCAAATCCTTGACCTTTTCTATCCCCGTTAAAACACCCCAAACCCATCTCCTTCAAATTCCCTGCTTTCCTTCCTGAAAGTCCCTGTAACATCCATCTTGTGTACACTATGTTCCTCACCCCATCCCTCTCCCTTCCACAGATCTCCTAATGTCTCTGTTCCCCACTGGTTTGTCCTTCCCTCTCATGACCCCCTTGCTGTGTGTTGGGTGGTAGCTCTCATACGAGCCTCAACAATGTATATATATATATATGTATATATATATATTTATATATATATATATACATACATATATATATATATATATATATATATATATATATATATATATATATATATATATGTTGTTGTTCGTCTTTCGGCTGCTCCCGTTAGGGGTCGCCACAGCGGATCATCCGTTATGATCCGCATACTGATTTGGCATAGGTTTTACGCCGGATGCCCTTCCTGACGCAACCCTGGTCGCCTCTTACGACACAGGGATAAGCATTGGGTTTCGCCATGATTCCGGGCTGCCCTACACCCTCTCATAGCACGGCCCAGTGCAGAGCTTCCGTCTTCAAGCGATCCTCCAACACAAGCCTCCGAGTAGCCCGATAGCAGGCGCACGCCACTACGCCCGGTGTATATATATATATATATATATATATATATATATATATATATATATATATATATATATATATATATATATATATATATATATGTATATATATATATATATATATATATATATATATATATATATAGATATATTTTAATCTCCTATTTTGAAAACTATCGCACTTACAAAAGCGATGTATACAGCGATTCGTAGCTATGATGAACAAGCATTTGGTAATGTGAGTGACGAAAGTGAAAAAATACTATTGTTAAGAAATCGTTGCGGCCTGTTCCAAATTTATCAAGGCATGGTTGAGCAGGCCAAAAAAACATGGTGGCTTCAGATCCCAGTGAGGTACCCCAGGAGACGCATAAAGACTCCAAAGAGTGAGGTAGCCGAGGATGCTCCTGACAATGGATATAATTAAATATGGTCGTTAATTATCTTCAAAAGGGTGTTTCGATTAACTCAAACACCCAATTTTCACTCATCCACTTCCTTGGCGTTCCCTTGGAGTTGAGTGTTGCATGCAAAGTCTCAGGATGCTAGGTTTTATGGTTTTGGAGTTATGGAGGAGACACACAGTCATTTATTCGTGTGTACATATATATATATATATATATATATATATATATATATATATATATATATATATATATCTATATATATATATCTTCTTCTTCTTTCGGCTGCTCCCGTTAGGGGTCGCCACAGCGGATCATCCGTATGATCCGCATAGTGATTTGGCACATGTTTTACGCCGGATGCCCTTCCTGACGCAACCCTGGTCGCCTCTTACGACACAAGGATATGGTACACCTATTTTAACCGGGGTATACACCGGCCCAGTACACTGGTACTCATTTCGCCGACCTCGGAAGGATGACAGGCTGAGTCAACCCCCTGGTGTATTAATTCAGTGGCCCAACGGGGCTTGAACTCAGGACCTTTTGGATCCCAAGCCGCTGCCCTAACCACTGCGCCAACACCAGGCTAGCTATATATATATATATATATATATATATATATATGTATATATATATATATGTATATATATGTATATATATATATATATGTATATATATATATATATACATATATATATATATATATATATATATGCATATATACATATATATATATATATGCATATATACATATATATATATATATATATATATATATATATATATATATATATATATATATATATATATGTATATATATATATGTGTATATATATATATATATGTTTATATATATATATGTGTATATACATATATATATATATATACATATATATATATATACATATATATATATGTATATATATATATATATATATATATATATATATATATATATATATATATATATATATATATATACATATATATATATATATATATATATATATATATATATATATATATATATATATACATATATATATATATATATATACATATATATATATATATATATATATACATATATATATTATATATATATACATATATATTATATATATGTATATATATGTATATGTATATATATATATGTATATATATATATATATATATATATATATATATATATATATATATATATTGTTGTGGTTGACGAAATTCACAAACCACCATTCAGGTCCCTTAGGTGAGATATCTCGGTAAGTATATGTGTAGTTAGGCCCAAACCCGTTGTCTAGAGGGAATAAATGTCAATCAGTCGGGCTGCGACTCTTCAGGATAGCCGTTTTTCTTTTACTATCTTTATTTTGGACCAGCCGCCATTACTACCACCACCAACCACGTCCCACAACGCCGCTTCACAACAACCACCAACCACAACGCCGCTTCACAACAACAACCACCAACCACAACGCCGCTTCACAACAACAACCACCAACCACAACGCCGCTTCACAACAACAACCACCAACCACAACGCCGCTTCACCACAACCGCCATGACCTTTACCGTCACAACTCGCCACCATCGCATCCACACCATCTCGCGCCACTTGTGGGCACCGATGCTGGACTCGTGTAGGGCGCGCACCGAGCAGCGTGTTCAAAAACATCACAGACTTTCCACAGAAAACGGATCAAAAACGACTCACGCCCACTTTTGTTCCGTCCAATCTGTGAGCGAGGGGCGATTTGGCCCCGCCTCCAGGGCGTTGGAGGGCGGTCGCTATATGCAAATTCATGGATCAAAAAGCATTCACGCCCACTTTTTCGGGCCAATGGGGAGCCAGTTAGAGAGGTGAAGGGTCGGAGGCAGAGGGTCAAGGGTGAAAGAGCGAAGCCACGGGGCTTATATAAACGGCTGCGTTCGTCAGTAGAGGGGAGTGTGCGGAGTTCAAGAGAGTCGTCGGTGGAGCTGGAAAGAAGTGGTACTAGTCAGAGTGAAGAGGACGGAGCTGTGGAGAGGTGACGGCGGCGAAGGCGGACGAGGGGGTGCTCGCGTCGGTGCCGGGAGCTGCACAGGGAGAGGCCAGCAACGCGACAGAGGTCGAGGAGGAGACGCTCGCCACGGGACCCGAGACAGGGTGATATCCTCCTTCCCCCGAGCATCAGCAACCCCCTCCTGTTTCCCCCCGCGCTGAGATAGTGCGACAAAGGGGGCCCCTTTCCCACCCCCTACCAGACACTGTCCGCGAGGCCCGCGGAGTTGAGGCACCACCGCCGCTCTGCGTCTCATCATCAGACGGGTAGGCCCGACACGGTCTCGGCCCCAGGCCCGCCTACCCCCCTCATCCTGGAGGGTGGTTCTCTTTTCTTTTGCTTTGGGAATATGTGTTGTCGGCGCCGTCTGTGAAGTAAAATTGTATTAGTGTTGCCGTGTGCCCGGTAGTCGGTTAGATCTGCATTGTTGCATTTGCTTTTTGTGTAATATTGCATTGTGTTTCTTCTTCTATTACATTTGCTTTTGGTGTAATTGTATATGTGTGCTTTCCGTTCATCGCGAAATAAATGTGCTTATTGTTGAACTGTTTTCCCGCTTCGCTTCGTCATTTCTTTCATTGAATCTCCATCTTGCTTCACGTAAAGGGTTGGTCGTGGGCTAAAACGCCCGATAATTAATCGAACCGTCGAGGCCGACGAATAACACCGCTCGGTTATCCCGATAGTACGGAACGGGTCGCTTAAAGTGGCCCGTGTCCGAAGTCGACCTGCGGCGAGGTGCGATCGCCCGGTCTACCCTCCGTGTGGGTACTTAGGTAGGTCGAATTTGGCGAGCAACCCTATCCCACGCGGGGGCCGATTGGCACGATCGCGGTGAGACCGAAAGGTCCACCCGTGACTAGTTCCCGGCGTTAGTCCGAGAGGGTCACGACTGGATTGTCCGTCCGGTGGGCGACGTGCCGCGATTCGAGTTACGTGGCCGTCCGCACGCCGGCGGGCGCGAATCCACAACAATATATATATATATATATATATATATATATATATATATATATATATATATATATATATATATATACATATACATATATATATATATATATATACATATATATATATATATATATATATATATATATATATACATATATATATATATATATATATATATATACATATATATATACATATATATATATATATATATATATATATATATATACATATATATATATATATATATATATATATATACATATATATATATATATATATATGTATACATATATATATATACATATATTATATACATATACATATACATATATATATATATATATATATATATATAGTGGGGTGGGAGGAGGCAGGGGAAGGGGTGGGGTGGCAGTCTGGAGGTAGTGGAGTGGGAGGAACAGGGGAAGGGGTGGGGTGGCAGTCTGGAGGGAGTGGAGTGGGAGGAAGGATGGGAAGGGAAGATATGGGGTTGGAGTCTGGGGGGAGGGGGTGGGAGGAAGCAAAGGTGGGAGGAGGGATCTGGCATTGCCCCTCCCCCCCCTGCTAGTAATCTATATATTAAAGTGTTTGGATTTCTCCCTCTGTCCATACATCCCTCTGTCACGCTCATTTCTCTGGGATGTCATTACGGCCTTGTGTCGATCTTTACGTTCGACCTCTACAGATGGGTATGTCATCCCGGCGTCCTACACTCAACCCATTTCGCTGATTGCAGTTGAACACCATAACCCATATAGCTAACTCTCTGACGTCTGTAGGCAATGTTCTGAATGCAAGATGCAAGGCATTGGGATGACTGATTTAGTAAGATGTTGATGTAATAAGATGGTATTATATCTCCAACGTAATTACGGCATTATGTCTAGTGCTAGACTAGGCCTCTATCGTGGTGTAACTTACAAAAAATAAGTCATGACTCAATGAGAATTAAATTTTGCAAATTGAAAAAAATGACGATGTAACGTCTGATCTCTGAGAACATAAAACAAATTCATAATGTGTTTTTATAGCAAGTATGTGTGCATATTACTAAAATTTATGCTGTAAACAAAATGGTTCTGGAATTTAAAAAAATTTCAAACAAGAAGAGGTACATTCAAAGTACACCACCACCATGCCAAATAAGTAAATAACATCCTCCAGCGTGCAACATTGCCGGGGCACCTACGGCGCCTGGCGATGCCGCCGTGCAGCACATGGAGATGGAATTGGAAGGGAGCAATGCACAATAATTCATTGATTAATTGATTAATTGCATAATTAAAATAAATAAATAATAATAATCGTAAAATAATTGATTCCTCAATCAATTGCCGAATAACATACCTCAACCTCCACCGTTTCATCCAAATCTGTAACTTTTTGAAAATTAAACATTTCATCATAAAATGAATAAACAATCAATTAATTGATTAATCAACGAATCAAAAATACCCTTTCAAGCCAAATCACTTGTTCACCGTCGTGTCCAAATATCAGCTTCCGAGCTTGAAAGGAACCTGAGATATTGCCCAGATGAGAAATAAAATAAATAAGGAATTAATAAATCGACAAGAATTAAGTAATTAATGAATTAATTGATCAATGAATAAATAAAACTTTTTTTTTTTTTGCAAAAGCACATCTTCACTTTTGTCCCCAAATTTCAGCTTCCTCGCTCCAAGGGTGGCTGAGATATTGCCCGGACAAACAAACAAACAAACAAACAAGAAAATGAAAAATCACTCAGTGGACACTTTGCGAAACGAAATGGTACTCGGAAAAGCGCATACCTCCACCAGGCTGAACAGTTTAAATTTTGTATCCCACTGATTGGTCGGATCTGAATCCAGACCTTAACCAAAATCGAATTGGCTTGTTCTTGTTACCTAACCAACTCTTCCACCTCGTTTTGTTACAAGTCTTCCCCAACTTTTCGAGATATGATTGCATTACATTGTTTTTGTCCCCATTTTTCAATGGTGAAGAATCACTTTTTTTAACATTCTCGTTTCCAGATCCAGATTCAAGTCTTCACCAAAACTGAAACAATTCTTCCTAGTAGCACTCCCAACCTGTACACCAAGTTTCGTGTGAATCCATCCATAACCTTTTGAGATATTGTGCTATATATAATTTTTAGCTCCATCTCTCAATAGTAAAGAATCACTTTTAAAATTCTCAGATCCGGATCCTGATTCGGATCTTCACCAAAATTAAGCATTGCTGTCCTTGACCAGTCAACCACATACGCAAAAAAATTCAGAACGATTGCTTGAAAACTGTGGCCAAAAATCGTGCGACAGACAGACAGATTGACATACAGATAAACAGACAGACAAATGCCACAGACCAACATACTTGGCAAAAAATGTTTTTGCCAAGTAACAACAAACGGAGTAAAAATTGAGTACTCCATTCGGTGCCCAGCGATGACAACATGCATCGCCTGGATATGGAATTGGGAAGGAGCGATGTACAATTTTGACTGTCAATAAACTGTAGTACTGTACTGTAACATATATAATTTATGTTGTTAAACTGCCATCAGCGAAGCGACGGGTTCAATGCTAGTTTTGTTTTAATCTACGAGGGGGTCATTCTCAGCAGCTTGTTATGTCAAGGGGGTCACGTGCACAAATACCGTGGCATGGCTCTGCATTGCTAAAATGCTCTCTCTTATTTTAATGTAGTTTGAATTTTCAGCAATAGTTAAATCTTTAAATAAAAAATTAATTTTTACTCAAGTTTAATTACGGTTATTGTAGGAAATCAGGCACGATACTAATACTCTATTTATGGAATTTAAATAATTTCAAGAATACAAACAACAAACTCAAAGGGACAAACTCAAAAGGATCAGAGGAAGATTGCAATTTTACTCTTGATATTTGTGTAAGATTGGCAGTAGAGATAGAGATCAAGTCTGTACTTTATACAGGGAAAGACGTTCTGGTTATCTGATCATCACAGTGGTGCTGGTTCAGGGTTACAAGATTTTTGATTTTTGTGATGCTATAAATGAATGTAGTTATGGTTCTGCTTATTTATATGAAAGTGAGCTTTTCAACAAAGATTTACTTGCAGGTCATTGTTAGCACATACATATTGGATTGGAATTCAAATGGATAATTTGTCCCGCCTGTTGCATCATTACTCGGGCATGGCTGTGCCGCTGGTACAAAAACCTTGCACATTAGCGCAGTAATTTGAAATTTGGACAGGGTGCTGGGAATGCTCTTGCCTTTGCAAAAAACACTGGCAATATTTAACGTCCACAGTAACCAATGCTGGTAAACAGGTTCACGGCTTATTGCCCCCATCAGACGGCATGCTCAATGATGCAACACCCCGCCTGCAAAACACCAATCTGGCAGTTTATAATCAAATAGATAGCATAAAGACAAATGTGCTACTTCTGTGCCAGCCTGTCAAATGACTTACAGGTAAAAACACAGCATGTGAGATCACAAAATGATGGCAGAATCAAGCATGAGATAACAATGGGAAGCCAAACTTCAAGTCTTGAT
Organism: Eptatretus burgeri; assembly: GCF_056783735.1. Taxonomy (NCBI): domain Eukaryota; kingdom Metazoa; phylum Chordata; class Myxini; order Myxiniformes; family Myxinidae; genus Eptatretus; species Eptatretus burgeri. Next base: position 86,762,597 of record NC_140969.1, on the reverse strand, counting down.
GAATCAGTAACAGCATGAAGTTTTTGAAGAGACCCATAGATTGCAAGTGTTTATCAGGGAGTTCATTTGTGGATAAGTAGAAACGAAGATAATTAAATAGTTCGATAAATTATTCGTTTCAGTTATGAAATTACAAGAAAATGACCAAGTAGAAGCATAAAATGGTTTCATTAAAGTTAGTCATTGACTTTGCCAGTTTATGCCAGGCTATGTACATCTCGATGACACATCATAACATCAAAATAGGCAAACAGCTTGAACTTGCAGAATCAGACGTCTTTCATGAGGGACAAGAGATTCAAAAAGACAATAACTATAGCTGGATCAGATAATGAGCATCATAAGAAGACGAAAAGATGGCTAACCTGTTTTAAGTGGAAGCACAGTAGGGAATGAGCCTCAAACTCCAGGCAATGGATGTCAATAATCCTCAAAAAGGATGGAGTTTTGAAAGCATTTACACATTTGCAAACCTCAGTTTCCACAATAACCTACAGGCATGCGAGTCCCTGATGCAACAGCAGCCTCCCAGAGCAATGTAACAAACAATGGTGCACCTTTTCTTGAAACACATTTAAATGAATGTCTCACATGTGGTGTGAACTTTATGAACTGTAGCAAGTGCAAAAATGAGAGTGGCTACAAAGTTCCTATGTACACAGTTAGAATTTAGTTAGAATTTATCTGTATGCTTTCCTCCATTCTCCGCACAAATGTGAATTTTTCTCCATGTTCTTCTGGACATCATCTTCCATGTTGAGGCTTGGAGGTCATCAAAGCAGCCCCTGACAGCTGTTTTGAGGTCATCAGTAGCACAGCTGTGGCCCAGAAAATGATGGAGCCAAGCAGCTCCATATGAATGAATGAATAAATAAATATACAAACAAACAGAGAGCTTTGAAAATAGTTTACATGCAAGATACAAGATAAACATATTAAAGTATGGTATCGATTAAAAGAGATTTTGCACCATTAAAAAGGAAAGACAGTGTGAGATGTTGGGATATGGTGGTTGACAATAGTGCAGCTTTGTTGGTGGATGGAATCACACACACACCAAGACACATATTGAAGAGAAAGACATCTTCACATAAACATAAAGCAGATTTGAACCATCACTTGCTGCATTTTAAGGAGCAATCTATAAGATGAGATTGCAGTGATGGTTGGGGTGGAATAACTATTTGGTTTTGCAATATGCTCCGGATTCAACATTATCAGAACCTGGAACCTCCTGGCCCGGAAGTCATCTGGTGCACCGTGAAGACACGTGGCGTGCCTACTGATCAGTGCTGTGTATCGCCCTGGCTCCCTGTTGGGAACTGACGACTGTTGTCTTATTGATTACTTGTCTGATAACCTGGATGCTGTCACCCAAACCACTGGTTAAGATCCTGTGATGATTCCAGGTGATTTAAATGTACATCATCAGGAGTGGTTTATAGGTAGCAATTAGTCCCCAACTGATAGAGCTGGAATTGAATGTTACAAATTTTGTCTGGTGTATGCTTTGGACCAACTGATACAAGATTCTACTCATCGTGATAATCTACTGAACTTGGTCTTTGTTGACTCTGCTGCTTATTTAACCACAAGCGTGAAGGCCGACATTGGAGCATCTGACTATAGGTCAGTGGAGATTATCTTATCAAAAAGCCATAATCTTGGATATACCATACCAATGACAATTATGGGATTACAAAAAAGTAATCTAGAACCCCTCAGGCAGCATCTGCATAGCAGGGCATGTGATCAATCCTTAAACAATGTAGATACTGACATAGCTTACAACAACATTGAAACATTCAAGTCAAGAATAGAGAAATTAATTCCTCCTGGAGACGTCACTGTTCCACCGACCGATAATCCATGGTTTACTGAGATTTGCCAAATGACTGACAAAACTGTCTGACATAACAATCGGAGTAAGAGCCCATGTGCTGTTTCCCATGATGCTCTGATAGGGGCAAGGCAAAACTATCAGAAAGTGGAGAAGGAGGCTAATAGATAACACTTCCAGAGGACAAAATATCCTCTGACTGCTGGAGTAACCAAACCCTATGATTGGTGGTGGGCAGTGAAGAGGATAAAAGGGAAAGGACGACATTCTAGTATTCCAACCTTGCAGAAGGATGATCAGATCTTCACCACCTCTCAGGAGAAAGTGAACATCTTCTGCAATCATTTTACATTAAATTATACAATTGATTATGCTGAAAATGACCCTCCTGATCTCACAGGTCGCACCAACACTCCCCTGAACACTGTGACGTTTCAGCCTCGTGCCATTAGACAGATCTTGCAGAAGCTCATCAGAAAAAGGCATCTGGACCTGATGGAATTGGAAATAGAGTTCTCAAAGAGTGGGCATCAGTCTTTGCCACATTGTTCCATTTCTGCTTTAATCATGCCACTTCCCTTCCTTCTGGAAGATAGCCAAGCTGTGCCAGTGCATAAGAAGAACTCATGCTCTGTCCCAGATAATTACAGGCTCATCAGTCTTCTAAGCTGCATTCATAAGCTTATGGAGAGAGTTTCAACACTCCACTGAGGAAGAATCCCATTGGAAATGACCTCATCAGGAACAATAAGTTTGGCTTCTGTCCTGGTCATTCGACCCCTAGACTTACTCACATACCTGAGTCATGAGTGGATGTCTCGTCTCAACAGACATCAGGAGGGTGCAATTGTGGCACTTGACATCAAAGCCGCATTTGATAGAGTATGGCACAAGGGATTGCTGGCGAAGCTGGATGCTAATGGAGTCAGAAACCAGCTGTTGCAGTGGTTATCCAACTACATAATGGGTAGATGTATTCAGGTAGTGGTCAACAGCCAAATTTCAAATTTAACTCCAATAAATGCATCAGTACCTCAAGGATCAATTATTTGGCCCACCTTATTTTTCTTCCACAGTGATGATCTGTGTGACAACCTATATAATCTTACCTGCCTCTTTGCCAATGATAGTACCATCTCCTGCTTGTTGGATGAAGAGAATGCAGTCATTTATCTGAGGGAGGATTTAGAGAAAACCGACGAATGGGGGTAGAAATGGAATGTCCTATTTGCTACTGAGAAATGCAAGGTCATGTCTCTCAGTAAACGACTACCTAATGAGCAGCCTCTGGAGCTCTTTATGGGTGGCAAGCCGCTGCAGTGAGTACATGAGCTGGACATACTTGGAGTCACGTTTGTCCGGAGCTTGGGCTCGCAGTCTCACATGAACTCCATTGTTGTTAGAGCTGGGCCAAAGAGTGGGTGTCCTTTGTAGTACTACTCCATATTTGGATTCACCTGGCTGAGCCTGAGTGCACAAATCCCAGAGCACAATGGTATATGGTCCTCTTGCATCGATGTCTGCAAGTACCATTCATCTTCAGGAGCTGGATGATGGGCAACGTCATGCTCTATGTATCAACAAGGTCCCTCCACAAAAATTGAAGATTAACCCCCAACCACACAGGATAACTGTAGCAGGTCTGAGCCTAATGTACAGATTACACGTAGAGGAAACTCCAGCACTTCTGAAGTCCATGCTACCTCCATCATGGACTCCAATAAGGTCCACCAGAGCAAATGCCTCATTTTGGAAGCTTTGCTGTGCAGGGTCTTACTGGCAAGACAGGGCGTGGTTACTGGTCACTTGCTCAGTATCATCGTTCTCATATGCTCACAATAATACCTATGTGGAACAGCCCACCAGATTAGGCCATAACCCAGAATCTGACAGAAGGAAAAAAAAATGACTTTCGTTGCACCCACCGACCCAGGCTCCATACGAATTAAGTTTTTAAAAGTACACCTAGTGTGGTATCTTTAGGTGGGGTAGGCAATTTCCTGTTCACCAGTGGGGGTCTAAGAGGGCTTGGGGGAGGGGCAGGGCTTCAGGGGCCACACCAGTCAGAAAGCTAACTTGTGAGTCACACATCCATAACTTACACATGCATGGTATTGTTGGAAAGTGGAAACGATTTCCTGTTCGATGGTGGGACCATTGCGGCTTGGGGGAGGGGGTGTGGTCAGATCGAGAAATTCCCTGATGACACTCGGACCAAGGGCAAAGCGAAGGAGACTTGGTTTATACATGTACAACACACTATTTATTGGTATATATCATGATGACTATGTAGCCTCAAATCCAGTGAGAAAAACACTGCTCAAGGCACTGTGCAATCGTGATGCGGTATTTGGCATGTGAAATGGACCCATCACCAAAGGAAGGGATTTTATAGCGCAGAATGATGACAGCAGTATGGGTAGCCAATGAAGATGTAATGGAGCAGTCCCAGATGAGCATTTGGAGGATCGACTTACAAGGTGGGCAGCAGAGTTTTCTACCCTCTGTAAAGTGAGGACAGACGTTTTGGGGATACTATAGAGGAGGACATTACAAAAGTCAAGTCGCATAGTGATCAGGGCTTGGATGTATAGTCAAGCGGCATCAGTGGTAAAAAAAATATTTTGAATTCTGCCAATATTGCAGATGTGATAATTTTCCAACCTATCAAAAGAGGATATGCAGTATGTTCTTGAAAGGTGAATTCCAAATCAAAGATAACGCCAACATTATAGCTAGAATTTGTGAGAGAGATATTCACATCCACAATGCGTACATCAAGTACAATTATGAAATTTGATTTCACAATTACTCTGGGTCAGAGTTGCTCTCCTTGTCTACTTCATTCATTGTACATTGCATATTTAAACACATGGTACACTCACACAGGTCAGTGCATACAACAATTGACTCACAATTGCTTTCTTTACATTTGCAATGGACCAACTTCAGGAACTTATCTGATGCTGGTTCCTTGGTCATCCACCTAATGCTGAGGGTGTTCCATTCCACCCTCCACCCACAACTGTCTGGACGAGGGTCCTGATTGGACTGATCTAGCACATGTTGATGGGTGGCAGCCTGGTAATTTGCATGCAAGGAATGCTGCCACAGGACATCACTTGTCGGTGGCAGGGAGTGGTCCTCGTTTGAGCCAAGACAGAACAATCGATGGTCGGCTTCATCGACAGACAAAGACCTCAAGCAATAATCGCAAATGTTGGAGGGGGGGAGGGGGAGGATCAAAATATTGATGAGTTGCCGGAAAGTGTCACAGTGGTACGGAGAAGCAAGGACTAAATCTACAGCCTTTTTTCTTCCCTTTGCCCTGGAAGCAGCTCGTTGAGTCACATCCAGTGAATGCATGTAAGCTGACAAGGGATTTACAGAGATTTTGCCCAAGACATTGAAGCAACCTGTTAAAATGTATTGTCCTGGCAGTACCCTTGAAACCGGTATGGAAATGTACCTCACCAGGAATTTTGTCCAAATTTTTGCATATCAATGGCCACATGCTTCATATGAAGGGCCCACATTGTGTTGGCCTCTTCATGGTTGCAGCAGATTCTCTAACGATATCCATACCCTGCTTGGATAGTTTGTGGCACCACTCCCTGTGTTCAACATACAGCAAGTGATCACAAAGTTTGGCGACATCTTCACTCCAGAAATTCGCTTAATGCCTCCTTGTTAAAGCCATTGCTCAAAAAATTCTGCCACTGCTGGGGGATTTTCTGGTTTCTGCCAAATATCTTCATGCATTGTGAAGAAGAGCCGGAACATTTTACTCGTTCTAAGGATTTGATGCTGATATCAGGATAGGTAGAGTAAACAACGTCTACTCTGTGGCTATGATATCATCTGGCGAGACTCAGAATCTGTGATAAAATAGTGCCAGAAAGCCTCCTGGACATCGCTGGTCAGCGAGATGACATGGCATGAATGACAGCCATACTGGCATCCAGGACGACTGCGCACTTCGCTGATTCAGTGAGATGGCCATCGCACTTCGACTCGATTGTCGCAGTAAAACACTTTTATCCATCTTAACCAAACTGCCATCCACAGATGCTAGTGAGTAAGACAAAGGCCCCAAGCAATACATCTTTTACGTCAACTTTCCTCTGCTGGTAAATGTCCAGCAGTTGAGAAACAGCTGTCGGTCCGCTTTCTGCATGACCTCACGACCAGACTTTCCTATTTTCTTAACCATGTGATCATCAAAAGTTGTTTTTTTTGGTGGCAAAAATTTTGGTGGCAATTTTGACATTGGTACAATAAACTTCAACCTTTCAGCTTTCTATCCAGCCATAAATCTTAAAAAAAAAAAAAAATATATATATATATATATATATATATATATATATATATATGTTATGACCATCCTCTTTGCAGATGAAAAGTTGTATAATTTTTTGGGACACCATGTATGCTTTTATTTGATCAAATATGACTATGACTGATTGCAGATTGAGCTTATCGTATGTTAATGCTCCTGTCGAGTATTGTCTTGACTGTATCCAACTCTGTGGGTGGAACATCCAGAAGAGTTAGGTAAGTGACCTTGGCTTTGACAATATCAGAGTCAAATTGAATTTGGCAAAGACTAATTGCCTTGACTAATGTACTTCATGTAAACTACTACTGCACAAAAAAAAACTCCCACATGAAAATGATGCAGTCAAGATCCTTTGCATCCTGGATGAGACCGGACTCGGCCTGTTCCTCGAGTGTAAGACAGGTCTGAAATTATGCTGGGCAAACTCGTTTTTTGCATGTGTGTGGGATCAGCATTGTTGGAGGTTTCAATACTTTCCTTGCCCTCTTGCTCTTCTCAACACCCTCAGTATTCGGAAGCTCAAAATATCTATCCTCAACCTCCTTGGCATGGCTTTTCTGAATGAGAATTCAATTTGTATGATAAGTGGTTTCCATTTTAGAAAAGTCAACATTGTCTTCAGAAAAGTTTCTTCAGAAAAGTCAATATTGTCCCACACCAACACAGAGAATGCCTTTTTCTGAAAGCCAGATGGCACAAACACCGGTCCTTTGTTCAACTGAACTTGTGCCGATGCGGCATCATATCTGAGCACTGTCTGATACGATGCATAGTGACCAAAATTATGAAGAAGCTCCAACACTTGGGCTGACCCAGTCAGATGTCTCAAGATCAGCCCAAACACAATGATTTAGGCGTTTGTTTGCACCCATTTGATGTAACATAAATCAAGTCTTGCAATAGTGACAGGAGCTTCACCTCCAGTTTTTGCAAGATGGTAACATTCTCGTCCAGTGCCACTTTGTCTGAAGCCCCGACCATCGACACAACAACATTGAAAATGGTGATGAGGTCAATGCATTTCGCTGATGCGATCATGAGATCAGAAGCAAATGGAGGCCACGGTCAAACCATACCTTTACTGTCCATCAATTGCTGTTGCAGCAATATAACAGATGTGTACAACTGTTGCAGATCTGTTGTCATCCTCACAGGCTTGTTACATGTTGCTGAAGACTGTGCGATGACACAGTTGTCGCTCAAGGCCGTCGATGATTCAGAAGATGACAACGGTTTGCATACCAGTCAGTTTTTTTTCTGGATGCGTCCTGCCAGTATATGAAAGCACTCTCATTCTTGTGTGAGGGGACATAAAACTTCAATCCAGGATATCTCAACTGGAGTCGCTCCTTTAATTTGCTACTGCTGCAAGAAACAGGAATACAAGTATCAGTTACGGATACAGGATTTCTAGGAAGGATTCACAGACAGTTCCTACAAAATAAAAATACCACTTGTATCAAAGTGCAATCCACCACACCAAGGAAGACATTTGCATGATGTTTCATTGATGATGGCAGTATCAAAGCTGATTGATCGACTATGATGGTCACTAACCTGTACGAAAATACATTCTCTTCATTCTCCCCCGCTGTTTTGATGAAGGTTTACAGCAGACGTGAAAGGTGATATATTTTCTGCTGTTTGATAACTTTTTCATCAATGACAGTTCAGCAGAAGTGCTTGAATGACTTTTCAAAAAAGTTCTTGTTGCTGAGCTCCAACTTTAAAATATATGGGTAATTTCATAACAAAATATTGTTACGGTTGTGGGGGTAAATGGAGCAGATAGTGACACCCAGAAGCTTGAATGAAAGGAATTCTTCCAGAGGATTGTTGAGAAAGTAGATGGGGAGGAGGGTGTTCCAAATGGTACTTTCAGAGAGACCGAGTGAGAATGTGCGATTTGTTAGGATTGAAGGATATGTTCGACGTGTTGGACCAGTTTATGATTTTTATCCACATCTGCAGAGAGCGAAGAAGCTGCTGCTTGCTGGTCTGAGGGACTATAGATGGTACGACAGAGGGTGGAATCGTCAGAAAAGAGATAAAGAGGATTTTCCAGAGAGACAAAGAGATCATTGATGAAAACCAGAAAAAGAACAGGGCCCAGAACGCTGCCTTGAGGAACTCCAGTCTGGACAGGAATAGGGGATGAAAGAACTCCATTTAGGGCCACATGTTGGCTGTGACAGGAGAGGAAGTCTGTAAGCCATGAGTGGAGATGGCCTTGGATACCATAGGAAGAGAGTTTGGTGTGCAGGGCAGGGTGCCAGACCGTGTCAAAAGCACGTGATATGTCTAGGGATATGGCTCTGATTTCATGTCTGGCATTCAGTACCTCCACCTATTGTTGGGAGAGCAAAAGCACGTGATATGTCTAGGGATATGGCTCTGATTTCATGTCTGGCATTCAGTACCTCCACCTATTGTTGGGAGAGCAGAAGCAGCATATCCAGGGTGGAGTGACCTGCTCTGAATCGAAATTCAGGTCAGGTCAGGTATGGGAGCATGCGCCAGAGCAGCGCGTCGCTGCGTCCACTTTCCGCCAGTACTCCAGGGGCCTCCGTCTGGCCATCCCCCAGGCAGATGCCTGGCCCATGCCCATCTCCTTGAGATGCTGATCAACCTGCTGCAACCACAAGGCACGTGGTCGGCCCATTGGCCTCCTCCACTCATGAGACTCCCTCGCTGAGAGAATCTGGTGAGCAGGATCAGCATTGTCCAATGAGCCACATGTCCATACAGCCGCAGCTGACACTCACGGACTATGCAGGTAACAAATCTCATTTGAGTCTCTCTCAGCAACCGCTCGTTGGACACAAAGTCCGACCAGCGATAGACAAGGATTCTCTAAAGAGACCTGGTACCAAAGGAATTAAGTCTCCGTCTCAGATCCTTGGTCAGAGTCCAAGTCTCGCATCCATAGAGCAAGACTGGAATCACCAAGGACCTGAAGACTCGGACTTCATCCTCCCGCACAGGTGCTGGCAGCGCCACACCCCATTATCCAGTGAATCTCCCCAGGCCCGACCAGGACGTCTATTGACCTCTGACTCACAGTCGGCAGAGACATGAATATCATTGCCAAGGTAAGTGAATCTCTCCACGACCTCAATATCCTCACCACAAACAGACACAGACAGTATAGCAGCATCCAAGATGTTATTGAAAGCCTGGATCTTAGTTTTGACTCAGGAAACCCATAATCCCAGCGGCTCTGACTCCTCATTCAGCAGCTCGAGGGCCCCCAAAAGGACATCTAAAGTCTCCGCAAAGAGGACTGCATCATCTGCGAAATCAAGGTCAGAGATCTTGACATTCCCAAACGATGCACCGCAGCTTGATCTCTCCGAGATCCTCCTTCAAATCTAGCCCATACAAGTGCTGAAAAGTGTGGGGGCCAGTACACACCCCTGATGAACTCCAGTAACAACTGGAAATAAGTCAGAGATGGTACCACCACATCTCACAGCACTCTCAGTACCAGAGTAGAGTTCAGACATCAGATCGATCAGTTTTGGTGGCACCCCACGAAGACCAAGAATCCTTCAGAGGGCATCCCGATTCACTGAATCGAACGACTTACAGAGATCAACATAGGCTGCAAGCAGCCCCTGCCGAAACTCTCTTCTGCGGTTGGTGAGGACCTGAAGAGCAAGGATGCGGTCAATCGTTGACCTCTTTGGTGTAAAGCCTGACTGCTCTGGACGCTGGTGCTCAAGCAGATGGTGGCCAACCCTATCAAGAATTATCCGAGTAAAGACCTTGCCCGGCACTGAGAGCAGCGTCACCCCTCGGTAGTTGGTGCAGTCTTGGCAATCACCCTTCCCTTTCCAGAGAGGGACAACAAGGCCCGTCTTCCAGTCAGTTGGGATGATGCCTGTGTTCCAATCAGATTACAGAACTGCATGCAACGACACGAGTGCAGCATTTCCAACAGCCTTGAGAAGTTCAGCATAGATGCCACAGATCCCTGGAGCTTCACCCCATTTCAACCGGGTCACCGCAGCCTGTGTTTCCAGAAGCGAAGGTGGGCCACAGTTGATTGGAGGGTCAGCAACAGGGATTGTAATACCCCTGAAATCCAACTCGACAGCTTGTGGATAAGCCTGGCACAACCGCTCAAAGTAACTGGCCCAGCGGGCCTTCACTTCGGACTCCTCTATCAAGAGCCTACCACCCTCTGCTCTAACTGCAGTACTCCAAGGGATGGGCTTGGATGAACGCAATGCGCGAATTCCCCTGTAAGCAGGCGAGAATCCCTTGACCACAGGTGATGTTCTCCCCCATCACAGATTCCTCGCACATAGGCCTCCTTGTCCACCCTGAGCGCACGTACAGTTTTACACCTCAGCTCCCTGAACAGCTCAGCTCTGCCATTCAGCCTGGCCCTGCGAATCTGGTCAATGGTATCCAGTGTCCCTTGAGAGACAAAATTCTTCTTTGCCCTACGGTGAGTTCCAAGACATCCACCGGCAACATCAAGGACGTTGGTCTTGAAGGCACTCCACAACTCTTCAAGACCTCCCAAAGCACCCAGACTCCTCAAATCACAACTCAGCCTCTTCGCAAACTCCTCAGCTACCCTCTCATCCTTGAGCTTGCCAAGATCCAGCCTAGGCTGGGATGGGACCATTCTTCTGGATTTAAGGTGCAACTTCAGAGTTGCTACAACAAGCCTGTGGTCAGTATTGAGGAACTGAGCACTCCGGTAGACCCTGTAGTTCTGGATCATACTCCAGCGACCATCAACGAGGACATCGTCAATCTCCTTTACCACACCACCAGCGTTGGAATACCAAGTCCAGCGATGAGCTTGTGGGCGCTGAAACCATGAACCGGCCACCCTAAGTCCATGACTTCTTGCAAAGTCAAGGAACTTAGTGCTATTCTGGTTCACAGTTCCTGACCCATGGGGACCAACACATGTCTCATAACCATCCCTTTCAGTTCCAGTCGATGCATTGAAATCCCCCAAGACTAGAAGTGTATCTCGTCTGGGGCACTGATCAACCACAGACTCGAGCGTGGCGTAGAATGCATCCTTCACAGTGAGATCACTCGCCTCAGTCAGAGCATAAACAGAGACCAGGGAAATGACACCAAAGGAGTGACGAATCCTTAGTCTCATAATACACTCGTTGACCGGTGTTACCTCAATTATCATTGGAGTCAGCTTATTGCACACAGCTACATCAACTCCTTGGGAATGGTAACCATCAGAGCAACCAGACCAATAGTAGGTGTAACTACCCACCATGATCTTGCCGCAATCCGGTCTCCGAACCTCAGAGAGTGCTGCAATACCGATGTCCAAACGCCTGAGCTCAGATGATAACAGAGACAGGTGATCATCCTCTCTTAGGGATAGGACATTCCAGGCACCCACCCGAAGGGATAGCCTCAGGTTGACCCAAGGAGACCGCCGTCTGGTGGACGACACCTCAGCACCACTCCGACACACTCTCCCGCAATCTGACCCGTGAATGCTACCCCATGGTTTCCCTCCTATCATCAAAGATTGGGGGTCCCGAAGACTTTGCCCCAATCCCGTCATGTTGTGAGGTGCCCTGAGAAGGGAAGCTGCACAGGAGGTACTCCACGGAGTGGGTTTTCAGATTTCTTTGCGGTTTTGTGTTTTGTGGAATGAAGGGTTTTACGGTGGCCGGAGTGCAAATCCTGCCACCAACCTCCTAATAAAAAGTAACCCAACTGCAGGAGGACGTCCACAGACACAGTTGGGCACTAGATATGGATGGCCGTTGGCTCATAAGGAGCTCCTCCACCCTTTAATCGGTTTTGTTTTTAATCCTGCTGGGTGTCCATATCCAAACAGCCTCCTTACCAAAAAACCTGGTGGGGGAAACGGTTTAGTCGTCGACAACCCGACCATGGAACAGGTTAGTACAGGTTTACATGATACCTTTTGCAGGTCACAGATCTAATCTGGCCTAACCTGTCTCAGAATCCAAATTGATGATCAGAAATCAAGCCATTGGAGAAGAGGAAGGATTTAATGTCTGAAGCGATGATGGATTCCATAACCTTGCTGATGAATGGGAGAAGGCTGATTTGTCTGTAGTTGCAGGGATCTGTTTTTGCACCTTTTTATGCAGAGCGATGATGTTTGCTGATTTTCAAGCAGATGGCAGATGACCTTGAGCACATGAGAGGGTGAATAGAACAATAAGAGGGTGAGCAAGCGCAGAGGAGCAGGTTTTTAGGGCACATGAGCTGATGCCATCAATGGTGACAGATATCGATATTGTTTAACAAATCCACTCTACAATTTATTTTACGATCACAAAATATCCCTCATTAGTAAATGGACTAAACCATGTGCACAGTGGAATGTTGCAGTTTTTAAAATCAGATACTTGTCCCAAGGATGAAACAAAATGACCCCAGTGGCGCTAAAAAGCGAAAATAGCTCAACAATTGGTGAAAAGTTTTGAAAATCACACGAAATTAACTTTTTTCATTGCACAAGTGGCAGAACCAGAAAAGGATCCTCGGCCATCTAGCACAAGAGCTGGAGCCGAACAACTCAAGAACTCATGTACCGCCTTGATGTTCTGCGCATGATAAACGGAGTTCACATTGAAGTGTATTGATGGTGTGCACAAAACCTTACGAGTTTCTGTTTCTCATCAACCAAAGGGTATCATTGTAAATTTGTGGTTCCAAATATATTGTTGCGGTTTTGTGAAGCCAACACTTCCCCTAGGCAAATGCATACATGTAGTGGTCCCCAGGCAGTAATTTCATGAGTATTCCTTTTAGTTCGCCCTTCCTTTATGTCTCGTAGGTATATGGGACAAAATGCGTTGCAATGACTTTTAGTTAGGTCTTTAATTCCATTCTCTATTCCTTTATTTATTTATTTATTTTTACTTTACTTCACACGCATGACGTCTCCTTCACGCAAGCATGCATGCACATTAACAGCCAGCTTCATTAGCATATTCTGCCAAAACGCCGTTCAAACCACGCTCCCTACCCCATTGGACACTTCATTTCAATCTTCTCTGTACTCGAACTACAATGCTACAACTTTCATATGACCACCACAACGCCTTCCTAAAAATCCTTACAATAACACATGCTCGCCCACCTCACCACAACCACCCCAAATGCTTCAACCACCTCACCACCCGAACGCTCACCACTGTCCTTTTGAGGATATTGGGGAACAATGGATGCTACCTACCATGGCAGATGTTTGTGTTCAGAACATTTTCGCATGTAGCTTGAAGCACAAGTATGCACTGGAATCCGTTCAAGGTCGCTCCGCTCAATCACGACCCCCATTTGTTACCCAGCACATGTTGATGGTCGAAAAGCACTCCCATAAACCCGTACTCCATGTTAATCTCAGAGCTCAGTCGTATGGCTGAGTTCAGGGGTGAATGAGGCCATTTTCGGCTTTGGAGCCTCACAGGGGCAGGACTACTTCTTGGGAAAGCATTCGTGCACCAAAGGGGATGCTGGGAAACGTCTACTGATCGTCCTGATCTGACTTTGAGCTCCTCCCTCACCAGAAATCTATAAAACACCCTGCAAAGTCGCTGAGGAGGAGTTGAGAAGTGGTTGAGTAGCAAGAGGTTGGATGAGAGTCAGAGGTAGTTGCTGAGGGCTGTGTGTGTGGTGAATTGTCGTGAATTGAGGGACATGACGCGGGATCACATGTTGTGCGTCTCGCGTATAAGGGGAGGTCTCTGCGGCACGAGTGATTGTCCCCGGGGCATTGCTATTGACATCGGCTGTTCACTTGATGCTCGTTAACTGAAGGTGCTCATTGACTGGTGAGAATGGAGATTATATCGAACTCCGTGCTTACGCGGATTGTCTGCAATGATTAACTGCACATGTATACGTTACTGCTTATGTACTCCTAGCTGAACCTGTATTCCCCGGTGTGCCCACAGAAGCGGCTCCAATCAAATGGAATAAAGCCTAAACTCTGAAGGTTCATCTCTCGCTCCCATTTCAATTTATTCCATTTGATTTTCTCGGCTCTCTCAACCAAAGATGGACAAGATCTACAAACCAGAGAGGTTCGACGCAGACTTTAACGCGACTGACGCAGAAATGAAATGGTCACATTGGTTCTGTTCCTTCTCACACTATCTGACCATCATCGCGGAGGGAGCTGACAAATTTGCCGCTCTTGTGAATCATGTCTCGCCCAGCGTGTACAGGCTCTTCTCGGGGTGCGACACTTACGAAGCAGCGATCGAGGTGCTGCAAGCGCTCTACGTGAAGCCCAAGAACGAGGTATACATACGACATCTTCTCAACACACGCAAGCAAGCAGCCGGGGAGACAATCGATCAGTTCCTGCAAGCTCTGAATCAGCTGGGAAAAGACGGCAGCTTCCGGGCGGTAAGCGCCGAGGAACACCGAAAGGAAGCCACATGGGAGGCATTCATCCAAGGGCTCAGATCAGCCCACATACGGCAACGCTTACTAGAGAAAGCGCAACCCACTCTTGACAAGGTAGTCGATCAGGCTCGAGCGATGGATACGGCTCAGCAGCAATCTGAGTCATTTGGGACACCGATGCTGCTCATGAACGCTGCTACGATGGGAACCCAAGGAACCCCACTGGCACAGACACAGCCAGACATAGGGGATGGAGAAACACCCGAGGAGCCGGATACCCAGACCTCGTCAAACTCCTCAGCAACTGCTCCGGTTGGTAAATGCTTCTTTTGTGGGTACAAAAGGCATCCTCGTCAAAAATGTCCCGCCAGAGATGCCACATGCATGAATTGCGACAAGAAAGGGCATTATGCCAGGGTATGTAAATCTACTCTAAGGAGAAATAAACCCACTTCTGCGGCTCTCTACTCGCAAAATAAATTGACTGCAGCCTCCCCGGGAATCTATCCAAGGCTATCATCAACGTACGAATTAACGGGCATATGGCTGAGGCACTGATTGATACCGGTAGCTCTGAAAGTTTCGTCAACAGCTCGCTAGTGAAGGGCAGGAAATGGGTAATCCACCCGACTGACAATACGGTATGCATGGCCGCCACCTCACTACAATCCCGCGTACGAGGGTACTGCAATGTTGAATTGGACGTAAAAGGGTACACGCATCGGGATGTAAAGGTACTGGTGCTTCGTGATTTGTGCGCAGACGTAATTCTGGGTCATAATGTCCTCAAGCAGCACACGAGCGTCGAAATACCCTTTGGAGGAAGCAAGCCTCGTCTAATTTTAAATGCGTTGACCACCGCGGAGGTGACGTCCCCCAGCTGTTCGCTAACTTGTCGCCGGTCTGCAAACCGATAGCGATCAAATCGCGGCGATATACCACTGCTGACATGAATTTCATCACTTCGGAAACCAAGCGATTACTGGAGGAGGGAATTATAGAACCGAGCGATTCGCCATGGCGCGCACAGGTGTTAGTAACCAGCAGTCAGAACCATAAGAAACGAATGGTTGTCGATTATTCCCAAACGGTCAATCGCTTCACCCAACTCGACGCCTACCCCCTGCCGCGCATAGATGAGATGGTCGAACGCGTGGCCAATTATAAGGTATTCAGTACCATCGACTTGCGAAGCGCCTATCATCAAATTCCCATCCGAGAGGAAGACAAACCTTACACTGCATTCCAGGCAGGGCGGCGCCTCTACCAGTTCAGGATACCATTCGGTGTCACGAATGGAGTAGCTTGCTTCCAACGGGTTATGGACGACATCATCTCAGATGAAAACCTCAAAGACACTTTTGTTTACGTGGATAATGTCAGAGTGTGCGGTAGGGATCAGAGGGAACATGATAGGAATCTGGACAGATTCTTGAGCATTGCTAGAAAATATAATCTGACTCTCAACTACGAGAAATGCGTATTCTCGGCAAGGTCAATTGACCTTCTCGGCTACACAATAGCCGACGGCACAATTAAGCCTGATCCTGAGCGATTGCGCCCGCTCCGTGAGCTTCCACCACCTCAGGACTTGCAAACAATGCGCCGGGTGATCGGGATGTTCGCTTACTATGCGAGATGGATTTCGCAATACTCCGAGAAAATACATCCCCTAGTGCATTGCAAAAACTTTCCACCAGATGCCGCTGTTGTAAGAGCTTTCCACAATCTCAAGGATGATATCAGTAAGTCCGTGGTTTTATCGATCGACAGCTCGGTGCCCTTCGTGGTGGAGACCGACGCTTCAAATCACGCCATAGCTGCTACACTTAATCAGTCTGGGCGGCCGGTCGCGTTCTTCTCGAGAACTCTCTCTAGAAGCGAGCAGAGACACTCAGCGATAGAGAAGGAGGCGTACGCCATCGTTGAAGCGCTGCGGAAATGGAGACATTATTTACTGGGAAACCACTTCACGCTCGTTACGGACCAACGATCCGTGGCATTCATGTTTGATGGGAAAAATAACGGAAAAATTAAGAATGAAAAAATTATGAGATGGCGGATAGACCTAGCTTGCTACAGATACGACATTGTTTACCGGCCCGGGAAAGAAAACCCTGCTGCAGATACCTTCTCCCGGGTCTACAGTTCGGCAACAGTCAGTCAGGCTTTGCAAGACCTCCATGTGTCTCTGTGCCACCCAGGGGTAACCAGGATGGCACATTTCGTACGCAGACAAAATCTTCCCTATTCTGTCGAAGATATTAAACAAATGAATGCTTCATGCCCTGTTTGTGCTGAACTAAAACCCAGATTCTATGGCGCGGCTTCTGGCAGACTGATCAAGGCCACTTCCCCCTTCGAGAGACTAAACATTGACTTCAAAGGGCCCCTGCCGACCGAAACAGACAACAGATACATATTCACCGTTGTTGATGAATATTCAAGGTTCCCTTTCGCGTTTCCGTGCTCGGATATGACCTCGGGCACTGTCGTAAAATGTCTGTCTGACCTCTTCGCTATGTTTGGGAGACCTTCGTACATACATTCAGACAGAGGGCCGTGTTTCATGTCGGCCGGGCTAAAACAATTCCTATTAGAGCACGGCATAGCAACTAGTCGAACGACGGGTTACAACCCACAGGGAAACGGGCAGGTGGAACGGTATAATGGAGTTATTTGGAAAGCCGTAACTCTGGCGCTGAAATCGAGAGGACTGGGCCCCGAGCGATGGGAGGTTACTCTTCCCGACGCTCTGAATTCCATACGCTCTTTGCTCTGCACGTCCACAAATGCCACTCCTCACGAACGTATGTTTACTCACCAACGACGTTATGTTGACGGTCAAACGGTGCCCAACTGGCTGACCCACCCCGGTACAGTGTTCATGAAACGCCCGGTACGACAAAGCAAGTATGAACCGCTGGTGGAGGGGGTCAAACTCATTGACACTAATCCAGAGTATGCTCATGTCAGGCTCCCGGATGGCAGGGAGACCACTGTGTCGGTTCGCCATCTGGCTCCCTCAGGTACTCCTCCCGCCGGTACACCACCTTCTGGCACTCCTCCTTCTGACATTTCCCCCCCAGGAACTCCGCCAGGCGACGGGGCTGCCGCGTTCCACCCGAGAGCGATCGAGGAGTCATCCCCGGCACAAGTCGAGGCTCACCAAGAGGATCGGGAGTCTCCCTCAAGTGAAACTGCCGTTTACTCCCGGAGAGGTCGACGAATAAGGCCCCCTCGACGACTCAATCTGTAAAGGGGATTATCGGCATTCTCGCTGCTCATGCTCCTATATGCCCATTATATCATATATCGATGCTCATTTCCATGCTCCTACAACTCAAAATAATCACTGCTTGGCATGTATGCTTCTGTAGATCTATTAGTCCGCGTTGCTTGAAATGTATACTCCTATAGTGCTAAAGCAATCATGGTGTGTAAGATGGGCCCCTAGTTACATTTTAAAGGTGGGGAGAATGTGGTGAATTGTCGTGAATTGAGGGACATGACGCGGGATCACATGTTGTGCGTCTCGCGTATAAGGGGAGGTCTCTGCGGCACGAGTGATTGTCCCCGGGGCATTGCTATTGACATCGGCTGTTCACTTGATGCTCGTTAACTGAAGGTGCTCATTGACTGGTGAGAATGGAGATTATATCGAACTCCGTGCTTACGCGGATTGTCTGCAATGATTAACTGCACATGTATACGTTACTGCTTATGTACTCCTAGCTGAACCTGTATTCCCCGGTGTGCCCACAGAAGCGGCTCCAATCAAATGGAATAAAGCCTAAACTCTGAAGGTTCATCTCTCGCTCCCATTTCAGTGTGCTGGGTGAAGAGGAGAGAGTCTTGGCTTGATCAGCGACACGAGAAGGAAGGTGGAACGGAGTAGACAGAGCAGAGCGGTGGGTGGACGAGTGGGCGGGATGCCTGACTAATCATAGACAGTTCGCATTTACATTTACAGACCTCCTCAGTCCTCATATGTCATTGTTAAGCTTTCCTCTTACACCTTCTATCTCTTATCTTCTTTCTCATCTGTTGTGGCTACACAAGAGCTAAAAGAGCAACCCTACAGACAAGCATCTCTTCTCATTTTTCCTTCTCTGCATCCCACCTGCATTTCATTGAACCTTATTTGCACCCTCCTCACTAATGCAGCTTAGACACCCTTAGTTTTCTTCCCTTCTCCCCCTCCTAAGTGATGGGAAGTGTGGGCCCGTCGGCCACGCCAGGTACCATTGTGCTCGTCAACACCTCGTACTTTATCTTTCTTTGCTCTATCATTTCCTTGGGGGTATATTTCTGATGGCACCTGTTGTGTTAGTGTTAATAAGATTGTAGAAGTTCCTTGCATCGGGTTTGCTCTGCACTGTGTCTTTTGTTGTCTTTTTTTTGTAAATATTTGCATTTCCCTTGTTGTTAGATAAATTGCTTATATTATAAATGTAATCAGCTCATTCTGTCTTTTCCTCCATTGGTCCAGCATAGTCCGCAAACAGGATAGCCGGGAAGTTCTGCTCCACTAATTTTCTCCTATTATACTGCTGGTGCATACTCGGCAGCTCCGTTCGGTTGCACCTGATATGGTAAGTTAACTCGAGTACACATCGAGGGCATGAGCCCCCCCCCACCCCGATGCTGCCAATCCACGATAAATGGTAATATGCAAAGTAGTGGGAACCCTGCCAGGATTGGCGGTACCAATTGGCACTCATGGTTGCTTGGCAACCCACCGGGTGTGAGGATTTATCTGTGCCCGGCGGCCTCAGGACCGGGTGTTCGGGAGGAACCCGAGTGCTTCCCCTCGTAGTCGAACTCGAACCCCAGATCCATAACAATATTAACAACCAATGTTGGCCGGCTCTTTTTTGGAACACCCTGCATAAGCACAGTATACCATACAGATACATGCACATATCATAATTTTTGTTGAATCTTTGGACTCGGGTACTGTATTTAATTTGTAGATCTCCTAAAACACCCCCCACATAAGTTATGATTTAACATGCAACAAAAAGGAAACGCTGTAATACATAATTTCACATCTTCAAAGGAATTAAAACAGCACTGTTCCTCATATCAATTTCTGGAGGAGGAAATTACTGCTAATGAAGAAGTGGTGCTTGCTTGAGGTTTAGGTCAGTTGAATAATCTACATTCTGTAAACTTAGAGACAAATGTTCTTAATACTTTGCATTTATGACTTGTAAAAAACTGGACGGCTGTGTGCCCCTTGATAATTAGTTGCTCAGTTCAAATCAAATCCAAATTGCATACACTCAGGTGTTTCCTTTGCAAGTCGCTGTGCAGTGGGAGTGAAATATCCACACTCAGTTTTAATTGTGTGTGAAGGCTTCGTGGGTCATTCATAAAGATCTACTCACAACAGTCCAAGATGTACCAAAAAGTATAATGAGGCATACATATAAATAACATATATATTTATAGACAGTATTTTCTTTCTTAATATTTCGACTTCTCCTACTATCTATATGAATAAATATCAGTGTGTGCGTGTGTGTGTGTGGTGTCAGTCTGTGTTAGTGAGTGCCAGGGAATTATTTTAGGCAAAAAAACAAAATTAAACAATTTTTGGGGATTAAAAAAAAAATCACTCTATAGTACCTTAGCTTTTATAGCAACATGAAAGGTAATATTAAATGATCCATGACATCATTCCTTAGAGCGTATGGGGAAATATTTTCACCCCTCACGAAAACAAATTTACTGGAAAATGCTGGGTACCCGCCTTGCTAGTGTTCTATAAAATACAGTAGAGTGTTATACGAAACATTAAATACCCTTTTGCCACCTTTTTGCAATCGCAGACTGGCAGCTCAGCATACACTGAAATGCATGCTTCGCATAACAGTGGTTTGGCTTCGGCTGCCCTCACCCTGATGCCAGCACACGTGGGCTACATGCGCCTGACCTCGTGTGCCAGCGGCTCAGCATGCACCAGAATGCACGCCTCACACACCGGCGGTTTGGTGTCGGCCACACACACTCGTGGTGCAGTGTCGGGCTTGGACGCAGGCGGTTCACATGGTGGGCTCCGCCTTGCACCGCACACATTCTGGCACACTGGAAGGAGGAGCCCACATTCCAGTCCCCTGTTATCTAGATGACAAACGTCTTTTTATGATCGAGGAACTACTTAATTTTATTTCAACTGAATGTTATATTTGGAACATGAATCAGAACATTAATCGGAACACGAACCTGAAGTTTAGGCCGAAGTCACATTTGGCACGGCGGCCGTAGGGTCTACAAAATATATGGCCACCAGCAATTATAGGGCGGCTGCAGTATTTCCACGGTCACACAATGTATCAGTCACATATGTTTTTATTTTTCGGGGAGCCGCACGGCGTATTTAGAAATTGTGGAGACCCAAAACGTGGGGGTGCCGTACGGTCTTTTATTTGATGTCGCACGGTGACCTTAGGGCGTCCCTGCGGCGGCCATACAATTTTCAAGGCAGACGCAAAGTAGCCTCAAGGCACCTGCAAGGCGACCGCTGGGGGCCCTAAGGTGAACGTGCGGCCAGACGGACCGTAACGAGTGGGTATATATACCAGTTCTTTTTTTACTGAAATAAAAATATAACAGTTCGGAATATACTAGTATATATAACTGAATATACTATAACTATAATATATATAACTGAATATACCAGTTGAGAGTATAGGCAAACACCTATACTCCGATCTCTAGCGGTAGCGCACGGTGGACGCAAGGTTGACGCAGACTGCCACGGAGGCCATACGTAGGACGCACGGCAGGCGTAGGGGAACCGTGCGTCGACCCTGCGTTGCCCGCAGGTAGTCACACAGACCGCAAGGCTGCCGTACGTTGAACACAGGGACGCCTTAGGACTACCCTACGGCGACCATGGAAATAGTGCAGCCGTCGTAATTTTTTGGGGGTTGGCAAAATTCATTTTTCATTGATAAGAGCATACAGCAGCCGGACGAATAACACAAGCCCACCGTACGCCCTACGTACGGTCGACGTGGAACACATCTACGTCACAGCTTGGCTTGTCGAATTGCTACGGCCAACGTAGAAATGAAAAAAGTTATAACTCCGCGCTATAATTCCACGGCGACCCCTACGGCCTGTAAAAGATAGTCATACGGCGTAGGGCCACCCTGAGGCCACCTCAGAAACTCTGCGGCCGCCGCACGTTTCTGTCAATTCAGGGGGGGGGGTACGGCCGCCGTATCCTAGCCGTAGAGAAAATGTGACTTAGGCCTTAGCAGTATTTTGGCGCATGCGCAGTCGTAATTGCGCATGTGGAGAGAGGAATGAGAGAATTATTTTACTCTTTTTTTACTCTGGTCTGTTTGGCAGTTATACAAAATTGAAGATCATTCCAAATTGGAGACTTATGGTTTTAGGGACATCAACAGGCATGAATAACTAATACAACGTGTTAAATAAGGTTGTGTAAAAGAGCATGCATCAATGTGACCTTCCAGAAAAAGTTTCTACAACCTTTAAAATCTTAATTTTATTTCAACTTAATTATATACTAGAACACTAGAATACAAATCTCCTTTATGGCACTTTTAAATACGTTCCGTTTCACAGTACTTGGACAAAAAAAATTGATGCCCCTTCGTGCCCCTAAGAATCAGCATTCATGCTGTCTCATGTCCTGAGGACAGAGTAACTGTGTTAGATTCTGCATTCAGACAAATATGGCGGTGCCTCGTACTGTTTCGCTCTCAGTGTTGGTGAATATCGAGATTGAGACAAAATTGCGGTTCGTAGGAAATAGAGATTGTGCTCGGAGATGCAAAGCAAGAGTTGAAAAGACTCTTCCCGGGTCCTTTTTCTCGTGGCTGCACAGGGTAAGGCTTTTTATGAACTCGCTAGATTGATTTTGTACCACCAAGCAATTATTCATATTGATAAATGAAGTAAATAACCACTGTTTATATCCTTCCCCGCAAAGCAAAAAGCGGTGTCAAGAAATTGGTTCATATCCATCCATCCGTCCGTCTGATCAGTTTGTGATAGTCAGTTTGGAACACGAGTCGGAACATGAATAGTAAGACAAGTCTGTCGTTTTACTCTACCTTGACTCAGAATTTTTCCAGACCGCACATGACCAGAGAGGAGTGAGATCTTTATGCCTCCACTGACGAAGTCACCGTTGGCATGTTTTGAAGTTGTCCATCCATTTGTACGTACATCCATCCATGCTAATTTTCTCTCTTTTTTTTTCTGCAACTGCTTATCTGATTGACACAACATTTTTCACCATAGGTGCGACTACTCATTTCGAATACTTTAATAATAATTATGATGTCATCGACTCACGAGGTGTGGCAACCATGTTGGAAAAAAGGAAAAACTTTCAACCTCTTTATCTCTGAAACTGCTCTATGGAAAAAATTGAAACTTGGCAAATGTGAAGTACTCCCGATGCGGAATGTGATTTTTCATGATGTAATAGGTGGCTTCGTTATGACATCATAATTGCATAAGTCGAATGCTTTATCCGATCGGTGTGAAAATTTTTGAGAGTCATCTCGGGCTAAATTGTATGGGGGGGGGGGGGTTGGGTTGGGCACGAATTAGGGTTGGGCAGGAAGAATGTATGGGATGGACAAGATGGATACAGAAGGAAATGCTCAGGAAGGAAAACTGGAAATGTGTAAGGAGTAGGGATTGGAAGGGGGGTTGATGAGGGTAGAAAATATCATGGTTTTGCATTGGAGACGATCTGAGATAGTGGTGATCAGCTGTCTTAAAGACCTGGAGGGAAGAATGAGATTGAAGAGAATGTGGAAGTTTGTTCCTCAGCCAGGAAAAAAAAAGAGGAACAAATCAGTGGAGGTGAGCAGTGACCCTGGATTTAGGTAGTTTCACCAGAAGGGGGTTGATGGTGGACCATGTGAGCCTTGAAGAAATCTGGGTGGGGGAGGGTGGAAAAAGTATGGAAAGATCAGAGGTTGCAAGACCAGACAGAAGATTTTAGAAGACTGAGAGACCACTGACCTTTCTGCGATGGCAAAGTGATAAGCCCAGAGACTCAGCTTCATCAAGGGAGATTCCAATAATCTTCAAGGCCTTCATTTCCATGGCATCAGACCGAGCAAGATGTGAGGCAGGGGAGTCAGCCCAGAGGGGAGAGCAGAGATTGGATAATGGGATGGGGGATTTGAACATTTGTTAAACACACGGAGAAACGCTGCACTATATGAATGATCCCTGGTTAATGAGGGTAGAAAAGCTCATGCTTTTGTATTGGGGACGATCTGAGATGGTGATGAACAGCTGCCTTGAAGACCTGGAGGGGGGAGGGAAGGTTGGTAGACAAGGCGCAGAGCAGACAAACACCTCAGAAAAATAATCCTTTTGAAGAAGAAGACGAGACATATATTGTGGTGGATCAGAAGAACACGTGTAGTGTTTATGAAGGAGTTGCAAGGGTTGAAATGCATACTTAAATTTTTTTTTTAAAGAACCATTTATATTTATTGTACATTCAAGTTGGATCAAAGAGGGGGGATGTAGAATCAGAAACATAAAGAAGTTCAATAGAAATGAGAATCGTCATGGAGTGAAATATGAAAAACAAATTTGTTTGTTTGTTTTGATTTTTTGAAACGAGGAGAGGAAATAGTATTGAGGATAGTGTTGAGTAAAAGCAAGATACACTTTCTATCCGACGGAAGGCCTGAAGAAGAAGCCTTGACAATACGAAATGAATCGTGCAAAACAACGAACCAATGAACATGAAATATTCCACGGAATAAAACAGCAACACTTAAACAAACGACACAACATAAAACATGACAAATCCAATTAGGAAAACTGAGCTTTTTCGAGGTGGAAGGGGCAACTGCAGGTTTGACCAACACGTGGAAAATCCCTGAACTGGGAGCTTTAAACCTTTATTTAAATTGAATTATAGACTTGAACACTGCAGAACACAAATCACATTCATAATACTTCCAAGAACCATGAAATATATCGATGTATAGCATGAGAGGGCATGGCATGTGTATCGGGGTGAAGAAGAGGCCACTGATATGGCAATGTACCGATCAATAAAGGCTCCATATCCTAAATCGCGACCCAACGTCGTCTTATTACAGTGTATAAGGGTGGTTAATGTATAAGACTGTTTCAGTCGCACAAAACTTCCTGGATTTTTTTAACGATCTTCAAAATCATTATTTTATTTACATTCAAGTACAGGAGGGCCTTGCCATTCATAGGTTTCCCCTTCGTGGTTTCGCTCTGTCATGATCAATTTATTGAGGCAACGTTTGTGTATTGCGGTCAATGCGCTCGAATAATCGCGCGTTTGCGAACTATTTTACACATTTATTCAAGTAATTAAAATGGACCGTCAACACAATAAGTATTGTTTGACAGTATTGCAGTGTCATTCTTGCCTTGTCAAATCCTTGTCATTCCTTCCTTGTCATTCTTTCCTCCCGTGTTTGGTTGTTTTTGGTGATTCCATCCCTACATGTTTTTTCGTTTTTACAAAATGTTTTTTTTTCTGACTTGTATAGTTAAAAGGAGAGAGGCAAGAAAAAGCTATCTGTGAGCAAATTATTTTGCTGAGCCCAGAGAGAGAGAGAGAGAAAGAGAGAGAGAGAGAGAGAGAGAGAGAGAGAGAGAGAGAGAGAGAGAGAGAGAGAGAGAGAGACAGAGACAGAGAGAGAGAGAGAGAGAGAGAGAGAGAGAGAGAGAGAGAGAGAGAGAGAGAGAGAGAGAGAGAGAGAGAGAGAGAGAGAGAGAGAGAGAGAGAGAGAGAGAGAGAGAGAGAGAGAGAGAGAGAGAGAGAGAGAGAGAGAGAGAGAGAGAGAGAGAGAGAGAGAGAGAGAGAGAGAGAGAGAGAGAGAGAGAGAGAGAGAGAGAGAGAGAGAGAGAGAGAGAGAGAGAGAGAGAGAGAGAGAGAGAGAGAGTCTGTGCACTCACAAAGTTCACATTTAAGTTTATGCCTCTGTAATATGAAAAGCAAACTAAAGGTAGACTGCATGCTGCCCAAGTAAGCATCCAATATGAGCCCGTGAACTGCCCCTCTTTTTGGATCAACTGAGTTGAGTGACCCAGGTGTGAGGGAATAATGGAGCAATTTCCTTTTAATAACATTGTGCTGGTGTTTCGCACGAACAGCAATCCTACAGTCCATTGAATTACTTTAGAAATTTGTGATTCTTCTTTCAGAGATCCAGGTAGTGAAGGAAAGTGAGATATTATTAAGACTAAAAAATTATTCATTCACGAATTGTTTGGAGTCATAATGGTTGACTGGTGACACTAGTTTTTTTTACGAGCTTGCATGCATGTCTGAGTCTGCCGTTTTTCATGAGATAACTAGAACATTTTTTATCGGATCCGATAAAAATCTCATCAAGTCATCTTTCCTTTCTGGCAGAGCATTTGACTCGTTGAATGCAAGGTACGCGTCGTCTACGAGAGAACTCAGATTGGATACTTGGGTGAATTATTTCTGCCCAAATGCTCAGCTTTTCCTTGCTTCCCACGGCGGTTAGCATACCTCAATCAACAATTTGTTGATTCCACCCAGGGTTATCAGGGCACTAGTTTAGCATATTAATATGATTGTGAGGGTTTTTTTTTTCCTAAGATGGAATTGTTTGTTCTTGAAGCATGTATCAAAAAGCAATTAATAATTTAAATATCTGAACACAAATATTATATTAAGGAGCTTGAAAACACAATTGATTTAATGGCTTTTCCTGTTGTTGGCATTTCCTTGTAGAGTTTGTAATTGTTGGAGTGAATCGGTTGAATACAGCTTGAGTGCATCATATCCAAAATGGAAATGTTTAATGCTTCCATCATCGATTATATTATTTGAATCATTATCTGAGGATATAATTTATTAGTATTTGAATGGCTCCATTTGCAGAATACTATATTATATAGATTTCCTGTTTTGCATGCTTTACTCAAAAGTAGATTTTCAGTTTTGCAATGGTTAAAAAAAAAAGATAACCCAAACCTTTATTCGATGGAATATCGACGGTAACAATTAAAAATCCTATTACAGTACTTCAAGATGTTGACCCTGAGATTGGAAAGGCAGTGCTTGCCATTTTGTGTTATCTTTCTCTTTTTGAAGCATAAATTTTGTTCCATTGTCAAAAACAGATACGGTCATAATTCCAGCAGAATCCCCTCCCCTCCCTACCCCTCCCCTTCCTACCCCTCCCTATCCCTCCTCCCTAACACATCCCCCCTAACGGACCCCGGGATGGATCCGCATAGTCCCATGGAGAGGGCCCCTGTTTCCCTTCAACTTTATCTCGGCTTTTGCCCACGAGCCAGAAGGAAAATGATCTGTTCATTGCCCAGAAATAGGCAACATGGCCACCCTTTGCCAACGACTGTATTTGCAAAGGACTGATGGGAATGGGGTGTTTGCTTTAACGGTTCCTAAAATTACCAGCAATTAGCTTACCCTGATTGAACAATACAAGGAATTATGGACTTAACTGACATGGTCTGAGAACACGTTTTGTTGTATGTAACAAGCTCTTTGAGTGCTATCTATACATTACATTTGCAAAAGGTAGGAGGATAAGAATAAATTTAGAAAAATGAAAGCGTGAAAGGAGAGAAGGAGAAGGGTACAGTTAGAGAAGCAGGGGAATGAGGGGAAGGGAGGAGGGGTGGGAAAACATAGGAGATTAAGAATGAAAAAGAGGAGAGAGAATGGAAATTAATTGCAACACGAGAGGGGTTGGGGCAGGGATTTTACCAAGGACGTAATATGTGTATGTTATGTTGTGGCCCAATAATTTTTACTATAAATGATTGTGGCCTAATAATTCCTCCCATCCTCCCTCTCTTTTTCTGTTTGTTCATTCCCTTCATGTTTGTCCCACTGACAGTTCTACCTTGTTCTTCCATGATCCTCGTTATTATAAAAAAATGAAAGAAGAAAAAAAAGAGTGAACACTGCAGGGCAGCAGGATCATATGTTAGTGGGGAGATGCCCCCATAGTGTAGTTGTAGTAGATAGTAGAAAAATCGTGCAAATGATGATACAAGCATCAAATTTGGCATTTCTGTTCTGCAGGGCTTTTTTATTAAATCCACCCGATTGGCCATTTGAAAATCCAAATTTTGAAAAATTTGAGAAAAAATTTTTTTCTCAAAAAAATTGGAAGTCACAGCTGGCTGAAATTCTTGAAGCGCAAGTGAACATCCCAGACAGAGAACCAAGGGGAGATGCAGTCATCATTGATTGCTCAGCACTTATCAATGCCCTACCTCCACGCACTTCAAAGATATTTGATGACAATGCTAAAGAAGACATCACCCAAAGGTGGAATCCCATGGTGCCAGGTACGAGAGGGTGGACGTAGTTTTTGCTGTGTACAAGAAGTCAAGTCTGAAGTCCGAGGCAAGGTCAAAAAGGTGGCAAGGAATCAGAAGAAGAGTGACAGGAACCAGTAAGACCCCAAGTAACTGGAGAAGCTTTCTTCGAGATGACAGCAACAAGACTGAGCCGTTTCACTTCCTTACGGAAAAGATGTGTGAAGCACAGACGACAAGCACAGTCATTGTCACAAAAGGAGAAGATGCTATTAGCAACACAAGGAAGTCACTGGATGCTGTGTCTCCATGTTGTCATGAAGAAGCTGACACTCGAATATTTGTACACGCCAGGGATGCAACGACGGATGGTAGCAAGTCCATTATCATTAAGGCTAATGACACGGACGTACTAGTCATAGCAATATCTGTACTGCCATCCTTACAGGAACTAGGTCTTGAGAACATGTGGCTTGCCTTTGGCCAAGGAGCCAAGGTGTGATGGATTCCAGTCCATGAGGTAGTTTCTGCAATATGGCCTGAGAAAGCTCGAGGGATCCCATACTTCCATGCGTTCACTGAATGTGACGTTGTGTCTGCCTTCCACGGTAAAGGGAAGAAAACTGCATGGCAGACTTGGAACGAAACATTCACCAATCTCAGCCAGCATCCAACATTGATTCGTGATCATGATTTTTTTGAAGTTTTTTTTTTTTTTCCAAATTTTTCAAAATTTGGATTTTCAAATGGCCAATCAGGAAGATTTGATTATAATCCCCTGGAGAACAAATGTGCCAAATTTGATGCTTGCATCATTTGCACGATTCCTCTCAAAAATTGCTGTTATCTGCCCCACTACCACGTGGAGGATTAAGAAGGATCTGGCACCAACACATAAGTTGGTTCTGATACCCACCCATGGGGGCAAAGGAGGAGTTTTGGTAAATGGGGTCAGAGACAGGAGTGATGTTCGGATCAGAAGGGATGACATCAGCGGAAGAGACTGAGTTGCGGAGATTGTGAGCTCAGGAGCGACTGATGTTTGATCAGGGTTGACGGTCATGAAAGGGGCAACTGTGGAGGCTCTGGTGCAGCCAATAATAGTGCAACTGGCAGTAATGCAGCAGAGGGGGAGTGCAACTGAACATGGTGTGATTTGGAATGGGACACCTGAAGATGGCAAGGCCAAAAAGTTTGCAGTGCAACCAGGGGTGGCACATCCATCTATGGTGCAGCCAACAAATGTACAACCAGGAGCGGGGGAGTGGGAGTATATACCAGTGGAGTGAAAGATGGCCTCCGAGTTAGAGGTAGATGCTAGAACATCTATTGAAGTGTTTGTAGCATCAGCAGTAGTGCCAGATGAGGTCAGTGGTGATAGTACAGCCAGATGCTGAGTTGGTAGTAGTAGAGAAAGTCCTTGGTAGTTGATAGTAGTAGAGGAAGTCCTTGGTAGTTGGTAGTAGTAGAGGAAGTGGAAGTGTTAGAGTCAGTGCCGACAGTGGTGTCCTACCAGTGGTACGAGATTCAGAGGTGATGGAAACAGACTTAGAAGAGTAGGCAGTGATGATATCAGAGTTAAATGGAGGTAGAGACTCATAGTGTCTGAGGTAGAGCTTCTGGAGTTAACCATAGTGAGGGCATCAGCGATATTGCTGAAAGAAATTGTGACAGTGACAGAGGCAGAGCTAGATGCAAGGATCAAAGCAGAAATAGAGCAGTAGTAAAAGAATAGATAGCTCAAAATTTTGGACTCCACAACAGGAGCAGAATTAGAGGCAGCATTAATGGCATACCACCCTGTCTAGAGAGAGAGAGAGAGAGAGAGAGAGAGAGAGAGAGAGAGAGAGAGAGAGAGAGAGAGAGAGAGAGAGAGAGAGATGGCCATGGGGAGGGGGGGGAGCATTAGATGATGTAGGAAGAGTGTCGATGTCTCCTTTGCCTCAACAGTGTTTGTGCCAAATTGTGGTGATATTACTGACTGGGACCCTTCTCCCATGTGTGCACAAGTTCACCTGCCAAGGCATCCTCCTACAGGTTCATTGGACTGTATTCATGCAATTAATGTTACCCTGAAGCAACTAAGAAATGAAACCAACAAATTTGTTGCCTTGAAATGATAATTTTCAATTCCTGACCAATTAAGTCCACCAGAGAGGCTGTTTTTTCACAAATAAAACCTGCAATTTTTGAGCCTGTATACCTTTAATAGAGAACCTGTAAGTTTGTTATCACCAACATGCAGTTGGGTGTCTGAGTGAATGATTTTGCTGTGAGAGCCAGCACTGAATAGGGATGTTTTCAGGAGAACTCAGCCACCAAGGACAGCACAGCTCAGAGGGAGTGCACTTGCCTTTTTCTAGTCTGGGTTTTATTCTCAACTAAAAAATTGTGTCCTGTTGTTTCACAGGCATAACTTTGCATCATAGAATATGCCGTCCTTTTTGTGGAGACATTAAACTAATTGTTCCATCTGCTCACATTTGTTGGCATTAAAGACCAACTGGGTAGACCTGACAAAAACGGTCGCCCATGGCTTCCCAGTTCCCAAACTAAATTTCAACCGTGAATGTAGCAACCCAGAGAGAGGATGCACACCACCAGTTGACAACATCCTTCGGAATGCCAGGAGGTCTAATGGCAATGTCGTTGTGCCCATACATTGGCAGAGCATAGGGGACAAGACATGAACAATTCCATGGCTAGAATGTCTTCTGAACAGGTTCACACTCCATCCTACTCCGAGGATTTAGAAAATTCCTGTAAGCGGTCATGGGAATCAAACCCACATCACCGGGCAATGCAACATGGCTTCACCCATACAACCACAAATCCATTCAAATGCCGATGGAATGCATCAACAATCTAATGTTCAAGAGATAGAACAGACAGACAAATTGAAGAATAGCAGAAGGTGAGAATGCAGAGATGCCTGAGCCGAGAGTGCCATGAAGGAGCACATCTATGATGTCCACATCTGACTGCAGTTCCACTTTGTGTGACGGTGATGTATGGGTAATAACTGTTGCACAAAGATTTGGAATAGACATTTCCTAAGTTGGTTCTGATACCCACCCAAGGGGCAAAGGAGGAGTTTAGGTAAATGGGGTCAGAGTCAAGAGTGACGTCAGGATGAGAAGGGACATCAGTGATGTCAACAAAATACGGGTTAACTGAACTAATATGGAGGTAGTATTCGTTTTCTGCGATGGGTACGACAGACCCAATTACCAACCTTTTCCTCAATGAATTTCCTTGCATCACACCACATGAGGTTTTCTGTTGAAATGTGGAAATGGTGGTTATGCTTCAAAAGACGGTTGTACGTTCTCTATTTTTAATAACCGACCATCATGGTTGAGCAAACCCCTTTTTATCTGTCGTTGTTTATTCATATTGTAAGTACAGGTCTGATAGTTCATGGAAAAGCTATAAGTAACAATGGAAGGATGGGTTACAGCAGCTTTAGTGGCTGGAGGGGAATGTGTAGACATGGAACAAGCAAATGGATTTAGACAGCCAATTACACAACGGACAGGCAAGCAGGCGGTCATGCTCTGATGAATATAGGAGTTTACATTTGGGATTTGATGTAAGATGGTAGTGCATGCATGGGCACATTTGGTTTAGAAAGTGTGTTGCTGAATAAAGATTTGCGAATTCCGAGGTAAATTTTGAGAGCAAGCAAAACTGTCCACAAGGCCTTAAATGGTCCTCTTTGTTTTTCCAAACAAAAATCTATCAAGTTCACAAAAGGACTGTTTGTAGTTGGAAAGATCCACATTCCAAACACATGGTACCACGACCCAGCAGGCAAAGTTCAGCTCTGACGTTTCAACCACCGACTGGTCTTCATCTAAGGCTGAGCAGGCATCGGTGACAGGTGTCGAGCATCCCTTAGAATGTGTGGCTCCCTCCCAGTTGCGAGCACGCTGTGGATCCGCTTCTAT
Source organism: Eptatretus burgeri (assembly GCF_056783735.1). NCBI lineage: Eukaryota > Metazoa > Chordata > Myxini > Myxiniformes > Myxinidae > Eptatretus > Eptatretus burgeri. Next base: position 86,730,751 of record NC_140969.1, on the reverse strand, counting down.
GTACGAGATGCATAACCATAGGCACCGAATTTGTTTAATTATTTTCATCCATGCAGCATGAGACTTTTAAACCAAGCCTTCAATGTCACCACTCAAACCATGCAAAATTTCATGAGATGGATACAGCAACAGTACTGTTGGGATACAGTATATGTACAAATAATTGTGAGAACTAATTGTGTTTTTTTGATATGCATGTGTTGTGGAAAATATGGGATTAAATGGAAAAAAATGTTTCTGTCACAAAGTCTGCTTCTCTATCCTGTTGAGTGTAATGAGCTGATTCCAATCATGGCCCTCGCTTATGATGAAAGAGTGTTATCAATTGCTGTCAGACATCAAATGCATACTGATTAGCTGTGGATAGTAAATATAAGCAAATCAGATTTCCAACTTTGGTCAAAGGAGCAGTGGGGATTAGATTTACACAATTCATGATAGGATTAGAAAGGTTTTTCTACATGCAAGCTCTGATTTGAACTGGATGTCAGTTAAATGTAAATGGTATATTCTGTGAAGCTTGGGTTTGTCTTGATTTGTCCATTCACTGCTGTAATTCAAAGTATTAGTAATTATTATTATTATTATTATTATTATTATCATCTCACCTGGATTTTAGTCCGGTGAGCTTATGCGATCGAGCAGTCTCCGTAGGTGAGTGAGTGAGTCAGTCAGTCAGTCAGACCGTGAACACTTCAGTCATTATTGCTTGAGCCAAACACACGATTTTGGTGAAACTTGAACACAGGCTTAATACTGTATCTGATGCCTAACAAAGGTGTATTGACCGCATCAAAATCTGTGATCATTACCAGGGTCTACGGGGTTGAGGTTGACCCCCCAAAATAGGTATTTGCTCTCTACTCTGAAACTACACACATGATTTCGATGAAATTTGACCACAACCTTCATGACCCGTGATGTACTAAAGCTTGTTCATGGCATTAAAAAAATCATGGTCTAAGGGGGTCTGCAGGGGATTTGAATGACTGTTGCTCCTGATCCAGGTAAGCTTCAGGGTGCGTGGTCCTGTTTTTATTATTATTATTCGTACGTGAAACGAAAAGCAGGGTTAAACAATTGCTTCACTTTGTCTGTCTGTCTGCAAGCATCGGTTTAAGATTGAGGAGCTACTCAATTTAATTTGAACGTTATATTTTGAACACGAATCGGGACATGAATCAGAAAACAAAGCTGTTGTTAAAGGCCCGGTCACACCTTGACGTTTTAGCCAACGTATGCCGATTTTTGAATTTTTTTTCTAAAACGCTGGCACACGTTGAATACGTTATGGGTAAGTTTTGATAACATTGAGAGCACGCTGAAAAACACTGCCATACGTCGTTGTACGCTGGCTTTAAACGTTGTACTTTTCGGTTGTCCTCAAATTTTTTCACGCTTGAAATTTCACGACGTATGCCGGCGTATGACTCACACGTTCCGCTACGCTGGCCACAAGTTGTATGCACGGTCTGCGATCGTTGACAGACGTCAACACATGCTACTTGTAAGTTAATCATAAGTTGAGACACGCCGAGGTAATGTTTAGCGTACCCGAAACTTATTTCTAACCTATGATTAACGTGTTGTTGGCACGTTACGCGATCGTTGCCACACGTCGACAGACGTTACTTTTAAGTTATTCATAGGCTGAAAGACGTCGGTATAATGGATCGTCCTTGCGTCAGCGTCCACTGCCACGGCCAGGACACTTATTTGCAGCATTCTTCAAACTTTTCTTCGGCATGACGAGGATGTTCACACTTCGATGTCTAGCTTGGCTATGATTCCAATTGTCCATCGGCAGCGTCTATTTAAAATAGTCGAGTTTGAGCGTTTTAACACGTTCAGAAGAAACGCTTCAAATTTCCAAACCCCAGCGTCAAAAAACAAAGGCGAGTGACAGCAATTTAAATCGTTCATTGTAAACAATGAAACTAGCTGAGTGGTACCGTTTAAAAGTCGTTGAGTGTAAAAAAATCCAATTGTTGAGCGCAAGCGTCTACTTTCAATAGTGGAGATGCAGCCATTTAAATCGTTGAGTGGCAGCCTATGAACCTACTCGTGGACACGCGGACGCAAGGACGATCCATCATAACCCACACCCTCCCCCTCACACTCACCTACTACTGCCAACATGAACAAACTACTACTAATACTAATACTAATACTGATACTGATACTGATACTGTTACTGCTGACATGGACATCGACTCAAAAAGGACTCGAAAACACTGTTGGGTTCCCCTTTTATGAGCAGCATTTTTATATACCAATTCCCAAAACCGCTGGGAACACGTCTTTATATGGCAGTTGTAAGCTAGAAACACATTCATTTTTTTTTTTTTTTGTCGACCGGAAGACGTCATTGGAATACGTCTACATACGTCGATGTGTGTTGGGACTACGTAAAGAATTGGTTCAAAGCACGTCAAACATAAGTTAGAAATAAGTTTCGCGTAAAAAAGACATTACCGCGACGTGTTTCGACTTATGAGTAGCTTATAAGTAGCCTTTGTGGACGTGTGTAAGCGTCCGCATATCGTGTGTACAACTTATCCCCATCGCATGCGGAACGTGTGTCATACGCCGAGTACGTCGTAAAATTTTGAACATGTTTAAAGTTTCTTGACGTACTCTACTTACTACGACGTATGATAGCGTACTTTAGCGTTCTACTCACGTATACCAAACTTACTCATACCGTATTTGACGTGCCCCCAACGTTTTAGACACATTTTTCTTAGGTCGGCATACGCTGGCAAGATCGCCAAGGTGTGACCGCAATGTTGTCACTTCCATTTCTACGGCAGTTATGATTCGAATCGTTGTGCGTCAGCCTTTTAATAGGCTACGTCACAACATCGTCGGCGATGCGTGCAACGCGCTATGCCGAAGTTAGACTATCGTTGGGCATCGGTTGTGTAGGCCGACAACAGGTTCAGCATTCGTTGGTATAAGTTATCTATAACACAACGAAACGTTATGTGTCCATTACTAATATGTTATGCATACGACCAACTCGTTATGAATACGTCCGAATCTTAAAAAAAAACATCAAAAGTTCAACGTCAGCCAGCGTTTTACATACATTTTAATACGTTGCCATCGCTGGCTAAAACGTCAAGGTGTGACCGGGCCTTTAGCAGTACACTTCAAATGTCCACATTAAATCGAGGAGCCATTTACATTGTTGTTACTCCGGTGCTGCTATGCTGTTGACGTGGAGCAGATAGCAGCTGAAACTATTCCACCGTAAACGATTCCATAATAAGTCTCTTCACAACAAAAGCCACTCCGGTGCTGATACGGACATTCCCATTGATGTGAAGGAGGTTTACGAACCTCACCCCCTTCTATAACCAGCAAATAGGGATTCATGAGCATTAAGTAGGTTATAGAATATTGAGTTATCGACTTCTACTCACCGCTAAAAGTTGATGACTTCATCCAGTCTGGGCAGTGTCCCATAATCTGTTGAGCATAACTTCAACAAGAAGTAAATGCAGTTACAAGTTCAATAAGAGGAAAAAATGGCATATCACCATTGGGCCAATTTGGCGTCGTGTCCACGAAATAATATGATCCACTCGGTAACTCAGGTCAGGTCAGGTATGGGAGCATGTGCCAGAACAGCGCGTCGCTGCGTCCACTTTCCGCCGGTACTCCAGGGGCCTCCGTCTGGCCATCCCCCAGGCAGATGCCAGGCCCATCCCCATCTCCTTGAGATGATGGTCAACCTGCTGTAACCATGAGGCACGTGGTCGGCCCACTGGCCTCCTCCACTCATGAGACTCCCTCGCTGAGAGAATCTGGTGAGCAGGATCAGCGTCAGGAAAACGAGCCACATGTCCATACAGCCGCAGCTGACGCTCACGGACTATGCAGGTAACAAATCTCATCCGAGTCTCTCTCAGCAACCGCTCGTTGGACACAAAATCCGACCAGCGATAGCCAAGGATTCTCCGAAGAGACCTGGTACCAAAGGAATTAAGTCTCCGTCTCAGATCCTTGGTCAAAGTCCAAGTCTCGCACCCATAGAGCAAGACTGGAAGTACCAAGGACCTGAAGACTCGGACTTTCGTCCTCCCGCACAGGTACCGGCAGCGCCACACCCCATGATCCAGTGAATCCATGACTCCCCAGGCCCGACCCAGACGTATATTGACCTCCGGCTCACAACCTGCGGAGACATGAATATCACTGCCAAGGTAAGTGAATCTATCCACGACCTCAACATCCTCACCACAAACAGACACAGACAGGACAGCAGCATCCAAGATGTCACCGAAAGCCTGGATCTTTGTTTTGACCCAAGAAATCCGTAATCCCAACGGCTCCGACTCCTCATTCAGCACCTCGAGGGCCCCCAAGAGGATCTCTAAAGTCTCCGCAAAGATGACTGCATCATCTGCAAAATCAAGGTCCGAGATCTTGACATTGCCAAACGATGCACCGCAACTTGATCTCTCCGACATCCTCCCAAAAATCCAGTCCATACAAGTGCTGAAAAGTGTGGGGGCAAGTACACATCCCTGACGAACTCCAGTAACAACTGGAAATAAGTCAGAGGCGGTACCACCACACTTCACAGCACTCTCAGTACCAGAGTAGATATCAGACATCAGATCGATCAGTTTCGGTGGCACCCCACGAAGACCAAGAATCCTCCAGAGGACATCCCGATTCACTGAATCGAACGCTTTACAGAGATCAACATAGGCTGCAAGCAGCCCCTGCCGAAACTCTCGTCTGCGTTCGGTGTGGACACGCGGCGCAAGGATACGGTCAATCGTTGACCTCTTTGGTGTAAAGCCTGACTGCTCTGGACGCTGGTGCTCAAGCAGATGGTGGCGAACCCTATCAAGAATTATCCGAGCAAAGACCTTGCCCGGCACTGAGAGCAGCGTCACCCCTCGGTAGTTGTTGCAGTCTTGGCGATCACCCTTCCCTTTCCAGAGAGGGACAACAAGGCCCCTCTTCCAGTCAGTTGGGATGATGCCTGTGTTCCAGGCAGAGCACAAAACTGCATGCAACGACGCGAGTGCAGCATTTCCACCAGCCTTGAGAATTTCGGCATGGATGCCACAGATCCCTGGAGCTTTGCCCCGTTTCAACTGGTTCACCGCAGCCCGTGTTTCCACAAGCGATGGTGGACCACAGTTGATTCGAGGGTCAGCAACAGGGATTGTAACACCCTTGACGTCCAACTCGACAGCTGGGGGATCAGCCTGGTACAACCGCTCGAAGTAACCGGCCCAGCGGGCCTTCACTTCAGACTCCTCTGTCAAGAGCCTACCACTCTCTGCTCGAACTGCAGTGCTCCGAGGGATGGGCTTGGATGAACGTAATGCGCGACCCCTGTAAGCGGGACGAGAATCACCTGTCCACAGGTGATGCTCTACCCCTCACAGATTCCTCGCACATAGGCCTCCTTGTCCACCCTCAGTGCACGTACAGTTTTACGCCTCAGCTCCTGAACAGCTCAGCTCTGCCATTCAGCCTGGCCCTGCGACTCTGGTCAATGGTATCCAGTGTCCCTTGAGAGACAAAATTCTTCTTTGCCCTGCGGTGAACTCCAAGGCATCCACCGGCAACATCAAGGACGGTGGTCTTGAAGGTGTTCCACAACTCTTCAGGACCCCCAAAGCACCCAGACCCCCAAGTGTCCACTCAGCCTGTTCGCAAACTCCTCAGCTACTCTCTCATCCCTGAGCTTGGCAACATCCAGCCTAGGCTGGGATGGTACCATTCTCCAGGATTTAAGGTGCAGCTTTAGAGTTGCTACAACAAGCCTGTGGTCAGTATTGAGGAACTGAGCACTCCGGTAGACCCTGCAGTTCTGGATCATCCTCCAGCGACCGTCAATGAGGACATGGTCAATCTCCTTTGCCACACCGCCAGCGTTGGAATACCAAGTCCAGCGATGAGCTTGCGGGCGCTGAAACCATGAACCAGCCACCCTAAGTCCATGACTTCTTGCAAAGTCAAGGAACTTAGTGCTATTCTGGTTCATAGTTCCTGACCCATGGGGACCAACACACACCTCATAACCATCCCTATCAGTTCCAGTCGATGCATTGAAATCCCCCAAGACTAGAAGTGTATCTCGTCTGGGGCACTGATCAACCACAGACTCGAGTGTGGTGTAGAATGTGTCCTTCACGGTAACATCACTCGCCTCAGTCGGAGCATAAATAGAGACCAGGGAAATGACACCTAAGGAGTGACGAATCCTTAATGTCATAATACGCTCGTTGACCGGTGTTACCTCAATTATCATTGGGGTCAGCTTATTGGACACAGCTACAGCAACTCCTTGGGTATGGTAACCATCAGAGCGACCAGACCAATAGTAGGTGTAACCACCCACCATTATCTCGCCGCAATCCGGTCTCCGAACCTCAGAGAGAGCTGCAATCCCGATGTCTAAACGCTTGAGCTCAGATGATAACAGAGACAGGTGATCATCCTCTCTTAGGGATAGGACATTCCAGGCACCCACCCGAAGGGACCGCCTCAGGTTAACCCAAGGAGACCGCCGTCTGGTGGGCGACACCTCAGCACCACTCCGACACACTCTCCCGCAATCTGACCCAGGGATGTTACCCCGTGGTTTCCCTCCTATCAAAGATTGGGGGTCCCGAAGAAGGCTTTGCCCCAATCCCATCATCCGGTGAGCTGCCCTGCGAAGGGAAGCTGCACAGGAGGTACTCCCACGGAGTGGGTTTTCAGATTTTTTTGCGTTTTTGCGTTTTGCGGAATGAAGCGTTTTACGGTGGCTGGAGTGCAAATCCTGCCACCAACCTCCTAATAAGAAGTAACCCAACTGCAGGAGGACGTCCCCAGACACAGTTGGGCACTAGATATGGATGGCCGTTGGCTCACAAGGAGCTCCTCCGCCCATGTCACACTCGGTAACTCGGGTGTCATAAAAGAACAGTGCCCATGAGAATAAGCTGCTCACCAAAAGGGGCTCCATGATAGTAGTCCCATGATTTAAAGGAGTGAAAACCCCCTGAAGATAGGTCTGTAACGTGGCACGTGGTATGAAGCTCCATGAGTTAAGAGAGGAAATGTGTCGCTGAAGATTTGTGGTTTAACTCCTGTGAACTTTTGTTTAACTCCAGTGAAACTCAAGTCCTTGAGTCAATTCCACAACAGTGTAAAAAGCGAGCTTGCCAGGAAGGAAAACGTTGTCACACTAATGTTCAAGTCTTCCTCAATGCCAGTCCCTCAAAGGGATGGTCCCAGAACCCAGTAGTAGTGTCGAGAAAAATGATTTGCTAGAAACCAGATTTTGTTTTTTTTTTACCACACCTACACTACTGTCATTCGTTGGACAAGTAAATGAAACAAAGTTCATGATGTAAAAGTACTAACAAATTGGCACTGATGAGAAGTACACAACAAGGTCATCCCATTAAACATAATTAGTAATTACCAAGTGCAAGGCAGGGTTAAGCAATTGCTTCTACAGGCATTCTATCTACTATCTTTCTATCTACAGGCGTCAGTCTCTGATCGAGGAACTACTTCATTTCAATTGAATTTTATATTTTGAGCATTGTAGAACACAAATTTGAACATGAATCGGAACACCGAACCTGCAGTTTCACAGAACTGTGGCTCTGAATTTGGCAAATTGTATGGAATCTCATCTGAATCGTAAATGCAGAGAGGAGTGAGATCATTTTTTTACTCTGTCTGTCTGTCTGACAGTCGACTAAAAATGAAAATCATTCCAAACATGAAAATTTTTGTTTTTAGGAACGTCATAAAGGACACAAACAACAGGCACGAATAACTAATTCAACATGTTACAGAAGGTGGTGTTAAAGATGGTGGTAAACTTACGAAAAAAAATTATTTTACAGCCTTCAAAACTTTTATATAATTTCAATTGAATTATATACTTGAACATTGTTAAACACAAGTCACCTTGTTGGCACTTCCAAAAACCTCCAGTTTAGCAGAACTTGGACAAAATATTACACCATCTCAACCAATTACATATGTTGCTCATGCTCTCAGCGTTGGAAGATATCGGGTTTCAAATGGAATGGATTGTAGGGAATATAGATTGTGCTCAGAAATACAAATCAAGAGTTTAAAAGACCCTTTCCATCTACTTTTTCCCAAGACGACGTGGGATAAGGTGTTCTATGAACTCTCTACTTATCAGAGGTGTTTAGGTTTAGTTAGATTCATAAATAAACAAAAGCTAACAAAGTCTTGGTCTCTGCTTGAAAATCAGCTATTTGTGTCAGAATGTTGGTGTTTTTTCTTCTGAACAAACAGAAGCTCGAGAGGATTTTAAACAGAGATGATGATGGGAGGTTTTTTTTGGAATTACCCAATAGTATAATGAATACCTTCCGAATGGCTGTATAATAATCCAGAATGGTGAGTGAACCTATGAGGCATTGTTTACAAAATGCTGATTTATAAAACGATGTATCCAAGCTGCTATGCAATTAATAATTATTTTGTAGTTCAATTAGTTGTACTGGGTTTGGAGTTTCATTTATTTATTTTCATTAACACAAAAGCATGATATTGCTCAGGCAATGAGCAGAAACAGGTTGTTTATCATGCATCTTGCACTGATGTACAAAAGCTCCCATGTAGCAAGCTAACCTCTCAGCTCTGTACTTTCTGAATTAATTCCAGGAAGAGTTGGATCTGATTGTGAAATGTCTTTTTTGGGGCAGTACCTTTGTGAGCTGTTGTGTCAAGTTGTACAGATTATTTTGGAGGATACTTTTGTGCCAGCTGTCTAAAATCAGTTGAATGTTAAAAATCATTTGATATCTCTTGAAAAGTAAGCATTTCAGTAAATAATGTGGTCATGCATACCCCACCAATGGATTAAGTTAAACGAGATATATAAGTTAAGGAAATGAGAAGCATGTGTTCAGTAAAATTTAACTTCAATAGGATGTGGGTCCTGTTTTACATCGTCCTCTATTTATGGTTCCAGCTTATGGTGCATAACAACAAAGGATAATATTGACGACATATGTTGGTCTGTTCTTGTCTGCAGGAGTTTGTTAGCCGTGCTCATGTGCTTTTATCTATTCTTAGCTGTTTGAAACAGCTTATGGCAGGATGATGACAAAACGTGATAAATTTACCTCATTTGCATCATAAGTTTTATAGTAATTTTGGAAAGCCGATTGGTTTGGCCTAAAATCCACAATCTCCAGTCAAGACTAGTCCACAATCACAAGAGCTACTAACATTGACTGTTTTTGGCATTTATTTCCCAACTGACTAATTTCTCACTATTTGCCATATTCAGCATCTGGATGTTTCCCAGAGAGCTAAAGTATTCCTGAGCCGCAGCTCATCACAATGTGCAAGGCTTTAACATGGAGATCCACGGAGTATGACGCCCCACTCTTGAATGGTGGTCCTGTTTCCTCCCTTGCTCCTCTTGAGGTGGTCAAAAAAAAGGTCTTCCACCTTCTTTCCAAACAGGAGTAACGTTTTCAAGTCACCGATTTACTCAAGGGAAAATATCTATTTCTCCACAGTGCTCTCTCTTCAATAGAATCGAACCCTTTTTGGTAGTTTGTTGGGGAAACTACCAGATCAATAAAAATTCTTTTTTTCGAACTTCTGTGCCAACTCACCCCCTCACCCCTCACTCTCACTCTCAAAGCAACCATCCCACTCTTCTCCCTCCAAGCCTCCCTCTCACCTCTCTCAAAAATTCCCCCCTCACCTTTCTCCCACCTTTCATCCCCCTCACTCTTCCTTCTCTAAGTTGCCCCCGCTCTCATCCACCAACCTGCTTCCCTCCACTGCCCTCTCACCTCCATCTCTTCACTCCACCTCCTCAAATCCTCAACTGCCTTCTTCCTTGTCTCTTGTCCCCCCTCTCCCCCAGCACCACAGACCCTTTTATTCTCCTCATTCGGCCCCTCCCCTCGCTATTCTGCAATACCCCACACTCTTTCAGCAACCCTCCTTACCTCCCCCCCTCGTCCCTTGTCCTACCTTCACCCTCCCCCTCCACCTCCTGCACCCAAAGCCTCCTCCCCTACCTCTTCATTAAAAGTGTGGACCTCAAATATCCAGGGCCTTCGCTCAAACCTTTCAGATCTATCCATACAGGTTGCCACTGACAAACCAGACATTATCTGCCGAACAGAAACTTTCCTCTCCCAAGACGTGTCTGACTCCCAAGTATCTCTCCCTGGTTACTCCCTCTTACGGTATGACAGACCTGAGCCTCGTCCTGGTGGAGGTGTTGCTCTCTTCATCAAAGACTCTATTCCTCACTCTCCATGCACTGCTCTCACTCCCCCACACCCCCAGGAATACCTCTGGCTTCGGCTTCCCCTCCACTCCCACCTCATGTTTATATGTGTACTGTACCGTCCACCGAACAGTGATGACTCCATCTACACCTCACTGTCCGAAAACATGGACCGTCTTCTATCTTCTCATCCAAACTCTCTCTTCCTCTTATGTGGTGACTTCAATTGTCATCACGCCAGTTGGCTAGGTGTGGGTACCTCTCTCACCTGCCATGGCACCTCAGCAAAAGCTTTCTGCGACTCATTGGGACTGACTCAATTGGTCAACTTCCCGACCCGGATCTCAACCAATGGTACTCCATCTCTTCTGGATCTGATTTTGACAAATTTCCCTGACAATATCTGCTGCTCTTCCTTCGCTCCAATTGGTTCTTCTGACCACGTCCTTGTTAAAGTGGACATCTCTCTGGCTGTTATCTGAGAACCACCTCACCGCCGTCGAGTCTGGCATTTCACTCAAGCCGACTGGCAGGGTCTCCGAGCAGCCATCAAACTTACAGACTGGTCTCCTATCACTACTTTCTCAAACATCAACTCATCCTGGGAATTCTTTCAAAGAAACTTGCTCTCCCTCATGCACAGATTTATCCCCTTTCGTGTTCAGTTGTCTTACCCTTCCTCCCGGCCTTGGTTTACTGAAGCTTGTGGCGAGGCAGTTGTCCTGAAACAACTTGCCTTTGCCTCATGGAAAGCAAACCCAACTGAGGGAAATCTCAGTTCTTTCCACAAAGCTCGGAACAAGTGTGTATCTACCCTCAGGAGAGCCAGAAAACAACATCTTTCTCATCTCAAGTCTGAACTCTCAAACCTCTCTCCCTCCTCAAAATCCTGGTGGCGTTTAATCAAATCTGTTTCTGGTGTATGTTCCCCCTCCATCCCCTCCCTTACCTCAAATGGCCGCACTGCTGATACCACACGTGATAAAGCTGAATGTCTAAACTCGGTGTTTGCAGCTAAATCTTGTGTCCTAAACCCATCACTATCTCTACCCACTTTACCCAGTCGCACCCAACTGTCCCTGGACTCTGTATCCTTTTCTCCTGACAAGGTGGAGAGCTTGCTTTCAAACCTCGAGTCAGATTCTGCAACCGGTCCAGACGGCATCAGCCCACGTGTCCTCAAAGCCTGCTCTTCTGCTCTTGCTCACCCTCTCTCTGTTCTATTCACCCTCTCAGTGCTCAAGGTAATCTGCCATCTGCTTGGAAATCTGCTAACATCACTGCCCTGCATAAAAAAGGTGCAAAAACAGATCCCTGTAACTCCAGACCAATCAGCCTTCTCCCAATCATCAGCAAGGTTATGGAATCCATCATCGCTTCAGACATGAAATCCTTCCTCTTCTCCAATGGCTTGATTTCCAATCATCAATTTGGTTTCAGATTTGGTGGTTTCAGTTCACTCTACCCTGGATATGCTGCTTCTGCTCTCTCATCAATGGATGGAGGTCCTCAATGCCAGACAGGAAATCCGAGCCGTATCGCTGGACATATCACATGCTTTTGACACAGTCTGGCACCCTGCCCTACTCACCAAACTCTCTTCCCATGGTATTCAAGGCCATCTCCACTCATGGCTCGCAGACTTCCTCTCCTGTCGCAGTCAACGTGTGGCCCTAAATGGAGTTCTTTCATCCCCTCTTCCTGTGCACGCTGGAGTTCCTCAAGGTAGTGTTCTGGGCCCTGTTCTTTTTCTCGTTTTCATCAATGATCTCTCGGACTATCTGGAAAATCCTCTATTTCTCTTTGCCGACGACTCCCCCCTCTGCCGTACCATCTGTCATCCCTCAGACCGGCAAGCAGCAGCTTCTTCGCTCACTGCAGATCTGGATAAAATCACAAACTGGTCCAACACGTGGAACATGTCTTTCAATCCAGACAAATCTCACACTCTCACTATGTCTCTTCGAAAGGACCGTTTAGAAAAACCCCCCCATCCACTTTCTCAACAATCCTCTGGAAGAAGTCTTTTCTTTCAAGCTTCTGGGTCTCACTATCTGCCACGACCTTTCCTGGGAAAGTCACATTTCCAACCTCGCCTCAAAAGCCAGTCGCCGACTGGGAATCCTCCGTCGTGCAAAGTCCTTCCTCGGCCCTCTTGAGCTCCTGACCACATACAAAGCTTTTGTCTGTAGCCTGATGGAGTACTGCTCTCCCCTCTGGGCTGGTGCTCCTGCCTCCCACCTTTCTCGGCTTCACGCTGTCGAAACCAGGGCATTTAAGATCATCGGCATCTCCCGCAATGAAGCTGAGTCTTTGGGCCTCTCACTCAATCACCGTAGGTTGGTCGGTGGTCTTTCTGTCTTCTACCGACTCCTCTCCAGCCTTGCCCCCCCTGCTCTCTCTGCGATTTGTCCCCACCACATTTCCACAGGGTGCTCAAGGTCCGCCAACAACCCCCTTCTGGTAAAACTACCAAAATCACGAATCACTGCTCATCTTCACTCTTTCATTCCTCTTTTTTCCCGCCTTTGGAATAAACTTCCTCACTCTATTCTTTCCCATTCTTCCCTCCAGGCTTTCAAAACAGCTGTTCACCACCACCTCTTATCTTCCCCCATCCAAATCCTCGATCTTTTCTCCCCCCGATAATCCACCCAAGCCCACTTCCTTCATTTCTCCTGCTTTCCTTCCTGAAAGTCCCTGTAATGTCCATCTTCTCTTCGCCATGTTCCCTGTCCCATCCCCATTCCTCTCACTTCCACAGTTCACCTAATGTGTCTGTTCCCCACTGTTTTGTCCCTTCCACTCCCGCCCCTCTTGTCTCATGCCTCCTTGCTGTGAGTTGTGTGTTAGCTCTCATACGAGCCTCGACCAAGGTTCACAAAAAAAAAAAAATTGTCTTCCTCATTTGTAAGGAGGCACATTTTTGTCATCGATACATCTACTTTTTATGTGGCCTCAATACATTTTTCCAGCAGGGTTTCTGGAGTGGAAACAATAATTTCCTGTTCTGTGATTGATGGTTTGCTTTATTCATGAAAGTCCCACGGCATTACGTGTGCAACCTGACTAAAAATGAGGACCGACTCTGGGGGAAAAGGTGAGCTATTGGAGTATCCCATGTCGGAGGAGCGACCAATTTTGGATTGTGCCCCATCGCCAATGAAACTGCCTCGGCAGCCTTAAGCACTCATGACATGAGTAGGACCATCCATCCAATTCTGGGGGAATTAACCCTTCTATAATTCTGGGGAAATCAACCCTTGTGTAATTCTGGGGAAATCAACCCTTGTGTAATTCTGGGTAAATTAACCCATCAGTAATCTTCAGGAAATTAACCCTTCCTTCATTCTGGTGGAAATTAACCCATCCATAATTCTTTGGAAATTCACCTGTCCTTAATACTGGATAAATTAACCTGTCCATAATTTTGGGTAAATTAACCCATCCATAAATCTGGGGAAATTAACCCATCTGTCAGGATGACTTTTTCGCTATTCATATAAATGTACAGAAGTAGAAATGCATTTCCCATTGTGCCCTCCTCCCCTGCCCCTCCTGCCAATGCATTCCTTATTTGTTTATTTGGAGGATTTATAAATGTCCTAAATTACTCTACAAATAGGAAAAAAAAGACATAAAATGTCGTAGCCCCCATTGTTTTAGTAATTTTGCTGTACAGAGTTAAAGGGTTGGCCAATATTTATTTTCAACTAAAATGGCTGCCAGTCTTCCAGTCAACCATCTTTGATCAGATCACAAAATAAAGTTAGGTGCAAGTGTATGCCATCTGTACTGTGCTTGTGCCAAGTTTGAACAACATCGACAAATGCATTTCCGAGAAATGGTTCAGGACACGTTCAACATCGGGTTTTTGCAACTAAAATGGCCGCCAGTCGGCCATCTTGGACCTGATCTCGAAAGAAATGATATGCATATGTAAGCCATCATTCGTTATCTGCATGCCAAGTGTGAACAACATCGGTAAATGCATATCTGAGAAATGGTTGAGGACATGTTCGACACTGTTTCTTTTTTTTTTACAACTAAAATAGCCGCCAGTCGACCAGTAGGCCATCTTTGATCAGACCACAAAATAATGTGAGGTGCATGACGCCATTATGTACTGTGCTTGTACCAAGTTTGAGCAAAAAAGACCATGCATGTCTGAGAAATGGTTGGGGACACATTTAAGTAACAAAATGGGCGCCACTCGGCTATCTTCAATCTTATCTCGAAAAATAAAACGACGTTCATATGTAAGCCATCATTCGTTATCTGTGTGCGAGGTTTGAACAACATTGGTAAATGCATTTCCGAGAAATGGTTGAGGACGTGTTCAATATCGGGTTTTTTTTACAATAAAATGGCCGCCAGTCAGCCATCTTTGATCGTATCGTGAAACAAAATGATGTGCTTATGTATCCCATCATGTGTTGTCTTTGTGCCAAGTACATGTCAGAAATATGGTTGCGGACGCATGCACGCACGCACACGAAAATCGAGACCATATCCATAAGCCCCTGTTTCGGACAAAGCTCAATGGGGGCTAAAAAGTCATTCGCTCACTCTCTCTCTATTCATGGCTAGTAGAAACAAGCAATTTGAACATAACTGTAGTGCCAGGACAATTCAGAGGTAGCACTCTAAGCTTTGACCTTTTAACTGTTAAATGTGAGTTTGATGCTTTTTTGCTGCTTTTGACATGAACAGAGATATTCGTAATTTTCTTGCAATAATGTCCCTTAAGAAAGTCAGGAAGGGCATGAGGACAGTATCTTGTGATCAGTTATAGCATGATCATGAGGACAGTATCAGTTATAGCTTGTCGAGAAATAAATAAGGTCGTGGCTCATGAATATTTCCCTGCACATTGAAACAAATATGTAACTGATGATTCAGATCTCAGTTGTTGTTCGTCTTTCAGCTGCTCCCGTTAGGGGTCGCCACAGCGGATCATCTGTTATGATCCGCATACTGATTTGGCATAGGTTTTACGCCGGATGCCCTTCCTGACGCAACCCTGGTCGCCTTTTATGACACAGGGATAAGGATTGGGTTTCGCCATGATTCCGGGCTGCCCTACACCCTCTCTCATAACCCTACACCCGTCCTCAAGCGATCCTCCAACCCAAGCCTCCGAGTAGCCGGATTACAGGCGCACGCCACTACGCCTGGTGATGATTCAGCTCTCAGTGAATACGAAAATATTGGAGGTCAAGTGTTCCAGCCGTGACCCAATGACCATGTGGCCATGAGTAATTTTTTTAAACTCAGATCTTTCTTTAAAATATGGGTTGGCCTGGTTGCCATTCCCATCTTATTGTGCTGAGAAGCCAGGTTCAAATCCCATATACTAGGTGTATTTTTCGATTGTCTACTGGCCTTGTAATTCATGGAAAAAGTACACAGGGGTATGTTCCCTTAGCAAGCGGCTTGCTATCGCCTTCCAAGCCTGTCGTTCCATATCAACCATTTTACAAACCTCTCGGCAAATGGAGCAAGCGATTAAGAGAGCTGCTTCGATCATTATGCTCGTAAAAATGACCACTGTAGCCAGATTCAAAACGATACTGCAACCAATTAAATATCTATTACTAATCAGCTTGTAGAGTGCTCGCAAAGTGGCCAAAGCACTCAAGCAAGCACTCCAAGGAAATGGTTGTTGAGGAACTGGCTTGGCAAGTGATATCAAGCCGATTGGTAATGGAGCACTCCACTGTTATGTATACTCATGTCATAATCTATACCCCTGACCTTCATTGCATGGCCCGTGAGCCACTGGCGGCCCCTAGTGGCCTAAAGTGCGGCCCATGATGCGCGTCCGATAATACACAACGTGAAATCACCCCATCATAATCCGCCATAAATGCTATCAAATTGACTCAATGGGTTCAAATGAGTGTTACAATGCGATGCATAAAAGTAACATAACAGCATCAGTAGATGGTAGTATGAAAACAATTATGCTTGCGCCCCAGTTAACCACAACGGGGAAAAAAACTAATAGAGAATGTGGAGGCGGGGTATAATAGCAACTATTTTGGACTTTTGCAGGCGGTGTGGTGGCTTTCACACAGATGTCTTATTGGCAAAAGTGGCCCCCTTCTAAAAAATAGTGAAGATCACTGATCTATACTATAAAAATACACCCGTGCGGGAGTGACGGTCATCTCTGCGAGAAAATATCCGGCCCAACCAAATCTAGATATTATCCCATAGATTCATATGCCACAATCAAATTCAAGATAACTTAAGAAATGTAGGAGATAGATTTTGAAAATCGTCATTTTGCAACTACATGAAGCAGTTTTCGCAAAATTCAAAGTCACGTGACGTGTACATATTCGAAGATATCGGTATTCTTTCGAATGGACATGAAAGACAAGGTCAGCTGCTATGCAATGACACCATTCACTAACTTTTACCATGCGCAGTAGAGAATATATAGCCTCCTGAAGGTAGGGAAGTTTTTGCAAACTTTGAAGTCACGTGACGCGAAAATGAAAGCGAAATTCGAAAATCCGTCCCGACCAAATTTAGATATTGTCCCATATATTCATATGCCACAATCAAATTCAAGATCGCTTGAGAAATGTAGGAGATAGATTTTGAAAATCGTCATTTTCGCATTTTTTGCCAACTTTGAAGTCACGTGACACAAAAACGAAAGCGAATATCGAAAATCCGGCCTGTCCAAATTTAGATATTGTCCCATAGATTCAATTGCTGCAATCAAATTCAAGATCGCTTGAGAAATGGCGGAGGAGATAGAATTTGAAAATCATCATTTTCGCAACTTCAAAGGCCTCGTGACCTTGACCTTGACCTTCGGTGACCTTGAAAGTCATACCATCGTGTACGTCTCATCGACCTCTATCAAGATCACTAATGACCAGATCTCCCGCTTCAACTTCATTGTGAACGGACGGACGGATGAACGGACGGATCGAAGGACATCGACACCCATATTATTAGGTCATGCTCGAAGAGATGACCTAAAAAGGCATTCATGTCTGTCTGTAGAAAAACTTACACTATGTACTTTGTCTCTTAATTACGTTCTGTTTGAATATAAGTTGAACCGTGACTACGTCTATTGATTACATACTTTTGGAACGTACATTTTAAACCTTTAGACCCTTTCGACTGCTTAGACCCCTTTGGACCCTTTTGAGCTCTAGACCATTTCGACAACTCAGACCCTTTAAAAGTGTGTACCTTTGAAGGCCCTTTAGACCATTTAGCCCGTTCAGACCCCTCAAACAGTTTTGACCCCTTACACCCATTAGACCCTGGAGACACAATAGACTCAGAAGAATCGAAAGACCCTTTAAACCCCTTTAAACGCTAAGTATTATTTGGAACATACCAATTAGATACTTATAGACCCCGATAGACCACTTTGACCTCTTAGACCACTTAACAGACCTTTTAGATCTTTCCACCCTTAAGACCAGTAGACCCGTTAGACCCCTTTAAACACACACAACACAAACATCAAAATATTATTCTTGCCAAACACAGACGATACTTTTTTCAGCAAGTAATGCATATACTGTACCCATCCAGAGGGCGGATACTCTGCCAGTGTTATTGAAATATTAATTTTAAACTTTTATTGTTACTTCTGCTTTAATCCTAATCCTTCAAGGTCTATCCTCCCACCCCCCTACCGGAAATGCAACCCCCTCCCCAAAATGCACAGTGGTAGGTCCATAGATAAGCTTGGCAGGCAGCTCCTCCTTCTGACTCTCCATCTATTACTTAGTAAAATAAATAAATTTGCAAGTATGTCTGTCTGTCTGTCTGTTTGTCTGTATGTCTGCACATGATTTTTGGCTGCAGTTTTCAAGCAATCGTTCTGAAATTTTTTTGTGTATGTAGGTGACTGGCCAAGGACAGCAATGCTTAATTTCGGTGAGGATCCGAATCCGGATCCGGATACTATAATTTTTGAAGTGATTCTTCACCATTGAGAGATGGGGCCAAAAACTATATACAGCACAATATCTAAAAAAGCTGTGCATAAGTTATGACAAAACTAGGTGCATGAGTTGGCTAGGTGACGAGAACAAGCCAATTCGATTTGGTTTAGTTCCGGATTCAGATCCGATCTATCAGTGGGATGCAAAATATAAACTGTTTAGCCTGGTGGAGGTATCTCTACCGAGTGCCGTTCCGTTTCGCCAAGTGTCACTATATGAGTGATTTTTCATTTGTCTTTCTTTGCCTCGTCCTCGTACTCTGTAGTCACCACTACCACAATCAATTCGTTTGGGGAAGTTGGCACAAGAGGATCGAGTAGAACTGAAAACAATGGCCCGGACAACATTGTTTCCATGGAGACCAACATGCTGAAAAGCTTTGCCGACCACTCCGTTCTCTTGGAGTGCTTGATTGAGCGCTTTGAATCAAACAAGCTGCTTGACAAGCAATAGCTAGCCGCTTGCTAACAGAACACACCCTTCCACTGGCATTTACAAAGCCTTTTCCCTGCATGTGAATTACATACAAGCTTCTTCATGAGCATTAGATAAATGTTTACATAGAAAAAAAATTGTATTCACATTGTAGGCTTATGGAAGAGCTAGGTGAGAGAGAGGGCAAAAAGTCATACTGGTACAGGAAAGTGGAGCCACAGAGGATGCATGAAATAAGCATGGGAATACCTCCTCCCCACATTACAAGACAGATCAATGCCCATGGCTGTGCCTCCAGAAATGTAGCAAATGCACAGCCAAGTGCTACATTTAGCATAAATGAATACAAGCAACAGGCTAAGATGCAGTCCTAATGTTATGTGTCTTGCAGGGAAATATTTCTGTCAACCAAGATAAAAAGTTGAAGGACCAGAACGATTCGGAAGCAATTTTCTGCATTAAGAATTTGGATGACCCTCGAGCAGGAGCTCTCCAAGTAATCCCAGAATCCACCGGGAAGGATAATCATCCCAAACATCCGATTCAGCATTGTCTCGCAAAAGTCATTGTTTAAACACACAGACAAAAGGCCACACGTCTGACCGGACGCCTGTCGCCAATAAGCAGGCTTTTAAGAATCCCTAGTGCATTAATTTTCACAAGTCCTTTCATGCCAACAACGAACACTTACAAGCTTTGCCTGTCAGTGTGCTTTGAGTACAACCTTGTGACGTCATCTATTCTTAATTTGGTGAACCAGGGATGTGTTTAATTACCAAGTTTCTTGTAGAGCGCTCGCCAAGTGGCTTAAGCGCTCAAGCAAGCACTCCATTCGAAACCGTTGATGTGGATTTTTTAACCCACCTTGTTGTGATCGTTGTCCTCCTGAAGGATTCTAACTGGTCGATTGTGGAATCCTATTTGACTTCAGACAGAGTTTAACGTTTGTCCGATTTTGATTATAAAACCCTACAAAAAACCCTATCGACACTGATAAAACTGATGTCCACACAAGTCCTTCCTTGTGAAACAATTTATTTCCTAATTATACACCATACACTTCTCACCTTTGTACAATGAACTTAAGAATCCCCATTTGATTGCAATATTATTTGGTTCTATTTCATTTATTCTTATTTTAGTTAACAGTTCGACCAACCCGATTCAATTCACTTCTACATTACATCAGAGAGTTTTATTCTAACTTGGTACTTGGTCAGTTCCAAGGAGTACGAGCCACTGAGAAACTATACTTCCTCACGTGCTCGTACTGAGAACAATGTGCCTTTCAAAATATTTATACTTCCATGAGAGAGAGGTTGGGGGATATTCACCCAAACTGTAGACGTGTCCTCTAGACAAAAAGCCACTTCGTACATTTTCTAAGCAAAGGTTCATTTATCAGCTCGGTCACTCTGCTCCAGAACAACACATTTCTTATCATTTAGGGCAAAAGTCTTTTGGCCAGAAATGACAGCCAATTCAATTTGCAGCATAAAAGTCACATTTCTGAAACTCCATTTGTTACAATTTAAAATACATTAATATAAATTTTTCCCCCACACCGTTGATAAGGGAACGGCTTGCTTGACAAGTGCTAGCTAGCTGCTTGGTAACTGAACTCACCCCAGCTCTTCAGTTTCTGTCTCAGTCTTTAATATGGTAGCTGCACACTGCTATCTGACATGCAACCTCTTGCTTGCCAATTTCTGCTGACTGCCCTACTGGGAAAATGAAGGAATGCAGTTAAAGCCGCTCCTGCATCCACTCATATAATAAATGTATTATTAACATCAAAACAATCACTTCCCAAGCGTCCTTGCTTGCATTGCATGTACAGTACTTTGTTTACTTTTTGCCATTCCCATAACTGATGGGAATCTAATTTTAGACATTCCTTTGGATGGAAATACATAAACAGAATTTTCACAGTCGTGCTGGGTTTTTCGATTTTTCTTTCAAATTGCAATGATTAAAAATACACACAAAAAGCTCGTTTACCACCTGAGTGTTGCCTGTCGGGATTACAGCAGGTTCATAAGGCTCATGAGTTGTGGAGCCTTTTTATGAAGCAAACAGCTGGCTTAATGTCATCATGTATGATTTCTCGGCTGCTCATAATGCGCACGCTCATGAAAATGTCGATCCACAGGTATTGAAGTAAATTTACACCTGGTGCCAAAACGGTGGAAGAAAAAACATCCTTAATACTTGTTACTTTTCTTATAATGTATAAACGACGAGCAGCGTTATAATATAAGGAATTACAATTTTATAATCCAGAGTTCCTTTTTTAGGATTATGGTGCACACGTTGAATCATTGTTCTCCACAGAAATGTGGGGAAAAAAAAATAATGAATAAACAGCCCTATTTATCCACAACTTGTGGGGTTGACCATGGGGGAAGTTTGGTCCAAGTTGTCCACAAATCGGTGTGCCAGGCCTGATGATCAAACGATGTCTCATCGAAGGTGAGGATGCATGCACGGTGAGGGCAGCAGGGCGTTCAGTGGTTTTCGGAGGATATATGGGGGAGAGAAGATGTGAGGGACACAGACATGAAATGGTTAACTGCCATGAGCAGGTATTCATTACAGATTACCCCCACCACACACCATGCCCCCAATTCTCCCCAACCACATGCTGTGCCACCCCCACGGCACACCCTGCCTTCATCTACTCCTCCCCCCCTAACCAAACAGTGCGTTCCTGTGTTCCACAAATATTTGAGTTCTCTATTGTAATATTAACCATCTTTCCATTCAGGTTACTGTTACAGCTCAAGACATTATGTGCTTTTAAACTGAAATTTTCATCCTTCTGTCTCTCTGTCTCTCTGTGTCTGTCTGTCTGTCTCTCTGTCTGTCTCTCTCCCTCTCCCTCTCCCTCTGATCCTCTCTCTCTGGCTATTCTCTTCTGTTCAGCAAGCTGCACACCTATCTTGATGGTGGTGTTGCTGTCTGTGTCAATAACTCAATTCCACAATGTGCACTGTCCATACTAGTCTGTCCTCGCCCTCTGGAATGCCTCGAGTTACATATACCTTACTGCAATTACCTTGTGTGTGTCTGTGTGATGTCCACCAAAATCAAAAGGATTCCATGTACACCTCTAAATGCCTCCTTTTCCTTTGACATGGATCTACTTATAACTATCCATCGCAACACTATATTCCTAATCTGTGATAATTTGAACTGCTCCCATGCCAGCTGCCTGGACATCAGCTGTGCAACAATCAGCCATGGCATTATAGCTAAAGCCTTCTGCGACTGTTTTTCTGGCCCAATCTGGGAACCCCCTAACCTGGATTTCTTCAACCGGTACATCCTCCCTCCATCCTCAATGCAACAGGATAGAGTTGTTCACGCAGGCCAACCCGTAGGAACTTCAATCTGCCCTCTCAAAAAAGGATTGGATTGCCATCTGCAGAGCACCTGATATTGGTTCCACCTTGCAATTCCTTCACAAAAGCCTACTTCCTCTCATGATCAGGTTCATCCAATCCCATCTGCAGTTATCCCTTTCAATCCACTTGCCACTCTTCCTGGTACATAGAAATACTGTGGCGAAGCTGTTAGTCAGACAGCTTGCTTTCTTAACATGGAAGGCTAACCCGACTGAGTTTAGGTCACACCATAAGGCTTGCAACAATAGTTTGTCCATCCTTCGGCAAACAAGAATATTCGTACACCATCGTGCAAATCTCAAGGCTGAACTCGAAAACCAGTCTCCTTCCTCAAATTAATGGTGGTGCCTTGTCAAATCTGTTTCTCGAGGATGTTCCTCCTTCTTCCACCCCTCTCCTCAAATGACAATACCAATACCGTAGACTCTGCTCAAGCCAAGGCAGAATGTTCGTCTCAAATTTCGTGTTCCCAACCCATCCTGCTCTATCCCCATATTAATCCCAAGTACTCTACACTGTCTACTGGACTTTGCATCCTCATTTGAGAAGGCAGATAAAGTTCTGTCCAGCTTTAACCCTGCTTTGGCGACGGGCCCAGATGGCATGCCCATTTTCTAAAATCCTTCTCTGCGATCTGGCTTCTTTCTACTCTCCAAAACCTGTCCTATTCATTAGGTGCCTCCCATTTGCCTGGAAGTCAACAAGCTTCGCTTCTTTCCACAAGAAGGAGGCAAAAATAGATCGCCTCAACTGCAGACCAGTAAGCTTTACACTGTATCAGCAAAGTCATGAAATTCATCATTGCTGGTGATGTCAAATATTTCCTCTTTAAAAAGCCTGATATCTAATTATCAGGTTGGATTCTAGCCTGGTCACTCAACTTTGTACCTGCGGCTTCTCTCTCAACAATTGTTGGAGGCCCTAAATGTAAAACAAGAGGTCGTAACTGCCTCCTTGAATATATCTCTGGCATTCCACACAGTCAGCGTCGTGCTCGACTTGCCAACCTTGCTGCCTGTGGAAAACAAGACCACATTCATAACTGGTTTCCTGAATTCCTCCACTCGCACAGTCAACTCGTTGCAATCAATAATGAAACCCTCTCCTCTCACAGTGGAGGTTGGAATGCCCCAAGACAATATCTTAGGTCCAGTCTTGTGCTTCATCTAAATAAACAAGCTCTCTGATGCTCATGAAGATTAAAAAAAAAAAAAAAAAAACTATCCGTAATCGCATTGACAAGTAGACTGGAATTTATTAATGCTGCATAACTGGAATTACTTTTATGCTCGTCTGATAAATGGAACATGTCTTTCATTCAAATATCATAATCACCCTCATGCAAACCGACCGATCAATTTTGATGGTCAACCATTGGAAAACGTTGTCTCTTGTGGCTCTTGGCCTCACGATCAGCCATGATCTACTCTGGACAGATCTGACTTCCGACGTAAAGCTGACTTCCAAAGGCAGCCGCAGACTTGACCTTCTGGTTGGTACGCAGCAAGATATAGATGATGTGTTCATGTGGCAGACAACTATTGTTGCTCAAAGTTTGTGTGGTTTCGGCTGTTATGGGACACCATCTGTGCTTTGCTGCTCCACCAAACAAGGAGGCGTTCCTCAACATATATATACATATACATATATATATATATATATATATATATATATATATACATATACATATACATACACATAGACACATACATACACATAGACACAATAATGCAGAGATGACTTGTAGGGGCTAAAAATGCATATATTAGAAGTCATTGTTCAAAATTAATTTTTTTGCATAAGTGTGAGGGGTACAATAAACTGTAACACAAATATGTGTCGAGAACCATGTACAAAGCAGGTCGTCCTCCTTCACAATGTTTTTTTTTTTTTTTTTTTTTTTTTTTTTTTGTATACCTTGGTCGAGGCTCGTATGAGAGCTAACACACAACTCACAGCAATGAGGCATGAGACAAGAGGGGCGGGAGTGGAAGGGACAAAACATTGGGGAACAGACACAGGTGAAATGTGGAAGGGAGAGGGATGGGGATGGGACGGGGAACATGGCGAGGGGAAGATGGACATTAAAGGGACTTTCAGGAAGGAAAGCAGGAGAATTGAAGGAAGTGGGCTTGGGTGGATTATCGGGGGTAGAAAAGATCGAGGATTTGGATGGGGGAAGATAAGAGGTGGTGGTGAACAGCTGTTTTGAAAGCCTGGAGGGAAGAATGGGAAAGAATAGAGTGAGGAAGTTTATTCCAAAGGCGGGAAAAAAGAGGAATGAAAGAGTGAAGATGAGCAGTGATTCGTGATTTTGGTAGTTTTACCAGAAGGGGGTTGTTGGCGGACCTTGAGCGCCCTGTGGAAATGTGGTGGGGACAAATCGCAGAGAGAGCAGGGGGGGGCAAGGCTGGAGAGGAGTCGGTAGAAGACAGAAAGACCACCGACCAACCTGCGGTGATTGATTGAGAGGCCCAAAGACTCAGCTTCATTGCCGGAGATGCCAATGATCTTAAAAGCCCTGGTTTCGACAGCGTGAAGTCGAGAAAGGTGGGAGGCAGGAGCACCAGCCCAGAGGGGAGAGCAGTACTCCATCAGGCTACGGACAAAAGCTTTGTAAGTGGTCAGGAGCTCAAGAGGGCCGAGGAAGGACTTTGCACGACGGAGGATTCCCAGTCGGCGACTGGCTTTGATGCGAGGTTGGAAATGTGACTTTCCCCGGAAAGGTCATGGCAGATAGTGAGACCCAGAAGCTTGAAAGAAAAGACTTCTTCCAGAGGATTGTTGAGAAAATGGATGGGGGTTTTGTAAACGGTCCTTTCGAAGAGACATAGTGAGAGTGTGAGATTTGTCTGGATTGAAAGACATGTTCCACGTGTTGGACCAGTTTGTGATTTTATCCAGATCTGCAGTGAGCGAAGAAGCTGCTGCTTGCCGGTCTGAGGGATGACAGATGGTACGGCAGAGGGTGGAGTCATCGGCAAAGAGAAATAGAGGATTTTCCAGAGAGTCCGAGAGATCATTGATGAAAACCAGAAAAAGAACAGGGCCCAGAACGCTACCTTGAGGAACTCCAGCCTGCACAGGAAGAGGGGATGAAAGAACTCCATTTAGGGCCACACGTTGACTGCGACAGGAGAGGAAGTCTGCGAGCCATGAGTGGAGATGGCCTTGAATACCATGGGAAGAGAGTTTGGTGAGTAGGGCAGGGTGCCAGACTGTGTCAAAAGCACGTGATATGTCCAGGGATACGGCTCGGATTTCCTGTCTGGCATTGAGGACCTCAATCCATTGATGGGAGAGCAGTAGCAGCATATCTAGGGTAGAGTGACCTGGTCTGAAACCAAATTGATGATTGGAAATCAAGCCATTGGAGAAGAGGAAGGATTTCATGTCTGAAGCGATGATGGATTCCATAACCTTGCTGATGATTGGGAGAAGGCTGATTGGTCTGTAGTTGGAGGGATCTGGTTTTGCACCTTTTTATGCAGGGCGGTGATGTTTGCTGATTTTCAAGCAGATGGCAGATGACCTTGAACAAATGAGAGGGTGAATAGAATAGAGAGAGGGTGAGCAAGAGCAGAAGAGCAGGCTTTGAGGACACGTGGGCTGATGCCGTCTGGACCGGTTGCAGAATCTGACTCGAGGTTTGAAAGCAAGCTCTCCACCTTGTCAGGAGAAAAGGATACAGAGTCCAGGGACAGTTGGGTGCGACTGGGTAAAGTGGGTAGAGATAGTGATGGGTTTGGGACACAAGATTTAGCTGCAAACACCGAGTTTAGACATTCAGCTTTATCACGTGTGGAATCAGCAGTGCGGCCATTTGAGGTAAGGGAGGGGATGGAGGGGGAACATACACCAGAAACAGATTTGATTAAACGCCACCAGGATTTTGAGGAGGGAGAGAGGTTTGAGAGTTCAGACTTGAGATGTTACTTCTGATCCCCCCACTATTTTTCTTTCAACTCTATTTAATGTTTTCGCCTCTGTATTCTGTCGTTTATGTGCTTTTAAAGGGATTGCAACCTTAGGAACCTACTAGACATGAGTTTAGGCACAATTCCAACATCAAGAACATTCCAGCCAAGTCGAGAGGTGGCAGAGTAGGACGAACACCACCTCCAGAAACTGGTGTCGTGCAAGCAATCAACGTGACTGATGCGGGGTGTCAGGCAATTTATTAGAAAGACTGCCTCGAGTTCCAGAGAAGCAGCCCATATTCCTAAGCTGTGGGGTGGATTGTGTTGTTGTGGCATCTCCTTCCACTCTCGCAACAATGAGTGGCCCATTTGGGGGAATCAAGGCCAGCGATTCAAGTGCCAACAGTCGGACCACTTGACTCACACCTGGGTCGCGGCCACTATTCTTTTGTTTTGTGCCTCTCTTCATTGTCATCTTCTGTCATATGCTTGCAGCCTTAAGGATAATAACTGAGGTTCTCGTCTGTACGAATCCCCAGGGGTGTATTTTGGGTTTTTTTAAACTGTAGTTTTCATTATAACTGTTTCTATTCCTCCTTCCTCTCTCCCCTTCCCATTTCAATGTACGCTTCAAATTCAATGGGTCTTTTTGAGTTTCAGGCCGAAGAAGCTGCATAAAGCAACTATGAAAGGCTACCAAGGTAGGCCTTTTGCTGTTTCAAACCCTTACAAAGCAGAACGGCACTGGGTAGAGCGCATACTCTGTCAGGTGGAACAGTTCACGTTTTGTATCCCACTTATGGGCTGGATTTGAACACCAAAATCCAATCCGCTTGTTCTTGTCACCGAACCAACTCAGACAACTTTTTTACATATTGTGATATATACAGTATATATATATATATATATATATATATATATATATATATATGTTTGTAGTTTTTGGCCCGATCTATCAATTTTAGAAATTTGGCCTGTCTTGACATTTCGTGGTTGAATTCATTGACGTAATACACAAATCCTGTTCAAATTTCAAGTCAATCGTATGCAAATGGAGGATTTTAGAAAGTGTTCCTAAGTTGTCGACCATTTTACCTCTGTTGGCCTTTTGGCATGTGCTGACCTCAAAAATAATTGGTGGTTGTATTCAGAGATCTGATAAGAAAATCCTGTTCAAATTTCAAGTCAATTGGATAAAAATTGACAATTTTATCAATTAGGCCTATGTTGACCTCAACATAATTGGTGCTTGAATTTGGTAAGTTGATATCCAAAAGGTCTTCAAATTTCAAGTCAATCGGATGAAAATTGACAATTTTCGAAACAATTTTAGAAATGTGGCCCATGCTGACGTTTTAGCCTATGTTGACCTTTTGGCCAAGATTGACCTCAAAAATAATAGGTGGTTGAATTCAGTGACCTGATCTGCAAATGCTCTTCAAATTTCAAGTTAATTGGATTAAATTTGAGGATTTTGGAAATTTGGCCTATGTTGAGCTTTTGGTCTATGTTGACCTTTTGGCCTATGGCGACCTCAAAAAATGGGTGGTTCAAGTCAGTAATCTCATATGTAAATCCTTTTCAAATTTCAAGTCAATCGGACGAAAATTGAGGATTTTTGAAAATTTGGCTCAAATTGGCCGAACATCTTTTGTCATATTGTTCTAGATTTCCGCCACTCCGGCGTGCGGACGACCGCCTTAGCCCAATTGCGGCTGCGTGTGCCCACGGAATGCGCAATCTAGTCGGAGCTTCCGGATCAACGCCGAAACCCAGCTTCGGGTGTTTTTAACACACCATAAACCAGCCAATCCCTCTGTCCATGCGCTACAGGGTCGATCGCCGAATTGTCGATGTACCTAATTATTCGCGCAGACAGAGTTACCGGAAGTTTATACCTCGACGGGGCCTGCACGAAAACGAGCCGCTTAAGCAGCTCATTCCGTATGCGATTGCCGAGCGATTTTATATCGCCAAGTCCCGTCGGACCAGATGTACGTTTTATCAGCTTTAAAAGCCAGCTAATATTCCGAACGCATCATGGCAGTCAATGGCAGAAAGTGACACAACGAGCAGGTAAACATTCAAACAATAGGGGTATTTTATTTTTACATGGTAAGCAGTCAATGAAGCAATGGGGTCTCAGTGACAAGACACGAGTAAAAAACCTCCAATCAATGTCTATTATCATGTACACAACTATGCACTTAATCAGTTCTACTTAGGTAGACAAAGCGCCACAGAATTTCATCCAAAACCCCAGAAAGAAAGAACCGGTCTTGTGAGCCTTTTTAATTACTCAGAGCCGGGATGACCGAAGGGGCTCCGAGAGACCGGGTGAGCTACATGGCCACCCTCGTGGTGACGCGATGAGTCCTTGTTCGGCGACCCTCGGTGTCTTTGCCCGGACCCCCGAGCTCTGACTGGCTCCCTTGGTCGTCCGGCCTCCACTGCGGCCTGGCTTAGCCGATGACGCGCTGGAGGAGTGAACAGGTCTCGACTCCGGCCTCCTGGTTGCGCCGGCGAACCCCCAGCGAACCAAATGCCCGCACTCCAATGCTCTGAATTGCCCAGCTCTCAACGAGGCGTCTCTCCACTCCCACCGCCAACTGCAAGCCACGAGTTCCAGCGCAGCACAAACTCACAGCAACCAGCTCTCAACTGCTCTCCACTGCCTCCGAGCTCCCCACCCCAACTCAACTCAACTGCTCTGTCGGTGAGCGAATGCGGCTTTTTATAGCCCCAAGGAGAGGGGCCGCTCTGGGCTTCACCACCCGAAATCAGCGCCTCCCCCTTTTCACCTTTGAACCTTCACCCAGGCTGGATCTGCCCCCTTTCACTTCTGATTGGCCAGCTTCTTCAGAGGGTAAGGCCTTTTAGATCCGTTTTGCAAGTCATGCTTGCACGCGGACGTGGTTGAAATCACCGGCTTCACGCGGACATGGTTGAAATCACCGGCTTCACGCGGACGTGGTTGAAATCACCGGCTTCACGAGGACGTGGTTGAAATCACTGGCTTCACGCGGACGTGGTTGAAATCACCGGCTTCACGCGGACATGGTTGAAATCACTGGCTTCATGCCGACGTGGTTGAAATCACCGACTTCACGCGGACATGGTTGAAATCACCAGCTTCACGCAGACGTGGTTAAAATCACCGGCTTCACGCGGACGTGGTTGAAATCACCAGCTTCACGCGGACGTGGTTGAAATCACCGGCTTCACGCGGACGTGGTTGAAATCACCGGCTTCACGCAGACGTGGTTAAAATCACCGGCTTCACGCAGACGTGGTTGAAATCACCAGCTTCACGCGGACGTGGTTGAAATCACCAGCTTCACGCGGACGTGGTTGAAATCACCGGCTTCACGCAGACGTGGTTAAAATCACCGGCTTCACGCGGACGTGGGTGAAATCACCGGCTTCACGAGGGCGTGGTTGAAATCACCGGCTTCACGCGGACGTGGTTGAAATCACCGGCTTCATGCAGACATGGGTTGTCGATGTTGTTATTGTTGTTGTTTTTGTTGTTGTTGTTGTTATTGTTGTTGTTTTAAAATAAAAGATAGAAAAGAATAACACTACCTCAAAGATGCACAGCCCGGCACATGGACAATTCCCGTTATACATTGGTGGGGAAATCTAACCTGGAACACACACTTACCGAAATAACTGACCTCTGGGGAACCTGAATGGTGTTCTGTGAATTTCCACAACCGTAACAATATGCTTGGTCAACCGAATTTTATGAAACCTCAATGCGGGACTGTCACAGGGTCGGTGACATTAATCTCCTAAAATTTCAGAACGGTTGATTGAGCGGTTTGTGCTGGAGGTGAGTGGACAGACAAACAAATGAAAATTCACTCAAAGAGTGACCACTTGGCAAAACAGCATAAAGTAGAATGGCACACGATAGAACACAGACCTCTGCCAAGTACCAGGTGGAATAGTTAATGTTTTGTATCCCACTGATGGGCTGGATCCAAACCAAATTCCAATCCGCTTTTTCTTCTCACCTATTCAACTCATCCACCTTGTTATATCATAACGCGTCCACAACTTTTTGAGATATAGTGATATGTTTAGTTTTTGGCTCCGTTTATCAATTTTAGAAATTAGGCCTGTGCTGATCATTTGACCTTAAAATTAATTGGTAGTTGAATTCAACGACCTGACATGAAAATGTTCTTAAAATTTCAAGTCAATGGGATGAAAATTTAGGATTTTAGAAATTTGGCTTATGTTGACCTTTTGGTCTATGATAACCTCAAAATTAATAGGTGGTTAAGTTCAGTGACCACATATGCAAATGGTCTTCAAAATTTCAAGTCAATCGGATGAAAATTGAGGATTTTAGAAAATTTGGTCCACATTGGCCTTTTGGCCTATTTTGAGCTTTTGGCCTATGTTTACCTCAAAATTAATAGCTGGTTGAATTCAGTGACCTGACATGAAAATGCTCTTAAAATTTCAAGTCAATCGGATGAAAATTGAGAATTTGTCCCAAATTGGCCTTTTAATCTATGTTGATGTCAAAATTAATAGGTGGTTGAATTCAGCAACGAGATGTGTAAATGGTCTTCAAATTTAAAGTCAATCGGATGAAAATTGATAATTTTAGAGAATTTGGCCCAAATTGGCTTTTTAGTCTATGTTGATCTCAAAACTAATAGCTGGTTGAATTCAGCAACTTCTTCTTCTTTCGGCTGCTCCCGTTAGGGGTCACCACAGCGGATCATCCTTTATGATCTGCATAATGATTTGGCACAGGTTTTACGCTGGATGCCCTTCCTGACGCAACCCTGGTTGCCTCTTATGACACAGGGATATGGTACACCTATTCTAACCGGGGCATACACCGGGCCCAGTACACTGGTACTCACTTCGCCGACCTCGGAAGGATGACAGGCTGAGTCAACCTCCTGGTGTGTATCAATTCAAGCGGCCAACGGGGTTTGAACTCAGGACCTTTTGGATCCCAAGCCGCTACCCCAACCACTAGGCTCAGGTGGTTGAATTCAGCAACAAGATGTGCAAATGGTCTTCAAAGTTAAAGTCAATCAGATGAAAATTGATAATTTTAGAAACAATTGATAAATTTGGCCTGTTTTTGGTTAACCTTATGGCCTATGTTGACCTTTTGTTCTAAGGTAACCTCAAAAGTAATAGGTGGTTGAAATCACTGACCTGTTATGTAAATCCTATTCAAATTTAAAGTCAATCGCATGAAATTTGAGGATTTTAGAAAATTTGGCTCAAATTTGCCTTTTGTCCTATGTAGACCTTTTCGGTCGACCAAATTTTATGAAACTTCAATGCGGGACCGTCGCAGGGTCAGTGACATGAATCTCTGAAAATTTTAGAACATTCGGTTGAGCGGTTTGGGTTGGAGGCGAGCGGACAGACAAACACACAAACAAACACACACAAACAAATGGAGGCGATCAACATACTTGTCAAAAAAAAAATACTTTTTTGACAAGTAACAAGCAAGCGAGTTATTGCACTCACAGTAAATACTGAGTCGAGCCGAGCTGTGCCATGCTGTGTCGTGCCGAGCCAAGCCGTGCCTTGTCGAGCTGGAACAAACGGAGGCGATCAACATACTTGTCAAAAAAAAAAAATTGCCAAGTAACACACGGAGGGGATCAACATACTTGCCGAAATGTATTTATTTTTTGCCAAGTAACAAACAGTCCCAAATGCAATACCCTCTCCTTTGGCAAGGGTAAAAATACAATTAGCATGTTGGAATATTGTAATCTACACGACGTGGCCAAAAGCATGCGAACACCTCTTCTGTTTAGTGGATTCGGCTATTTCAGCCGCACCCATTGCTGAAAGGTGTATAAAATCAAGCACACAGCCATGCACTCTCTATAGACAAATATTGGAAGTAGAATGTGCCGGACTGAAGAGCTCAGTAACTTTCAACGTGGCACCGTCATTGGATGCCACCTTTCCAAGAAGTCAGTTCATCAAATTTCTGCCCCGCTGGAGCTGCTCCGGTCAACAGTGAGTGCTGTTATTGTGAAGTGGAAACGTCTCGGAGCAACAACAGCTCAGCCGTGAAGTGGTAGGCCACACAAGCTCACAATACTGGACTGCCGAGTGCTGACGCACGTAGCGTGGAAAAATCGTCTGTCATCAGTTGCAACACCCACTACCGAGTTCTAAGCTGACTCTGGAAGCAACTTAAGCACAAGCACTGTTCGTCGAGAGCTTCATGAAATGGGTTTTTTTTGGGCTGAGCAGCCGCACACAAGCCTAAAATCACCATGGTCAATGCCAAGCGTCGGCTGGAGTGGTGTAAAGCTCACCGCCATTGGACTCTGGAGCAGTGGAAACACGTTCTCTGGAGTGAGGAATCACACGTCACGATCTGGCAGTCCGGCGGACGAATCGAGGTTTGGTGGATCCTAGGAGAACAACACTACCTGCCCGAATGCATAGTGCCAACTGTAAAGTACGGTGGAGGAGGAATAATGGTCTGGGGCTGTTTTTCATGGTTCGGACTAGGCCCCTTAGTTCCAGTGAAGGGAAATTTTAATGCTACAGCATACAATGACATTCTAGACGATTCTGTGCTTCCAACTTTGTGGCAACAGTTTGGGGAAGGCCCTTTCCTGTTTCAGCATGACAATGTCCCCATGCACAAAGCAAGGTCCATACAGAAACGGTTTGTTGAGATTGGTGTGGAAGAACTTGACTGGCCTACACAGAGCCCTGACTTCAATCCTATCGAACACCTTTGGGATGAATTGCAACGCCGACTGTGAGGCAGACCTAATCTCCCAACATCAGTGTCTGATCTCAATAATGCTCTTGTGGCTGAATGGAAGCAAATCCCTGCAGCAATGTTCCAACATCTTGTGGAAAGCCTTCCCAGAAGAATGGAGACTGTTATAGCAGCAAAGGGGGAACAAACTACATGTTAATATCCATGATTTTGGAATGAGATGTTGGAAGAGCAGGTGTCCACACACTTTTGGCCATGTGGTTTATCTCGTTTGTATAATTCTTAGAACACTCCATGTGTCTGCACTCCCACACCAAAGAACTAAATTGTCTTCCTCTTTTGTGTGCAGCATACGGTTGTGGGTGGCATCATTGGCTGATAGGAGCGAAAGTATTCTGCTGATGCAATGCCCCCAGTAGGCTAGAGCATTAATTTTTAGTTTGGCCAGGGTACCAGCGATAGCTCGCCAACTCATCACGAAACACCCAGTGGGATCTTTAACGTCCACCAACTAATGCTGGCAGACGGAATGTCCAGTTTAATGTCCATCCAAAAGACAGCACACACATTGATACGTCACCCCGCCTGCAAGACACCAATATGACATTTTGTAGCTGGGCTGAGATTTGAACGCAGGTTAGATGGCTCAGAAGGGGAGTGTGCATACCTCTCGGCCATCCTGCCAGCCCCACAAAATTGTGGTGTTTCTTTTTTAATTTTCCAACCTTTCTCCCACTTCAAAGTTGCTTTTAATATTAATGTGAGCTTTCTGCCTTGTTAAAAATGAAGCTGCTCACAAAACATACCTTTGTTGTTGTCCTCCAAAAACTCCAATCAGCTGTATGACGTTGCGCTGACAGGCCACAGCGGATAAGCCATAAAAGTTTTGCGAAAACTTTACATAGTAACACAACATTGCCAAGCACATAAAAACCTTTAAGACTTCAGATAAATTAATCTGGCTTGTATGAGAAGTCAGCCTGAAAAATAAAAATGGCAGGAGCTTTTGAAGCTCCTCATTTTTCTCCTTTGTATTGTTTGGAAATTTATTTGCTTGAAATTCTTCCACTCTTCGTTTTTTAAAATTCCTCCATTCTTCGATCATAAATTCACATTTTTTTTCTTGTTTCAGTATTTCCTTGGGACTGGGAACCGAGTGGGATGCACAGCCACCTCTGAGCTGTCCACCTCTGGGTTGAAACCCGACCCAGCTACAAACTCTACTCATCCTGGTGTTTTGCAGGTAGGATGAGGCATCAATGTTTGTGTCATCCATCAAATGGGAGTCCTGTCTGCAGGCATTAGTTGGTGGAAGTTAGAGATCCAACCGGGAAGGGCGTATATCCTTCATGATAAGTCGACGATCTATCGCCAGCAGTCCAGCACCCTCAACAAATTCCAAGTTCCTGCTCAAACCTACTGGGGTCATTGCATCAGCATTGCCTGAGCCAATAATGCTACTCACAGACATGTGCTGCATATTGAGGAACAAGAGAAAGAAAAAGTAGAACAAGATTGTATTCCCTTTGTTCTACTAGTCAGTGCAGGAATTTGATCCTCTAATACTTAACCAACAATACCTGTTAACCAACAAAAACACCCATTTCCAATTTGGAGTAGACAAGTCAGTATGTAACTTTAGGAGTTTTCTTTGCACAAAACTTTGTACTTATTTCTGTTAAAATATGATTAAGTGCACCGATTTTGTTCAACAAACTCAGTTGCAACCTGGAGCGCTCTCATTTCCCTTACTGCTGAGAAACTTGCAAACGCTGAAAAAATTCAGACATCCCACTGTGCCATTGGAGTGAGCAAATCAAATTGGAGAGGAAAGCGGTTGACTTTTAGCTCCTGCGCCCGCAGACCTGGCTTAAAACCACCAATAACAGTCATGTTTTTCACCACTTCCACAAAACGGATTATTTTTGCACCAAACCCGAGCTTTGCAGCTTAGTCGTGGTTTCGTCTTGTTGTCCTCATTCATTTACTGCAAACTTTGGCAAGCCCTGATATGCAATGTATTTTACGATATGCGCAGTGTGATCATACGGTTTGTCATTTACAATGTTCTTCATGATGCAATTTAAAAGCATGAAAAGGTGTTTTCAGGGGGAATGATTAATTGAATTTAATTGTGTCAATTTATTTCATGTTCATTAATTTATCAAAATGGGGAGAGGGTTCAGGCGATTTCAAAAAGTCTCAGAGCCAAACAAGTTGTTACTATTTCAATGGCATCAATAAACTCACCCACCTCGGGTATAAATATCGTGTAAAACTGTAAAACGATAGAGAAAGGGAATAATATCTGTGCCAAGTTTCATGGCAGAGGAGCAAGAGTCTTGGATCTTTAAATAATAATGTGATTCAAATCTTTTAAATATAATTTTCAGCATTTGGATGAGAGAGGCAATTTCAAAACGGTGAACCAGAATTGTTGTGTTCCTAAATGCAAATCAGACTCACGAAAATGCACGGAATACAAGAAATATCCGTGAATGAGAAATGTCAAGTGACTACCTTTTCCTATTAACTTGCAGAGTACCCGCCCGATGGGTGATCTTGTTCTAAGCATGCAACACGTTCTTCTGCCACATACTTTTATTTGGGCGGTGTATAGGCAACTGACAGCTGCTTCCATCGCTTCCAAAAATAAAATATAAAAACCTGTGGTATGTGCATGAAGGAAAAACATACCAACTACCACTGCGTATATTCCCTTTGTACCAATAAATGTGAAAATCCAGAATAATTTCTCTTGTTGACCCAAAACCAAAAAATACAATATATATATATATATATATATATATATATATATATATACATCTTCTTCTTCTTCTTTCGGCTGCTCCCGTTAGGGGTCGCCACAGCGGATCATCCGTATGATCCGCATCGTGATTTGGCACATGTTTTACGCCGGATGCCCTTCCTGACGCAACCCTGGTCGCCTCTTACGACACAGGGATATGGTACACCTATTTTAGCCGGGGTATACACCGGCCCAGTATACTGGTACTCATTTCGCCGACCTCGGAAGGATGACAGGCTGAGTCAACCCCCTGGTGTATTAATTCAATGGCCCAACGGGGTTTGAACTCAGGACCTTTTGGATCCCAAGCCACTGCCCTAACCACTGCGCCAACACCAGGCTCATATATATATATATATATATATATATATATATATATATATATATATATATATATATATATATATATATATATATATATATATATATATATATATATATATATATATATATATATATATATATATATTGTTGTAGATTTCCGCCCGTTCGGCGTGCGGATGACCGCCTTAGCCCAACTGCGGCCGTGCGCGCCCACCAAATGTGCAATCTAGTCGTAGCTTCCGGATCAATGCCGAAACCCAGCTACGTTTGTTTTTAACACACCATAAACCAGCTAATCCCTCTGTCCATGCGCTACAGGGTCGATCACCGAATTGTCGATGTACCTAATTATTCGCGCAGACAGAGATACCGGGAGTTTATACCTCGATGGGACCTGCACGAAAACGAGCCGCAAAGCGGCTCGTTCCGTATGCGAATGCCGAGCGGTTATATATCGCCAAGTCCCGTCAGACCAGATTATTTTATCGGCTTTAAAAGCCAGCTAATATCCCAAACGTTCCATGCCAGTCAATGTGGGGAAGGGACGCAATGAGCAGGTGACATTCAACAATGGGGACATTTATTTCCACTCGGCACATAAGCAGTCAATGGGAGGGGGGGGATGGGTACAGAACATGAGCAAAAAGCCTACAGCCGATTCCTAAGATCATTTACAGCACGCACTTACACAATTCACTTCTTAAGGACAAGGCGTCACAGACTTTCATGCAAAACCCAAGAAAGAAAGAACCGGGCTCATGAGCCTTTATAATTTCTCAGAGCCGGGATGACCGAAGGGGCTTCGAGAGGCCGTGGCAGGTTACCTGGCCACCCCTGGCGGCTCGATGGGCTCTTGTTCGGCGACCCTCGGTGTCTTTGCCCGGACCCCCGAGCTCCGACTGGCTCCCTTGGTTGTCTGGCCTCCTCCACTGCGGCCTTGCCTAGCCGACGCCGCGCTGGAGGAGTGAACGGGTCTCGACCCTGGCTTCCTGGTTGCGCCGGCGAACCTTCCAGCGAACCAACTGCCCACACTCCAACACTCCCACCTCCGAACTCTCCAGCTCTCAACGGGGCATCTCTCCACTCCCAACTCCCACCGACTCCGAACTCCCCACACCAACTGCCTTTTCGGCCAGCGAACGCGGCTTTTTATCGCCCCCGGGGCGTTCGCCCCTCCCTTCCCGGCACGCGGGGGAAAATCCCAGGAGTGATCGGCTTGGCTCTGTTGTTGTTGTTGTAATAACCGTCATCCGTGTTTACGCCGTTCTGAGGGACCCGCCCCAACCATCATTTCTGTTTCCTTCTTCGGGTGGGTTTCTGGGAGTGGTGTTTTTGTTTGTAGAGGAGGGTCGCTGTGTTGTGGAGATTGACGAGGTTGTTGAGTTGTTCCTTATTTGAAATAAAAGATAGAACAGAATAACGGCTAACTCGGAGATGCACAGCCCCGCACACGAACAATGTCCGTTATACATTGGTGGGGAAATCTAACCTGGAACACACACTTATCGAAATAACTGATCTTCGGGGAACCTGAATGGTGGTCTGTGAATTTCCACCACCGTAACAACATATATATATATATATATATATATATATATATATATATATATATATATATATATATATATATATATATATATATATATATATATATATATATATATATATATATATATTATAGATAATTAAGCCCAAAATTATTCATACCCAATGAAAAATCCGAGTTTTGCATTTATCTCATACCTACTCCAAGCTGGAGTGGTGGAACTTTCACTTCACCCAAGGACATTTCGTTGGCATGTACAAATCCACATATGTTTTGGCTCAACATTATTAGCATAACAAAAGAAATGTTAAGATTTCTGTTTTTATGCCTGTCCAAAATTATTCATACCCCATACCAAGTCTCAGAATTGAGGCCAATGTTTGTGATAATGCACATGCTTTTGATATTCATCAGATTCTTTATAATGTTATGCAATTATTCCAATATTTGTGCATACAATCTGAATGCATTACAAATGTGGTATATTGAATGTACAGTGAGGAATGTTGTAGAACAACACTCTGCTTTTAGACTATAAATTAAAGGGGGCTGATACAATCATTCTCAGGTCATTGTCAGCGTAGCAAAGAAGAAAGAAGTCAGTG
>NC_140969.1:86597708-86687708 GCF_056783735.1 Eptatretus burgeri | reverse complement strand
CCCCTAACCCCCTTTATCGTCCTTGTTCGGCTAACCTATCCTGTCACCTAGCCTACTCCCAACCCCTACGTTCCCTTCCCGGAGGGGAACAAGGGAGAGCTAACGTCCTGTGTCGAGGCCCAACGAAGCCTCAGAATGGCCTCCCCAGAGTTCGGCGATCTTAACACCAAGTGGGTCCAGCGGCCCACAACGACAGCGAGGGGATGGATGGTGCGGAGGGGTACATCTCCTAATCTACCCTAACCATTTAACTGTTAAACTACCCCGGGGCTTTCAACAAGCGCCTCTCGCTTAAACTATTGGTTCTAACAACCCAGATTCCCGTTGCCTGTGTTGGTGTCCTTACAATTTCGGGCCTCGCCCCCCAATTTTCTCTCCGTGCC
Source organism: Eptatretus burgeri (assembly GCF_056783735.1). NCBI lineage: Eukaryota > Metazoa > Chordata > Myxini > Myxiniformes > Myxinidae > Eptatretus > Eptatretus burgeri. The sequence continues at coordinate 86,687,325 of NC_140969.1, read as the reverse complement.
CTCACACGGTCTCCTGGCTGGGACACGTGGCTCTCTCTGGCAGGCACGACCCTCTGCCGAATCTCCCGCTATGGCACCCCCGGGCACTACACTGCCTCCGAGCCTACCAGCGCCCTAACACCGGGGAGTGCCCCTCATGGCACCTCCCCTGAAACGCACACGTGGCAGGCCGGCCTCCCGGGCCCCTTTCCGAGGGTCACCCGTGCCCACTGCACTGCCCACGCGGCTAATGGCGCCCCGGGCCCCCGCACCAAGCAGGCGCACCCGTGCCCACTACTCTATCCCGGCCCCCCATGGGCCCATGGCCTACCGCGGCCGACTAGCCTGGTGCCCAGGGTACCCACTCAGCGATACTCACCTTTCGCAGCCACGCTCCCAAGCCCGTCAACAGGGCTCCTGCACCCCTCCAAATGGGTCTCGAGCCTACTTTCCCACCAACAACAAAACGACCTCCATTTTTCAATTTGACTAACCCCCTAACTCACTTTATACTGACCCCGGGGTCCCTTGGGCGGGAGTCACTCCTCCCCCCAATCACTCATCGCACCATGCATTCCCCATTCACTCCATACACACAGACCCGCTGGCCTCACTCACTCACCAAGCACATGCTTCCACCTCACTCAACATGTCTTCACCTCATAACTCACCAACTCTTCAACACACACACCACTGAACTCTACCATTCTTCTAACTACATCCCCTAACTAAGTCGTGCTCCCACGTCATCCCTTACACTAGTAGCACGTTCCTTTTAACACTACGTAGCTAAGCTACGTCCCCTCTGCACATCCACAAGTCTGTCACTGTCTCCAAAATAAATCATTTTATTTCCCAACCTAAATCTGGCTACAATCCCTCTAACTAATCCATTCCACGGACTCCATGAGGACTTACCCCTGCCCCATGAAGTCGGTCTAACTAAGCTAACCCTTCCCCCTAACTAGTTTCCATCCTGTGCCCAGGTAAGGGGGTCTTTCACCCCTTGCCCAGGAATCCTGTACACCCGAAAATGAGGCTTGTTCTTTTTTTTTTTTTTTCTTTACATGCGCAGCGCCAGCGCGGCAACTCGCGCTCTTTGCACTTTGCAACTGCCCGTGACGTCATGCAGCTGCACGTGTTCCTCGTCCCTCCTTGGACGGTACCATCGGCCGGGATACCCCTCCTGCCGGATTCCAACCACACGTGCAGCCATGACGTCACCGTGCGCATATAAAAAAAAACACAAGCCACACGTCTCGAGGGGTTCCCCACGCGAACACATGTGCTTTGCCCGTTGGAGCTTAACACACACGATCGCGTGGAGAACCCGTCCGGTCCAAATCCATTTACCTGCCTAAACTTTGTCCGTCCGCGGGATCGGCAAATCCACCGCGTGCGTTTCCGGACCGGGACTTCACTCTCGCAAGCGAGCACGTGGTGGTCTCGTGCGTTGCACAGCACGAACCGCGTGCTCACTGCTGGGTGAACCCGGCACGGTCCTCGAAACAACTACAGCCGCCACTCGGCTTTCTCCCCTCTCATGTCGCCTTCGTCGTCGCCATTCAACCCACGCACACCTGCGTGTTACGAGCACACAGTCCACTCCATCACATTCACACCGGGAGACGCGGCTGCGTGCTCCCGCATGCCAACCGACATCTCCCTCACATACCGCTCTCTCACACACACGGTCTCCCTGGCACACAGCGACCTTGCACACGGCCGTTCACTCACGCGTGCCTCACTACTCACACAAACCATACTACTCACACGTGGTGCTCTATTCACTCGCGTGGGGGCACTCACCCGCGGTGCCTCACCCACACACGCGAGGACACTCAACCGCTGTGCCTCATCCACACACCGTGCCTCACTCATACACGCGGGGGCACTCACCCGCGGTACCTCACTCATACACACGGCGACACTCACACACGCGGTCTCTTCCACACAACGTCCCTCACTCATACACGCGGGGGCACTCACCCGCGGTTCCTCACTCATACTGGCCGTTTCACTCACACACACGGCCTCTTCCACACACGGTTCCTCATCCACACACGGTGCCTCATCCAAACACGGCGTGCTGGGAAGCACGCACTCCAGCACCATCGCCACCACACCACTCACACACGGGGTCGCTTCCACACACGGGGACGCACTCACGCCTTGCACCACACACACAGGGACAACTACACTGGGGATTCGTGTCCCCACAAGGGTCTCCGGGGCCTCTATACCCCCCAAGCTCTCCGTGCACCCGTCCACAGCACTCGTCCCCTCAACCTCGCAAAACACGACCGAACTCACCTGGTCGTGACTCGCCTCAAGGGGGCATACTCCCTCCCCTCGTTCCTGGAGGAGGCTATCCCGCTGCTCGCACCGGGTCCCTACACGCTCCGCGAGCTCACCCCCATTATCCTCCACTACCTCCGTGTGTGTGTGTGCGTCACTTACCCCATCTTCATCGTGTAGTCTTCCCTCTATCGTTCCCATCTCCCGTGTCTCTGCCAACTCTTCACCCTTTACCTCCCTTGTCTCAACTATTATTTCTGTTGTCGTCACCTCGTGTCTCGTCTCACACGTTTTGGTCTCCCCATTTAATTTTTCCCTTTCGGTCATCGTCACGACCCTCGCCCAACACGTTCCACGAATTATTTTTTCACCCGCCTCCACCGCGGGCCTGTCAGCCGTTGCACCCCCACCCAGCTCGTTTGATCCCACACGTGGAGTCGCCATTTTTATCTCCCCGGTCACGGCCTTCATGCCCGCCTGCAGGCTTCGGCCCATGTTCTGCGTCTCACCCCGCAGCTTTTTCATTTCTTCCTTCATGTTTGCTTCCATTCCGTTTATTTGCTGTGTATTCGCATCCATCTTTTCGTTCATGCCTTTCATTTCGTTTTTTATTTCATTTGTCATTGCCGCCAGCATGGCGCATAGCTGGGCCACGTCGGGCGCACTCAGCTGAGCCGTTTCAGCAAGGGTTTTGGTGGAGAGGGGGGGGAGGTGTCATACACTGCGGCCGCCGCCGCACCCATTTCGGGCTCTGGGTTTAGTTGGGCGAGTCCGTGTTCCTGCACAATCAACATTTCCTGCTCGGGGATTCCATCCTGGACCATGGATTCTACATTACTACACATATACATTTCTAATACCCCTGGCTCCCGCTCGCCTTGAGACGCCATCTTGCTTCTCGTGAAGGGTTAATTTAGCTCGCTCGTAATTTGGAGGGAATCGGGGGTCGCTTCTCTCACCCCTGGACCGATTCCCGTGAATTTCGCTGGAGACAGGAGAGCCTGTTGTCCCGCTCTCCAATACCAGTGCCGCGAGGAGGGCGATGAATTTGTATCGCACGACCTGACACCAGTGTTGGGGATTTCGCGCCCGCCGGCGTGCGAACGGCCACGTAACTCGAATCGCGGCACGTCGCCCACCGGACGGACAATCCAGTCGTGACCCTCTCGGACTAACGCCGGGAACCAGTCACGGGTGGACCTTTCGGTCTCACCGCGATCGAGCCAATCAGCCCCCGCGTGGGATAGGGTTGCTCGCCAAATTCGAACTACCTAAGTACCCACGCGGAGGGTAGACCGGGCGATCACACCTCGCCGCAGGTCGACTTCGGACACGGGCCACTTAAGCGACCCGTTCCGTCTATCAGAATAACCGAGCGGTGTTATCGTCGACCTCGACGGTTCGATTAATTATCGGGCGTATTCAGCCCACTACCAACCCTTTACGTGAAGCAAGATGGGGATTCAATGGAGGAAAAGACGAAGCGAAGCGGGAGAACAGTTCAACAATAAAGCACATTTATTCTCGGCACACGGGAAGCACACAAATACAATTCCACCAAATGCACACAAAAAAAGAAAACACAATTCCATTTACACAAAAAGCAAACATAAAAGTGAAAACACAGTGCAGAGCTAATACCGACTACCGAGCACACGGCAACACTTATACAATTCTACTTCACAGACGGCGCCGACAACACATACCCAAAACCAAGGAAAAGAAATACCCTCAAGAATGAGGTAGGCCTGGGGCCGAGACCTGGTCGGGCCTACCCGTCTGGTGATGAGACGCGGAGCGGCGATGGCCCCGCAACCCGCGGGCCTCGTGGACAGTGCCTGGCAGGGGGTGGGAACGGGGCCCCCTTGGTCGCACTATCTCAGCGCGGGGGAAACAGGAGGGGGTTGCTGATGCTCGGGGTATAGAGGATCTTTATTATGTGCGCGACGAGCGTCTCCACCTCGGCCAGGTCGCGCTGCCGGCCTCCCAGGGGTGCAGCTCCCTGCACGACGCGAGCACCCCCTCGTCCGCCCTCGCCGCCTCTCCACAGCTCGTCCCCTCCGTTCCGACTTCAACGCACACGACGAGCAGCTCCACCGCCCGCGAAGTCTTGACTCTCTGTTCCGACTCCTTCGCCTCGTTCCGACCTTTACCTCCGTTCTGCTGACTCTTTCTCGTTCCCGTTCTGCTGACTCCCTTCTTCCTCGTTCCGACTTTTACGACCCTCTCGTTCCTGTTTTGCTGACTCCCTCGTTCCGACTTTTACGACTCCTTTGACTGACGAACACCTTCCTTTTATCCCCCCCGTAACTTCGCCTTTGACCCCCTCCCTTTGACCTTTCACCTCGCTCCCCATTGGCCCGAGAAAAAGTGGGCGTGAAGGCTTTTTGATCCACAAATTTGCATATATCGATCGCCCTGGGGGCGGGGCCAAATCGCCCCTCGCTCACCGATTGGACGGCAAAAAGTGGGCGTGTGTCGTTTTTGGATCCGTTTTTGAAGCAGAAAATCCGTGATTTTGTACACGCTGTTCAACGTGCGCCCTACACGAGTCCAGCATCGGTGCCCATGAGTGGCGCGAGATGACGGTGATGCGATGGTGGCGAGTTGCGACGGTAAAGGTCATGGCGGTTGTGGTGAAGCGGCGTTGTGGTTGGTGGTTGTTGTTGTGGTTGTGATGGTGGCGATTGGTCCAAAATAAAGATAGTAAAAGAAAAACGGCTATCCTAAAGAGTCGCAGCACGTATAAATGACATGTATTCCCACTAGACAACGGGTTTGGGCCTAACTACACATGCACTTACCGAGATACCTCACCTAAGGGACCTGAATGGTGGTTTGCGAATCTGGTAACCACAACAATATATATATATATATATATATATATATATATATATATATATATATATATATATATATATATATATATATATATATATATATATATATATAAACATATATTGTGTGACTTGTCACCACACTGGAGGTGGGGTGCGGTGCTAATTAGATTGGGGTTAAGGATAATTTACCCCAGTATGTAATTGCCCCTCCCCCCCCCCCCCCCGTGACCTTTCCTTCGTTTTTGTATTTACAAGCCAGCCATGAATGAAATGTATTGATATAACAACAACAACAACAACAACAACAACAACAACAACAACAACAACAACAACAACAACAACCATAACCACAAGCATGCAAAACGTGCCAAGCAGACAGAAGCCCCGCCTTCCCGGGTTTTCGTGCCAACAAGCCACGCCCGGAGATGGATGATTGATAGGCGTGACGGCGAAGGGAGGAGAAGTATCCAAAGACCTCACGTCTTGATTAATTTCCATTATAATTATTGATTTTCTGGTTTTTAGATCCTCGTGGAGGATCTCTGTCTTACTCACGTTGTTGTTCTTCATCTTCTTCTTGTGGACTTTTTTTTTTTCACAGCCTACAGTTTTCATCGAAACTTCCTGAAACTTGGTGTTGTTCGTCTTTCGGCTGCTCCCGTTAGGGGTCGCCGCAGCGGATCATCCGTTATGATCCACATACTGATTTGGCATAAGTTTTACGCCGGATGCCCTTCCTGACGCAACCCTGGTCGCCTCTTACGACACAGGGATAAGGATTGGGTTTCGCCATGATTCTGGGCTGTCCTACACCCTCATAGCGCAGCCCAGCGCAGAGCTCCCCTTCTCAAGCGATCCTCCAACCCAAGCCTCCGAGTAGCCGGATTACAGGCGCGTGCCACTACGCCCGGTTCCTGAAACTTGGTGTATATATGTAAAAAATACCCTGCGCAGACAGTAACCATGTCCAATTTCGAAAATTCCTCCTAGAAAAAAAAGTTATGATGTCAAAATATCTCCGCTAATGTTTAATCTCCTAAAAATCATCTCCGAAACTAGGCAAGCTTTTTGAATTCTGTTTGCGGAAATCGAACAGGGCATTAGCAGAGATGAATTACTGCACATATGATACATCACTATGACGTCATAGGGTAATTCCACAGAAAAAGTTACCTGGTGGCTATTTTTTGAAAGTACATTTTTCATTTAACCTTAGATATGGGATTACCATATGACAGATCATGAATTGAAGTAATTGAATTTTTGCAATATTAGCTTCATCAAGCAGTGTCTGTATACATTGTGGTAGCATCTCCGGACGTTTATTAATAAACGTCCAGAGATGTTACATCCGTTATGCTCAGTTGTTACATTACATTTGCCATGGTACTGCCTACTCGGTATCATTAATTCCTCGAATAAATACTGGGAATACAATGACTTACCGCTACCAAGCTGCTGTACCAGATTTAGTCTTCTGTAGTGGAACACTTCACAGAAATTTGTGAGCAAAACGATCATCATGCTAAAGCGGGTATTTTGACGGTTACGTCCGTTACGAAGATTCATCATACCGTAGCACTCAGACAAAAAATCTTAATCTCTCATATTTACCATTTCCTGGCACCTTTGTGTTCACTGCACAAAATAAACTAATACATTTGGTACGATAACCTTGTTCTTCATGAAATATTTTTGAGAACTGCCAATAATTTCTGTCTGAATGTTACGTCCGTTACGGTGGAATTGCCCCATATCAATTTTTATGATGTCATTCCTATTTTTTGTTTCACAACCCAGAGTTTTCATCGGATCTTCGTGAAACTTGCCATGTATATGCAGAAAGCCCACGCGCAGGCAGTAACCATCTCCGATTTTGGAAATTCTTCCTAGAAAAAAAGTTGACGTCATAATATCGCCGCTAATGGAAATCGCCTATACCATTATCTCTGAAACTAGGCAAGCTGTTTGAATTTTGTTTGTGGGAATCGAGCCGGGCATTAGCACAGATAAAATAATTTATCGCAAACCTGATACATCACAATGACGTCATATTCGTTTTTATGACGTCATCATTAAGAGGACGAGGATCTTAGCTCATTTGAGCTTGTTAAATTGGTTCACGAGCGCCAGCCAGAGTGACCACTATATTTGTTATGTCTGTGTGTCTGTCTGTCCAGAGCATAAATCCGTGGACTTTGATACGATCTTGAGGAAACATGGTTATGTGTTCGATATCAATGTCTCGTGTTTTCCTGGATGAGGGCGTGGCTACGCCAATTGTGGGTAGAGCCACGCCAAAAAAAATAGCCATTTTTAGGGGGTAGTCTGATTAAAAATCTATCTTCTCCTTGGGAATTGACTAAATGGAATGGGTTCTTCGGTATTTGAATAGCAAAATGAATTATCTAAAACTTATCGTCCGATTTTTCATTTTCGTCTCAAGGTCACAAGGTCAAAAACTTGGAAAATTGCGAATTTTGACATAAAAAAATCATATGACCGCCCAAACTTTGAGAACTTGGATGACAATATTTTTTATGCATAATCTTGAGGTCATTCCCCACCTAAAGTCTTGAAACCATTTTGCTCTATCTCGAACACCTTGCCCGTGGCATCCCCTTCAGGTTTGTTTTTACGCTGATTTCATCAAAGTCTGGATAATCTGAGGAGTGTGAAATGCCATATAGCTTATATGACGTTATAGTGTTCCTGGAATGTTCCAGAGGAAGCTTTGCACCAAAGGTCATAATCCTTGACCTTAGACCTTTTAAAGGTCAAATTTTCAAAGTTGTGGGAATCTAACCAGGTTTTCGACCTTCGACGAACTAACTCCAATAAGCTATAGCATTTATCCTGTTTACTTATTTTAATGTCCACAACATTGTTTTGTGACCTTTAAAGGTTATGCAAAGGTCAAATTTTGAAAGTTGTTGAACAAAACCGGGTTTTCGACATTTTGCAGCTCATAACCCGTCACCCGTACCACATCATGTTGATCATTTTTATAACTTGGTCAAAAATTATCACATTGTCTCATCCTTGACTTTTGCAACAATCTACATCGTCAAATACCGCTAATGAACCATTGTCATCTTCAGACTTGTTTCCATTATAATTGTTGATTTTTCTGGTTTTTAAATCAATTTTTTAAAATTTTAAATTTTTTAATTTTAAAATTTAAAATTTTAAATTTTAAAATTTTAAATTTTTTTTTTCTTGTGTCCCTGTATCTCTTGTGGGTTCGAGAGTAAAAACCCCTGTGCTGTGCTACCGTCCTGGTGAAGCGCCTTGCTGTTTCTTTTCTACGTGCTCCGTCATCTCTGAGAATCTCAGCTGAAAGCCTCTAAGGGAGAACTGTTTGGCCATCTGTCCAGGTCGGGGCAAACCCATTGGACACGACAATACCATTCCCTCCAAAGTAACGATCTTGTAACCATTTTCACATCTTTTGTTCGCCCCATATTAGAATACAGAGCTCCTGTGTGGTCGAGCAGAATTGCAAAGCAGCAGTGCAATGCTGTGGAATTTGTTCAGAAAAGGGTTTGCAGACTTATCCTTTGCCCAAAGTACTGTAGCTACTTGGATGCTTTGCAGGATTGTGGTCTGGAGAACTTGAGAAGAGACCTGAACAACTTTGTTGTTCTATCGCGAAATTGCTCCCAAATTCCAAACTTCACCACTTGTTACCTACAGATGGATCTCATAGCGGCTAACGGCTACGGAACTCAAAACAACCAATTGAGTTAAAATGCAAAACTACAAGATTCAAGAACAGCCCAATGGCATTTCTCATCTGCACAATGAATATTGTTACGTCTGAGGGGGGGTATGCATTCAAAGGGTAATTAGGATGTTTAATTAGGTATGCCATGCTGTTCGAGTTTTACCAGGATCCCGATGTAATAAGTAGCAATTCAGTGGTGATAAGTTGTCTAGTAAATGTCCATTTCTTCAAGGGGGAAATGGTAATTGTCGCGTAATTAGTTAGGGAAACGGGTTAGAGTAAGTGTGTCTGCGTAAACCCCTTTTAGTATTCCCTGGAGGCTTGCCGTGACGTCACAGGACAGTGCTGCGGATGGCTCCGCCCCGTGATCAGGATTGGCGGAAGGCGACGGCGGAGGGCGAATGGAGCGGCTCGATTGGAGGTGACGAGGACTCGAGGATAAAAAGGCTCTGTTCGGGGAAAAGGCGAAGAGGAAGAAGATGGGTAATAGAAAAACCGTTCTGGTGGAGGCTGTTGTGCTGGGAGCGTGCTGTTTGTTGGGCTGATTCGATCCTGGATTTGATTGTGTCTCGTGGCCTTGCTGTGCCTCGTGCCTCACCTTGGTTGGCTCTGGGGTTCTGCTGTCTCGGAGCACGGGGTCGAACGGCGGGCGGACCTGCCTCCCTCTCCTGCTCGCAACTTGGCGCCAGAACTGGTTCCCTGGCGGCTGTGAGCGGACGTGGGCCAACACCAGGAGGTCGACAGCACCACGGTGTCTCCTGCCCCTGACGAGTGCAACGCCAGCTCGTCCGACGCCAATCCAGGGACTGTTGCGTTTACACCACAGGCCAGCCTGACCACCAGGACCAGCTACGGTGTGTGTGTGTGTGTGTGTGTGTGTGTGTGTGTGTGTGTGTGTGTGTGTGTGTGTGTGTGTGTGTTTGTGTGTGTGTGTGTGTACCTGGCACCTTAGAGGGTTTGAGATTGGTATATCCATTGGAATTGTTTGTGTTTTCCCCACGCCCGAACCCACACCACCATCCCGTCGAATCGCCCTGGATCCCTCTTCTTGCTGAGTCTTGTTATTTCTGGTTCGAGAAATAAACATTATCAACTCAGTGAAAAGCGACTCGTGCCACCTTCCTCGTCCCGTTTGCGGTAGAGCGATTAAAACCGCCATCTTTGGGTTATAAATAAATAAATCGCCTCCATCGTTTTGGCTCATTCTACGTTGGCGGGACTGTTCAAGTCCCGTGGACGTCACATTGGTGTCAGGAGTGGGATGTTCAAACCCCTTTAAATTATATTTGGTATCGGGAGAATATACCAGGACTAAAATCTCGCCACGAATTGGAATATAAAATTACTGCAGAAAAGCGCGCGAGCGCAGAAAATTTTGGCGGGAGTTTTCAAATTAATTTAATTGGCGGCAAACGGGACTTCTGCACCATGGCGGATGTGCAGATGTTTGAGGAGGAAGGCCACGTGTCTGGCAGCGAGTCGGGGGAAGAAGGGAGAGACTGGAGTAGGGTTGGAACCTCCCCCATTCCAAGCGCGGACCGTGCTTCATTGCCCGTAACGGGGCCGGCAGCGCCGGAAACCGGCGCGATGTCGATCTGGACATTGTTGGAACGTTTAATGAGTGCAATTACAGCACAGGGGGAAAAAATGACGGCACAGGAGGCAGAAATAGCAAATCAATTCGTGACACAGAGGGCAGACATGACGGCACAGAGGGCAGAAATGACAGCACAAATGGAAAATCAATTCGTGACACAGAGGGCAGAAATGACAGCACAAATGGAAAATCAATTCGTGACACAGAGGGCAGAAATGACAGATCAATGGGGGTACAGTTGGGTGCACGGATTGATTTAATGAGGGATGAATTGGGGGAAAAAATTGAGAAAATGAAAACTGAGATGCAGGAGTGTGTGGATGTTCAATTGGGGGAAATACAAAGTAAATTCGAGGATAGATTGGAGGAAACAAAGGTAGAAATTACATTGGAGGGGGAAAATATACGGAAAAAATTGGTAGATAAAATTGATGCAATGAACATTCGGGTTGATAAAGTGGATGAAGGCCTGGAACGTCATCGTGCCTGTGTGGATGCTCGTATGCAGCTGCAAGTTGAAGAGTGGGGAGAGCTGAGGAAGCAAGGGATGAATTTGGCGGAGGAGGTAAAAGGATTGGAGGCTCGTTTGGACGAACAAGATAAAATTATGAGCCAAGATGAAGTCTTGGATAAAAGCCTGGTAGAGCCGTCTTTTGTAAGTAGAGTGTCCGGGTTGGTTGAGGAGCAGCTACAAACTCGCGACGGAGCCTTGGAGGAGGTTGTGTGGGCCCAGAAGATCCTGCGGGAAGAGGTGAATCGGTCCATTCAACGTTTGGAACAGGAGGCAAACTTGACCCATGAGACCCTCACCACAAAACATCTTTGGCCACAGTGGGCTCCGAAATTGGATACGCAGCCACAAGGGTGTTTGATCCCTGGGCTGGATTCCGACAAAGGAGAAACTGGGAAGCGGGCCACCGTAAAAGTGATCCCCCTGGTAAATTTTGACGGGTCAGGGAGCGTTGAAGCTTTTCTGACGCAATTTTAGTGTATTTCCCGACTAAACGGGTGGAATGAGCGGGAACGTACAGGGAATTTGGTGGCAACGTTGCGGGAACCAGCCGCAGATGTGTTAAACGTGATCGCGGAGGGGATGTTGACCAGCTCCCACATTTGCGAGGCGTTGAGCCGTCGGTATGGGTTCGCGGTAAACTGTGATCTGGTGCGGGCCCAGCTCCAGCACCGCAGATTAAAGCCGGGTGAGACAGTGCAGGAGCTGGCACAGGACATTTACCAATCAGTCAGGATCGCGTATCGGGACCTTACAGTGGAGGCATGGGACAGACTGGCACTAGAGAAATTTTTAGCTGCTCTTCCTGACCCTGAGGTCCGAGCGCTAGTGGAGTTACAGGATCCACCCACCGTTCACCGAGTGGCCGAGTGTGCAGCCAGGCTGGCCTCGTGGAGTCGGCCGGGTCGGGTGCCCGAGAGGCCATCAGTGACGATCCGACAGGCGGAGATTCGGGATCAGGGAGGGGGGCTGGGAGAAATTGGCATTACCCAAATGTTACAGGAAATTTGCCAGAAACTGTCAAGTTTGATAAGGGGTAATTCGCTAGTTGGTGCGCCAAAGCGGCGGGGTCCAGCCCAGCCAATAGAGCAATTCGATTATGGCCGAGGGGGTCCGGAACCGAAAGAGACATTACACCGATACCCACGGGGCCTTTTATTGGGAGTTGTTTCCGGTGCGGGCGAAGAGGACACATGCAACGATATTGCCAGTACCCGGCGATGGAGAGACCCTCCAATAGACTTTCAAGCCCGGAGAGGATGAATCCTCCTGCTGAACCGCCAGGTCTATCTGAGATGCCCTTTTATAGGTCGGGTCCGGAAATCACTGTCGGGGGTCGGGGAGACTAGATCAGGCTGAGCATATAAGGCCATGCTTGGCTGCTGAGATTGTGGCGAAGTGCCTCCTTTGGTGAAAAAAGTGAATTGTGGGAAAATTGGCATGGTTTTGTAAGTTCTGCTGGGTTTTAGAGTGACAATCGGGACAGTGGGTAATTGGTAACAAAGCGGGCACGAGTGGCTGTCCAATGGCTGGTGCGTGGATCGGGTGAGAAGTGCTGTGTGAGTTGTTTCAAGTTAAGAAGTGAAATGTATGGTGCACACATTGATTTTTTTTATTGGAGATGGTGTGGTAAAAGGGAAGGTCATGGTCGGTGAAGTGTTAGAAATGCAGGTGTCACATGTAAGGCCGATGGGGTGGGGGAGTCATGTGGGTTTTGTGGGTGGGGATGATGTGCTTGTCCACAGGGATTGCTGAAGCTCATGGTGAGCGTGAATTGCGACCCCCTTCAAGGAGATTCACCCCTGGTGGCTAACGGTGACAGTGTCTGGAGGCAACTGGGAGAGGGTCTGGTTTGGCGACCAAGGCGGGTAGGACCTTGGCGACCCAGGAAGGCCAGAGGAGCCAGTGAGACCCCTTCCAGTGTGTTGTACGGGATGAGAGCTGATGGCTACCAGGGGGTGGGAATCAAAGGGAGCGGGGCGAAGAAATGTCTGGGTTGGACTAAAGCTTACCTGTGGGCATGGTTGCACCTGAGATGCCCCCATCATCTTGTGGGAACCCACCCCACGGCCATGACGGGATTCAGCCTGCATCATTAAAATGGGGACCATGACCTAGAAATGTGATGATGACCATGGTGTGAGTGTTGTGAAGATGTGTGAGTCCCACTCGATCCCGCACAACTTGACATGTGCAGCAAGGGCATGAGGTCCGCATAATTTTGGGGCAAGCAAATTTGAAAATTGGCTCCCCAGGTAACGCTGGGTCTATTAGCATCCACTGGGGGACGCGGTCAAGTGTAAATATCCTGTGAATAGTGTCGTTAAGGCTTAGAGTAGGAATGTAAAGTATAAGTGTTGTGTTTTTGTGGAACCTTTTGTTTCCCCTCCCCAGATCACTGGAAGAGTGTTGGGCAAGAGCAATGATCCAGAGGATGGAGTGCAACTTCGCTCAGTGCTATCATGTGATTAAAAAAAAAAAAATGAATGATTGTTTCGGCGAGGATAAGGCCATAAGGGGTACATTAAGCAGGAAAGGTAAGTTAGCTGCGACTCACTGCCCATTGCCCCTCCTACTTTATTTCGTTAGGTTAAATAGGTGTGATTCAGTAAGTGTTAAGGCTGGTGAGGTAGCGCCTGTGATATACCTTGCAGGAGCTGCGGTACCAGAGGAGGGGGCAGTGTTATGTCTGAGGGGGGGTATGCATTCAAAGGGTAATTAGGATGTTTAATTAGGTATGTCATGCTGTTCGAGTTTTACCAGGATCTCGATGTAATATGTAGCAATTCAGTGGTGATAAGTTGTCTCGTAAATGTCCATTTCTTCAAGGGGGAAATGGTAATTGTCGCGTAATTAGTTAGGGAAATGGGTTGGGGTAAGTGTGTCTGCGTAAACCCCTTTTAGTATTCCCTGGAAGCTTGCCGTGACATCACAAGACAGTGCTGCGGATGACTCCGCACCATGATCACGATTGGCGGAAGGCGACGGTGGAGGGCCAATGGAGCGGCTCGATTGGAGGTGACGAGGACTCGAAGATAAAAAGGCTCTGTTCGGGGAAAAGGCGAAGAGGAAGAAGATCGGTACAGAAAAACCGTTCTGGTGGAGGCTGTTGTGCTGGGAGCGTGCTGTTTGTTGGGCTGATTCGATCCTGGATTTGATCGTGTCTCGTGGCCTTGCTGTGCCTCGTGCCTCACCTTGGTTGGCTCTGGGGTTCTGCTGGCTCGGAGCACGGGGTCGAACGGCGGGCGGACCTGCCTCCCTCTCCTGCTCGCAACTTGGCACCAGAACTGGTTCCCTGGCGGCTGTGAGCGGACTTGGGCCGACACCAGGAGGTCGACAGCACCACGGTGTCTCCTGCCCCCCTGACGAGTGCAACGCCAGCTCGTCCGACGCCAATCCAGGGACTGTTGCGTCCACACAACGGGCCAGCCTGACCACCAGGACCAGCTACGTTTTGTGTGTGTGTGTGTGTGTGTGTGTGTGTGTGTGTGTGTGTGTGTGTGTACCTGGCGCCTTCGAGGGTTTGAGATTGGTATATCCATTGGAATTGTTTGTGTTTTCCCCATGCCCGAACCCACACCCGAACCCACACCACCATCCCGTCGAATCGCCCCGGATCCCTCTTCTTGCCGAGTCTTGTTATTTCTGGTTAGAGAAATAAACGTTATCAACTCAGTGAAAAGCGACTCGTGCCACCTTCCTCGTCCCGTTTGCGGTAGAGCGATTAGAACCGCCATCTTTGGGTTATAAATAAATAATCCGCCTCCATCGTTTCGGCTCATTCTACGTTGGCGGGACTGTTCAAGTCCCGTGGACGTCACAATATACTGCAGTGATTGTTAATCTTTGAACTTTGATGTGATGTGAATTGCTAAATTATTGCAAAATTGTTTGTTCGTGATGTTATTTTTATTCTGCTTTGATGTCATTTTTATTGTAATCTCACATTTTATTTGTTAAAATTATCAATTGTAAAACTTACCACAATTCGGCCTTTGGCTGTGATGGAAGTTGAATTGAAATAAATCATCATCATCCATGATCATGACAATCATCATGGTCATGACAATCATCATAATCATCATGATCATGATGATGATCATCATCATCCAGATGGCTCACACCAGCCATGATGTTACCAAAAGCTCAACCAGTGCCAGTGTGGTGTTACTTGCAGTTAAAAGTGGTTTACTGTTCAGTTCTCTGTGTTACTTGAAAATATTCCTTTTTTGCTCTGCATGGGGATGTTCAAATCCACCAGAAAAGGGGATCACTTTGAATCGATTCCCTCATGACCTTGCTCTTCCATGAGCCTTGTTCCTATGAAAACAAACAAACTGGGAAGCATGTCATCATTCATTTGTATGTTTGGTAAGATTGATGTATAGCCGAGAGCCAATGTATCCAATAATTTAATCAAATTTCGTTTTGAGTTTCTGATACAAGTGGGACAATGGAAGACTTTGTATTTTTCTCTCTGGACCAACTAATTTTGATGGTTGGATGAAAAGCATCATGCTGATAAACTAATGAAATTGAAACCATATTCCATTTGAAATGTAGGAACATGGAGTAGTTCGGTGACAGAGTGGAAAAGGCAACGTACTGACAGTCGGTCAGTGGGGCCATGGTAGGATACAACAGGGGAATGAACAGATAGGAGAAGACTAGAGACAAGAGGAGAGGAGGAAATACAGTAAAGTAAGAGTGTTCGGTTGAGTAGGGTTAATGTGGCTAATAAAGACCATGGGTCAGAATTGAGGATGACAGGAGATGGCACTGCACTGCTTGCTTGAAGTCCTGCAAGGAATAGTAAGACAGTCTGGTTGCATCAACAGAATAAGGAGGTTCAAGACAGTGGGTTCCATAGACGGTGGAAGGTGTTGCCATAGACGAAGGAAACGAGAAATAAAAGAGTTGAGGTGTGAAGTCGGCTTGTAATTTGGAGGTTTGATCAGGAAAGCATTACTGGAAGAACATATGATGCATCCTGGAGTTGCTCGGGAAGGTCAGCGGACTGAGAGAGCAAAGGGAACAATGGTGAAGAATAGACGTGAGAAAACAGAGACCACCAACCTGCCTGCGATGTGAAAGCAACATATCTTGTGCTTCAACCTCATCACGGGACATTCCAATATTTACCCCACGTGTGCAAAGCGAAAAGCTGGGTTAAGCAATTGGTTCATTGCCGAGGGATCATCGGTGAGCACTTCCTAATCCTTCACTGGCAATCACGTGTTCGTATAGGTTATGCGCTTTCTTTAATATGGCCACGCCATCAACCACCGAGCCATTGTTGTTCACTTGATCATTGGTCCACTCACTCAATAACCTCTCCATCTTTTCAATGAGAAAATTTTTCCTTGGAACTTGAGACACCTTTGTACTTGCAGGTGAGGAAGCTTTCACACCAACACGGATCCTATCCTCACCTGAACGAATGGTGTGTTTGATGGACTTCTCCACATGCTACACTCATCCCTCCATGTGACTTGTCTAAATCACGATTTTCTCTGCTAATGTCATAACCTTATGGGATTTCTTCACTCTATGACCACTTGGAGAGGCTTGACCTTATGGTACCATGCTGTATTTAAAGGTAGAATATGTGGCTAAATAATGTTGAGTTAAAGAAATCTCCTGGAAACAAGCTCACTCAATCATAGCACTATGCACACTGAAAACACCACAGGTGGTAGAAGACTGTGGAAGATGTCACCACTGGCATGATATGCTCCCATACCTGACCTGACTTGTGAGCACGCGCCAGAGCAGCACGTCGCTGCGTCCACTTTCCGCCGGTACTCCAGGGGCCGGTACTCCGTCTGGCCATCCCCCAGGCAGATGCCTGGCCCATCCCCATCTCCTTGAGATGCCGATCAACCTGCTGTAACCACGAGGAACGTGGTCGGCCCATTGGCCTCCTCCACTCACGAGACTCCCTCGCTGAGAGAATCTGGTGAGCAGGATCAGCATCAGGAAAACGAGCCACACGTCCATACAGCCGCAGCTGACGCTCACGGACTATTATATGCAGGTAACAAATCTCATTTGAGTCTCTCTCGGCAACCGCTCGTTGGACACAAAGTCCGACCAGCAATAGCCAAGGATTCTCCGAAGAATCCGAGCAGTTTTCACTGCTCACAGCGCGACATTAAACACACATATGATCAAGTTTTATGCATGTTCAGGAAATAAGCGTCTTATTTACTCCCATGCATATGAACGAATCCGTCTTGTGGAGACCTGCGTTGGACAAGGCTTTGCTGTATATTACATTTAACTAGTCTCGGTGTTCTTATGTTTGGAGCGTCTGCTATGAGTCGGGATGTCAGTTAGATTCTGACCCTGGCCGAGTCATACCAAAGATTGAGTCTGGGTTGTCAGTGGTATGTGCTCCTTCCTTGCTCGATATTTAGAGGATAAAGCATTGGGGAACCCTGTGGGCTTGCATCACTGGGGTGGGGTGGGGGGGGGGAGATTTTTCCCTCAAAGAAAAATGCTGCCACTAGATTGCAAGCACCCAGTGTATTCAGGAAAGTTACCTCTCCCAAGATCAAGGGCTGTGTCTGTCTGATTTCAAGTCCTGTGTTCTCTGTCTGCATGTGAGTGCATGATTTGTTTGTGTGATCGCTCTTTGATGAGCCTTAAAAACTGGAGAAAAAAAAAAACTGTGGCCTAGTTCCATAAACATTATAGCTCTAGGAGGTATCGGGGAGATGACAGGATCTCGCAGAATTTCTAGAATGACCAGTTTTGTTTTGAGACAGTGCAGAGAAAAACGTTCATTGATTAATTCTGATAATTCGAGGTTATTGGACAAACTCACGATGCAAACCTGAAATGGCAAGTCTCCAGCACATTTTAGGTTACTGTGTTGCATTAATAGAAAAACGAGATTAACATTGTGTGGTGTCGTCCGAAATGTTCAACAGTGTTGAATCAAATATAAGCTTTGATGTGCCTTGTTTATCGGTGCCGAGAAATGTGTTGGCTACAGAGGAGACTGATCAATGCTTCATCCAGACAACCTCAGGTGAACTATCCAATACTCGCACTACTGTTACATGGACTGATGTACAAAAGTAAACTTTTATATTTGCCCAAATATTTCATGCATTTTTCAGTTCTCACTGTCACTGTCCAACTTCCACCATTGTAATTTAGCCTATTTTACATATGAGGACTGTTCAAAAGGTTCTCAGGAACGTGATACTCATAGTCCAATAAATGGCAACCATTTACATTTACTGGTTTCACCAGAGGGGACTATAAATATGTATGTTTGCTGTCTGTCTGTCTGTCCATTTCTCTCTCCCACCTGTGGTTTTCAGAATTTTTTCCCATACCTTTTAACATACATACTTGGTACATGGCTTTATTATGATAAGTAACAGAATAAGTTTGAGTGTCAGGGCGTTTCATCAATTTTTGTCAGGTCAAGCCAGATCAGATCTGTGACTTGCTACAGTTACCATGTAAACCTGCACAAACCTGTTTTATCGACAGGTTGTCGGCGACTAAACCGTCTCCCCCACCCAGCTTCCTGTATGGATATGGACACCCAGCAGGACTAAAAACAAAACCTGTAAAAGGATGGAGGAGTTCCTTGTGAAGCAAAGGCCATCCATATCTGGTGCCCAACTACATCTGTGGACATCGTCCTGCAGGGGGTAACCTTTTCTAGGAGGTTGGTGGCAGATTTGCACTCCGGCTACCAAAAAACACTTCATTCTGCAAAACGCACTAAAACTTAGGGTGGCTGGATCATGGTTTCAGCGCCTACTGGCTCATCACTGGACTTGGTATTCCAACACTGGTGGTGTGGCAAAGGAGATTGACCATGTGCTTGGCGATGGTCACTGGAGGATGATTCAAAACTGCAGGGTCAACCAGAGTGCTCAGTTCCTCAATACTGACCACCGGCTTGTTGTAGCATCTCTAAAGTTGCAGCTTGCTTAAATCCAGGAGAATGGTACCATCCCAGCCGAGGCTGGATGTTGACAGACTCGGGGAGAAGAGGGTAGCTGAGGAGTTTACAAACAGAATGGGGATTTGGGGGTCTCGGTGCAGTGAGGAATCCTGAAGAGTTGTGGAGTGCCTTCAAGACTACAATCATTGATGTTGCCAGCAGATGTCTTGGAACCCACCGTCAGACGAAGATTAACGTTGTTTCCCAAGGGACACTGAATACCTTTGACCAGTTGCAGGGCCAGGCTTAGTGGCAGAACTGAGCTGTTCAGGGAGTTGAGGCATAAACCTGAAGGTGCGCTGAGGGTGGACAAGGAGGCCTATGTGTGAGGAATCTGTGAGTAGGTAGAGCATCACCTGTGGATGAGTGATTCTCATGCTGCTTACAGAGGAATTTATGTATTGCCTTCTTCCAAGCCATCGCTTGGTGTACTGCAGTTGGAGGGGAAGGTGTTGGGCTCTTGACAGAGGAGTCCAAAGTGAAGGCCGGCTGGGCCGGTTACTTTGAGCGCCTGCACCAGGCTGACCCACCAGCCGTTGCGCTGGACATCAGTGGTGTAACTATCCAATTAACTGTGAACTGCCTTCATTTGTGGAAATACAGGCTGCAGTGAACCAGTTGAAAATGGGTAAAGCTCCTGGGATCTGTGGCATCCATGCTGAACTTCTCAAGGCTGGTGGAAATGCTGTGCTGGTATTGTTGCATGCAGTTCTGTGCTCTGCCTGGAACACAGGCATCATCCCAACTGACTGGAAAAGGTGCCTCGTTGTCCCTCTCTGGAAAGGGAAGTGTGATCACCAGGACTGAAACATCCACTCAGGGGTGACGCTGCTCTCAGTGCTGGGCAAGGCCTTTGCTCGGATAATTCTTCATAGGGTTTGCCACCATCTCTTTGAGCACCAGCGCCCGGAGCATTTGGGCTTTACTCCAAAGAAGTCAACGATTGACTGTATCTTTGCTCTGCGGGTCCTCACCCAACGGAGATGAGAGTTTCGTCTGGGGCTGCTCACAGCCTATGTTGATCTCTGCAAAGCATTTGATTCAGTGAATCGAGATGCCCTCTGGACGATTCTCGGTCTTCACGGGGTGCCACCAAAGTTGATCGATCTGATTTCTGAACTATACTCTGGCACAGAGAGTGCTGTGAGGTGTGGTGGTTCCATCTCTGACTTATTTCCAGTTGTAACTGGAGTTTGTCAGAGGTGTGTAATGGCACCTACACTCTTTAATGTTTGCATGGACTGGATTTTGGTGAAGATGTCAGAGAGATCAAGCTGCAGTGTATCGCTTGGGAATGTCAAAATCTCTCACCTTGATTTCGCAGATGATGCAGTCCTCCTTGCGGAAACACTGGATGTCCTTGTGAGGGCCCTCGAGGCACGAAATGAGGAAAATTGGAGCTGCTGGCACTATGGGTTTCTTTGGTCAAAACAAAGATCTAGTCTTTCAAGTACATCTTGTCTGTATCTGTTTGTGGTGAGGATGTTGAGGTCATGGAGAGATTCACTTACCTTTGCAGTGATATTCATGTCTTCGCAGGTTGTGAGAAGTCAATAGACATCTGGGTCAGGCCTGGGGAGTCATGGATTCACTACATCATGGGGTGTGGCACTGTTGGTACCTATGAAAGTCTGCGTCTTCAGTTATTTGGTGCTTCCAGTCTTGCTTTTACGTATGTGAGACTTGGACTGACAAAGGATGTGAGATAAAGACTTAACTTCTCCGGTGCCATGTCGCTTCACAGAATACTTGGCTATGGCTGGTTGGATTTTGTGTCCAACGAGCGGTTGCTGAGAGAGACTCATATGAGATTTGTTACCTGCATAGTCCGTGAGCGTCAGCTGGGGCTGTACGGACATGTGGCTCGATTTCCTGATGCTAATCCTGCTCATCAGATTTACCCAATGAGGGAGCCTCGTGAGTGGAGAATGCCAACAGGATGACCGCGTGCCTCGTGGTTGCAGCAGGTTGAACGGCATTTCAAGGAAATGGGTCAAGCATCTGCCTGTGTGATGGTAGACGGAGGCCTCTGGAGTACTGACGGAAAGTAGACACAGCGACGAGCTGCTCCGGTGCATGTTCCCATACCTAACTCAACCTCTGACCTTTTTGGACTTGGATCACATATTTATACATGGTTCGTTAAGTTTTCAGCTGCCCTGACTCCACCACACTGCTTTACTCAATGGATGGACAGCTGGCCTGACTCCATCCCAAATAAAATCATGTGCTGCCATTCTACGAAGCAGCACAGATCGGCAGGCCTCAGGCCTTAGGCCTGTATGCTAATCCATGGCCCAGTGCAATTGAAACAAGAAAAAGAACAATCCCTCGCCAGACCCTCACCAGGACTCGTTTTGTGTGGCATTTGTATACTTGTGTGTTACTTAATTAATAAGGCATTACTGTAACTGTCACTTTATAACTTCTGGCAGTGATGACCGGGTACCAAGACTTCCTCCTTTGATGCAACCCTGCTTTGATCGGACACCTTGACTCTGACCTATGATGTTTATTATTATTCAATTGAATTCAGAATGGAATTTAAATAAATTCAATGGAAGACCAAATCAGTACAGTCCTGCATTGGAGTCATCAGAAGGAACCCAATGAGCAAAACACAAAGATGAAGTCATCAGGAAGAACCTGGATAGGATTCACATTTGAGCTACTACTCCTCAAACCCATCCAGGGGCAGCCAAGTGAGCCTTATTAAAAAAAAAAAATCCAAAAAAAATTCTGGCTGCCAGACTACATCTGATTAGGTTGGAATTTAAAATATATGTTCCCCATCACTACTAGATCATATTTGTGAACTTTCACATTGATTGACCAAGTGGTTCAAGAGGGATTTTATAAAAGATTTTCACTCAATTCAATATAGTTGCCAGACCATGTGACATCAATTATTTGTGAATATGCTGGTGTCCCTAAGGCTTGGGGACATTTTTATGAAGTTTCTCCTCAATCTTTCCAGCCATTCTGGAGAATTTTGTTTTTGGGCTTTTGCATAACTTCAATATGGCTGCCAAACCATGTGACTTGCAAAATCATATGTGTGAACATTTTGTTCCTCATGGATAGGCAGTTATGCGTGTAGAGTTTCACCTCGATGTGTTCAGTCACTTCAAAGAAGATTTTTGAAGGTTTAAAATTTTATATATATATATATATATATATATATATATATATATATATATATATATATATATATATATATATATATATATATATACATGGCTGCCAAATCATATAACCAATGACATCATCAAATTTTTTTTCTGTGCACCATTTTATCCCTAGATGACCCTCAAATATTTTCATACTGATAAGATGTAGCATTCTAAATATGCAAGTATGACATCATAATGAAGACACCTATGAAGTCATAAAAAAATTACTTATTCCACATGAGGAATTCTTGCGATGTGCCAAGTTTCAATTTTTTACTTGGTGCGGTTTCAGATAGACGTCCAAATTTTTTCCCGTTTTTCCAACATGGCTGCCACACCAAGTGACCTATGACGTCATAATTAGCAGTAAAACATTCTACATGAGTAGTCGCTCCTTTTATTTGTTTTTTTTTTGGTGAAAATTTCATCTCAATCTGACAAGTGGTTGCGAAGAAAAACACTAAAGTTCTGTGCAGACAAACAAAATGACCTCTCCTCCAGTGAAGGTAATAATCCCAGGAATATAACAATGATATGTATTATATTCTATGTATTATATATGCACATATGCCATGTGCATGTTTTTTGCTTCATGCATATACATTGGGTTATTAGCCACAATTGGACTTGGTCTGGAATGGGGGCTTATGGTTTGGGTCTCGTTCGTCTGTAGCCATATCTCAGACATGTATGGACCCATTTTTATTCAAACTTGGCACAAAGACAATACATTATGGTATACATATGCACATCATTTTGTCGTGATTTGATCAAAGATGGCCGACTGGTGACAATTTTAGTTGTAAAAACCAAATGTTGAACACGTCCTCAAACATTTCTCAGACATGCATTTACCAATCTTGTTCGAAATTGGCACATGGGTAATGAATTGTTGCATATGTATGCATGTCATTTTTTTCGAGATCAGATCCAAGATAGCCGACTGGCAGCTATTTTGTTACTTAAACGTGTCCCCAACCATTTTCAGACATGCATGGTCTAATGTTCAAACCTGACACAAGCACAGTACATGATGGCGTACACGCGCATCTCCCTTTGTTTTGCGAT
This sequence comes from Eptatretus burgeri, assembly GCF_056783735.1. Taxonomy (NCBI): domain Eukaryota; kingdom Metazoa; phylum Chordata; class Myxini; order Myxiniformes; family Myxinidae; genus Eptatretus; species Eptatretus burgeri. The sequence goes on along the minus strand of NC_140969.1, from coordinate 86,664,160 downwards.
CTGATCAAAGATGGCCGACAGGTAGACTGGCGGCCATTTTAGATGTTAAAAAAGACCCATTTAAGAGCAATCATTGGTACCGGCAAGGGGCATGTATTGCAAAGCAATTCTCGCTCTTATTCGAAAGTGAAAACCAATACTTTCTTTTTGGCCAAAGGTTTAGCAATGCAGATGATGCTCTGGCACTTTGGTGTTAAATTCTGTGAAAAAAAGTCGATAAAGAGTCTTTAATGACCGTAATTATTCCTACCTAGTGAGGTTTGCCATGGAACGTTTTTGTCCCGTCTTTTACAAACTGGCTGGCTTGGCCTTATGTTGAAGTGAGTAAATTATAACATTAATTTGTAATTTCTTTATGGTGCCGGTGGTAATTCACCTACTCTTCGTGAAGGAAGGACATCATTGCAGATGGGATATTTGTTGTCCACTAACAAATACTGGTTGGTGGGATTAAATCCTGGAGAGGAAGTTGTAATGTATAATTCCTACTGTGGGGAGGAGGGGGGGTAAGATAGCTGGCTGGGTGAAAATTCCAGCCATATTTGTATCCCAATTAAACAGGCATCTGTTAAATACGAGCATGATATGAGATAATGCATAGCTCAATGGAACAGCAGTGTACTCTCTTATGAATGGCAAGGCTTGTTTTAACCTCATGATATTGTACTGCCTGGAAACTAATAGCACTTGATAGATGATCAATAAGTAGTGTTGCTACCTTCGTTTCATTGCTGCTTCACCATGCATGAATGACTGTTTGCTATTTATCTCTCAAAGATTAATCGCCAGAAACAGCTTTCATAATGGCCTTTAGAATGTATCTTGGGAACTATTTGATCAGAGAACTGCTTGATCACCCGATGTGTATACTATTCAAAGGTACAAGGATTTCAAGGTTGCAGTATATCTTGGCACATAGCTAAGATTAAATGGAGAGGGTGTTCCCTCATTATATTAACTGATTTGACCAAACTTACTCTGTTTAGTGGGTTGGGGGCCTCAGCCATCCAATTAGTGGACGGCACAAATTATTGAGGCTTTTCTTTTAAGAAAAACCTTTAAACTCCAAAGCCCTTCTCTTGGTTATCACATTTTTACCGTTTCTCTCACTCTCAGTAAGACAAACAAGAAAAGGATGAAAATTTTAAATCCTCACCATTTGCTGTAATTAAAGTCACAGGCCATCATGAATTTCCCTTTAATCATTTTTTTCTGGGTTCTAACCAGCAAAAGCTTTGTTGGAAATGTCATTTGAACTTCAGGAACATGACGACAGAATGCTAATGATATATTTACTTTTATCTGGTTTTCCAGTCCAATTTCTGACTGAAGGATGCTGTTCTGCTCAGACGAGCATAGCTTTCTTTGCAGCAGAGAGGAGACGTCGGTCGTAGCCTTGGGTGTGTTAGGATTGGTGCCTTCATTAATTTTGATGCGAGAGAGCGATATTAAATCAGACTCATGAATCACTCCACTTCACACATGTTCTCATGAGGTATGAGGGTTTCCTACTGACATCATTAACTGCAGATGTGCAGCAGTTCAACCGGAGATAACAAGAAAAAGACAATCCTTGCAAAAAGTCGACTAAAGATGTCACGAGAAGTGGAGGGTGGTGGGGAATAGACACACCCAAGTTGGTGGGGAATAGGCATTGGAAAGATTTTCTCTTTTTGTAGTAAAACAAACAGAATATTTTCTAATATTTTATGACTGCAAGGATATTGAAGTATTTTTCTTTTCTTGGGGAGACCATATCTATTAACTGTTCTCCAGGACTGTTTGTCATCTTCATATGCTCTGCAGAACCAAGTCATATCTTGGTTTGTTCTGAGCTTGCAATGATGCACAACACATTGATTTGTAGTGCCATGGAGCATGGCTCACTTCTGTGGGCTGATACACCTGGATCATATTTTTGTTACCCAGCACATGGTAGGGTCTCCGGAGTAAACTCATGAGATTCATTCTTTATAAGGCTAAGGCGCAAGATGTTATGTTTGTAGCTAATTATGGAGCAACAAAGACAGATCACAACTGTCTCTAAATAACTTACTGCGACATTCACTGAAGTAAAATTTTCTGTACACTTGTATCAGGGTTTAAATTGACAATGATCAGACATCGTAATTATATGACTTTAAAAAATTTAAGTTTTCTTTCTTTGCAAATGTGTCACTTTTCCCAGTTTTAATTTCTAGATACACCATTGAGCTGACAGTTTGAGAACACAACCATCGGCATTGCAAAGTTAATTGGACCTGGAGCTAGGACTTCGTACTATAGCTGTTTTCACACTGTACCATAAAAAAAGAGGTTCTTCGTAAGCTTGCTAAGCCTTCTAAATTAATTTTGGTTTGAATATTCGTTTGCCCATGGATATGAAATTCCCTGTAGCAGTCAGCTTCACTTTGGCTAATTTAAAATCCTCATCCAAGTTCTATTTATGCCTTTGAGGCAAAAACAAAATTCACAGGAAACATTTAATCAACATGATGAGTCTCATTCTGTGATGAAAGGTTTAAAACACGCACACGCACACACACACACACACACACGGATATGTTGAGAGCTGAGAGGGCTTCTCTCCACATTCTGAAACCCGCATATAGATTTAACAACTGTTTCCTCAGTTCATCCTATATCAGTGACATTTTCTTTAAGTGCAACCAGATGAACTTTATGGCTTTCACTGTCATTCAATTTGCCACTAACAGGCTCTAACAGGGGTTTGCTTGAGCAGCACAATAGAAAGTGACAGGTAGATATAACTGCTCTCACCTGGGTCAAACTAGATGCGACCAACGAAAATCTCACTAATTTGCGTGTCCTTTGGAACGTCCGGCAGCTCAAAGCAACTTTAATTTCTTCTGTTTTTCACTTCTTAATTAGCTGTGCATGGTATGACTGATGCTACATTGTGAGAAGCAAATGTCAGTACCTTACGCAAAACTTGGCATTGGACACAAGAGAAGCAGTGAAAAGCCTCATGCATGCATGTAAGCAAAATATAAATATTGTTGCAAATGCCAAAGACCTCGCCCAAAGGTCCACAGCACCTGAAAGGATGCAATTTATTTAAGACAAGTGCTCAAAGCACAACTCATTACAGACTGAATGCAGAATAAGGGATAAGGGAAAACTGCAGCTAAATTGCAAATTCATTTCCAGCGTGCTCAGTACAATTACAGCAGTAAGAGCAGTGACACGGTCATCTGCTGCGACTACTTGTCAAAGGCTTTTCTACTAGCTTGGTATCTCCATTTAAATCCTTTAATGACACTTCCATAAAGTCTTCCCCAGGAAGACTCACGACTCACTGATTTGGGGTTATAACACTGACCATCACTCTTGTTGGATCAACCCATGGTACGATCGACGAAAACACGACCCCCTACATGACTTAATGTCATTTGCAGCCTTCTGAAAGAGCCAACCAACAGGATTTAACTCTGGGATTACATACAAGGCTTTCTATTCTCAAAATATACTGGAAGCTTCTTTTTGACTCTTACGTGACAAAGCCTCACTCAGTATGTCGGGCTATGATCATGTTTGGTCGAACATTCAAAAATAAAACTTATCCAAAATAATCACACTGAACAACACCATTGACAATCTTTTTAATATCAAATAAATAGATTTAACAATATCTAACTTTCACTGTAAATAAATCAAACTTTATGAGATACAGGGGGTACCCGCTATCTGTCGTTTCACATACAAGTCCATTAGTTACTTAGGAACATTTTCAATATACATCCAACAATTGCCCACATTAACATCCATTGGACAGAAGACCAGTTACCAGGTGTTCCACCTCACAATGCTTTATGTACCAGCTTCCCAGTGTTCCACCTGACAATGCACTGCATCCTCTTCCTCTCAGACCCTATCTCATGCTCTGCATTGTTGGACTTGCGCTGCCACGTACTGGATAGTACTGTACTGTATTTTTTATGTTTGTGTACTTTACCACAGTAATTGTTGAACAATGTGTGGTTATTGAAGTATGAACAAAAAAGATGGACCTGCATGTAAGCGGCAATGTAGTAGTCTGACGGTCAAATTAGACACAGTGAAACGAAATATGAATGGTGAATGACCAACCGATATCGTTCACTATTTTGGTTTGCCGCTGCCAACTGTTCAGACTATTTTAAAGAACACCGATGATAGCTGTGCAGACAGCATAGCATGACACGCGGCACGCAACATGGGCCATTCGGACAATGCGGTCTGTGCTGCAGGCACGGCCAAAGTGGGGGTGACAGCCATAGTGGGAGTGGCGACTGCAGGAGCTCTTTGTGAGGTCTCATATGGACACCACAGGGGGTCGCAGTATGTGTGTTGGCTTTCACGGCACGAGTGTGCTGGCACAAAGGCTGGAGCCTGGGTCCATGGGGGAAACCACTTGACTTAGTGGGAAGGATAATTTAGAGGTTGAAGGCCTGATGTAGGCAGCTTGGCAGACACAATTAAAGATGTTAAAGTTGTAAGACCACTAAGTTATCATTATAAAATAGTTAAAAGATATTGTAAGTAAGATAAAAAGGTGTTTGGGTTTTTTAATTTCTTAAATTTATTGTATTTTTCCTGTTTTACACGTTTCATATGCAATTTTTTGATTGCTATGCTTGTTGAGTGGTGTTGAAAAAACACAGAAACTAAGTGTTGGAATGCATCCCTCCTGAATTACATCAATAGCAGTTTGGACCTCAAACATCCGGGGCCTTCGCTCAAAGCCAACAGATCTTTTCATACAGGTTGCCACTGACAAACCAGACATTTTCTGTTTTGAAGATTTTTTTCCTCCTTCAAGACATCTCTGACTCCTGAGCAGTACAATTACTCCATAGTTAATCTCTCCTCCGGTATGACAGACCTGAGCCTCGTCTTGGCGGCGGAGTTTCTCTCTTCATCAAAGACTATATTCCTCTCTCCATGCACTGCCCTCACTCCCCCACACCCCAAGGAATACCTCTGGCTAAGGCTTCCCCTCCACTCCAACCTTATGTTTGTATGTGTATTGTACCATCCACCAAACAGTGAGGACTCCATTTACTCCTCACTCTCTGAAAACATGGACCAACTTCTCTCCTCTCATCCCAACTCCCTCTTCCTCATATGTGGTGACTTCAATTGTCATCACGCCAGTTGTCTGGAGTGTGGGTACGTCTCTCACCTGCCATGGCACTTCAGCAAAAGACTTCTGTGACTCATTGGAACTGACACAATCTGTCAACTTCTCAACCAATGTTACTCTATCTATTCTGGATCTAATTCTGACCAATTTCACTGAAAGTATCTGCTGTTCTTCCACCGCTCCAATCGGTTCTTCTGACCACATGCTTGTCAAAGTAGACATCTCTCAGGCTGTTATTAGAGAACCACCTCACCGCCGTCGAGTCTGGCATTTCACTCAGGCCGACTGGCATGGACTTCAAGCAGCCATCAAACTTCCAGACTGGTCTACCATCTCTACTTTCTCTGACAACTCATCCTGGGAATTCTTTCAAATAAATCTGTCTCTGTCTCTGTCTCTGTCTCTGTCTCTGTCTCTCTTGTGGCGAGGCAGTTGTCCCAAAACAACTTGCCTTCACCTCATGGAAGGCTTATCCAACTGTAGGCAATCTCAGTTCCTTCCACAAAGCTCGGAACAAGTGTGTGTCTACCCTAAGGAGAGCCAAAAAACAACATCTTTCTTATCTCAAGTCTGAACTCTCAAACTTGTCTCTCTCCTCCAAATACTGGTGGCATCTAGTGAAGTCTTTCTGGTGTATGTTTCCCCTCCCTTACCTCAAATGGCTGCACAACTGACACCGCGCAAAAATGCTGAATACCTAAACTCAGTCTTTGCATCGAAATCTTGTGTCCCAAACCCATCACTTTCTGTCCCCACCTTACCCAGTCACACCCAATTGCCCCTGGACTCTGTGTCCATTTCTCCTGACAAGGTGGACAGCTTGCTGTCAAACCTCGACTCGGATTCTGCAACTGGTCCAGACGGCATCAGCCCACGTGTCATTAAAAACCTGCCTTTCTGCTGTTGCTCACCCTCTCTCTGTTCTCATCACCCTCTCATTTGCTCAAGGTCATCTGCCGTTGGCTTCAAAAGCAGCAAACATTATCACTCTGCATAAAAGGTGCAAAAAACAGATCCCTGCAACTACAGACCAATCAGCCTTCTCCCAATCATCAGCAAGGTTATGGAATCCATCATCGCTTCAGGAAAATTATTCCTCTTCTCCAATGGCTTGATTTCCGATCATCAATTTGGTTTCTACCCGGAATATGCTGTTTCTGCTCTCCCAACATGGATGGAGGTACTCGATGCCAGACATGAAATCAGAGCCATATCCCGAGAGATATCACGTGCTTTTGACACGGTCTGGCACCCTGCCCTGCTCACCAAACTCTCTTCCCATGGTATTCAAGGCCATCTCCACTCATGGCTCGCAGACTTCCTCTCCTGTCGCAGCCAACGTGTGGCCCTAAATGGAGTTCTCTCATCCCCTCTTCCTGTCCAGGATGGAGTTCCTCAAGGCAGCATTCTGGGCCCTGTTCTTTTTCTGGTTTTCATCAATGATCTCTCTGACTCTGGAAAATCCTCTTCATCTCTTTGCTGATGACTCCACCCTCTGCCGTACCACCTGTCATTCCTCAGATTGGAAAGCAGCAGCGTCCTCACTCTCTGCAGATCTGGATATCATTGCAAGCTGGTTCAACACGTTCCAGAACATGTCTTTCAATACTGACAAGTCTCACTGAGAGGACCATCTGGAACCCCCACCCCCCCCCCCCATCTACTTTCTAAACAATCCTCTTGAAGTCATTTCATTCAAGATTCTGGGTCTCACTATTTTCCAGGATCTTTCCTGGGAAAGCCACATTTCCAAGCTGGTTTCCAAAGACAGTCGCCGAATGGGCATCCTCCGTCATGCAAAGTCTTTCCTTGGTACAAATGAGCTCATGACCACATACAAAGCTTTTGTCCACAGCCTGATGGAGTACTGCTCTCCCCTCTAGGCTGGTGCTTCTGCCTTTCTCAGCTTCATGCTGTGGAAACCAAGGCATTTAGGATCATTGGTATCTCCCACGATGAGGCTGAGTCTTTGGGTCTCTCGCTCTCTCACCACAGGCAGGTCGGCGGTCTTTCTGTTTTCATGAATAAACTCACTTCTACGCTGTCTTCTACCATCTCCTCTACAGCCTAACCACCCCCCCCTGCTCTGTCTGTGATATGTCCCCTCCCGGCCCCTCCCCAACCCTCAAATTTCCACCGGGCATTCAAGGTCTACCAGCAACCCCCTTCTGGTGAAACTACCAAAATCAATAATCACTGTTCACCTTCACCCTTTCAATTCCTCTTTTTTTCCCCACCTTTGGAACAACTTCCCTCACTCTATTCAATCCCACTCTTCCCTCCAGGTTTTCAAAACAGCTGTTCCCCACCATGTCTTGTCTTTCCCCATCCAAAACCATGATGTTTTCTACTCCCGTTTATCCATCCCAAACCCACATCCTTCAAATTCCCTGCTTTCCTTCCTAAAAGTCCCTGTCATGTAAGGACCTGAAAGTCCCTGTAGTGTCCATCAAGTTTACCTTGTGTACCCCACCCCATCCCATCCCTCTCCCTTCCACAGATCTCCTCATGTCTCTGTTCCCCAATGTTTTTTTCCTTCTCTCTTCTGCCCCTCTTGTCTCTTGCTCTCCTTGTTGTATTGTTACGGATCTGGAAGCCATTTGCACACAAACAGACAGCAGTCCCCAAGCTTAGTTATTTCAATAAGTATGTGTTCATAGTATTGGCCCCATCCCCTATGTCTAACGGGAATTACATGTGTGCGCTGCGGGTTTCTTTTATAGTCAGGTTTTTTTATATCTTTAAATCTTCCTCCCGACAAGTCAATCCTCCACCTCTCCGCACCATCGACTCCATTGCCCACGTGTTTTGGCTGAGGGCGTGGGCGGAGCCTCCATCGCATCAGATCGAGGCTCTGCTCCGAGGAAGGGCATGGAACGTTTCCTCCAGCCAATGGGCAAAGGGCGAGCAGGGCCGCGGCGCTCCGGCCAATGGGAGGCCAGAGTGCCAAAAACTACGACAGAGCCTCTTCGGGGGGCGGGCCTCAGACGCTCCGACACACCCCCCGAGACGCCCCGTCCAATCAGGAGGCTCAGGGCCGACTCCGCCCCAGCCAGATGAAGTGTTCGCCCTGTCCAAAGGGAGGAGAGTGTGAGTGATCGTGGCCATTTGTTTGCTCTAGGAAGAGTGTGAGAGCAGTGATTGTGGCCATTGCTTTTGGTCTGTGGTCTGTGGTGGGGCTCTTCGTGGTGGTGGTGGTCGAGCAGCCAGGATCATAAGCTGAGGATTTCTGGTCGTGGGTTCGAGTCCCACCGTGGTGGGTTGGTGTCGGTGTGACCGCACGAGGCGGAGAGGTACCCGGCCAGGCTCTGTTCCCCCAGCTGAACAATCCTCCTCGGCGAGAGGACCGAACAAAGACCCGACGGGGTCCATTTCTTTTGGGTGCGTGTGTGTGTGTGTGACCGTGGATCCCGTCTTTAAGTAGAATTGTTTAAGTCTTTTCTTTTTGTTGTACATTATTTGCATTACTTATTCGGTTGTAACTCTGCTCTGTGTCTCCCTTCCCGATTATTGCCCTCATTATAAATAAACCCCTAATTGTTAAATGTTCCAGTTCGTTGCCCGTGTTTTCTTCCATTGACCCAGCACAGTGCGGGCTTGAGAAATAGTGAGGCCATTGGTGCCGTAAGTTGTCATTGGGTCCGACAGACTTTGGTAATTCCGCTCGGTTATACCTGACCGAGGTCGCTAGAGCGACCCGGTTCAACAGAGTCCGTAGAGGGTGTGACTTCCCCGGTAATTTGACGACGTGAGTACTTCGGTATATTGAAATTTGGCTTTAACCCTATCCCACGCCGCCAGAGAATTGGCGAGCTCGGTGCTTGTGACCCGTGACCTTCGGAGTTGTCCGAGAGTCACGACCTAAATTCTGAGTGTTCGCTGGGAGATGGCTCTACTGCTCCACCTGGCGGCCGTTCCTCGCCACCGACCCTCCGGCCCACAACAGTATGTTCTGTGTGTTAACTCTCATATGAGCCTTGACATTGTCTCAAAAAAAAAAAAACATTCTTCTGGGAAAATTTTTTCGAGTATCTATCATTAATTATCGTCCACCTTTTCTGGAATGTTTGATGTATAGTGAGGACCCCCTGTGGCCTGTACCACCAATGTATAAGGTTTGTAATAATTTGCTTAATTATATTTTTAGACCCCACTCCTAAATATGCCATTAACTAAAACTAGTACTACCTGTTTAATTGTCTCAATTGTTCGCATCTTCTTGTTATGTGGGCTTGGTCAGGAAATGTTTTTGTCTGCAAATCTTTCATGACCTGTTGGCCAGGCTGAACATTTGACTGAAGGTGGCAGGAATTGGGCCTGTCTGCTGACAATAACCGGTCTACTCTTAGCGAGAGACATTGTGGAATCTTTAACGTTCACCAGGTAGCTCACCACCAACACCAGATGGGTCCCCAGCTTGCATCCAATTTCAAGACAATGCACCTCGTGATGCAGTATCACGATACCCTACCTGTGAGGCATCAATCTGACTGTTTAAAGCCAGTCCGAGAGTCAAACCTTGACTAGAAATCTGGAAGGATATTTTATTTAAAATTTTTAAACAAAACCAAAAGCAAACATGGGCTCCAAAAAAGATTCACCATCGCATCCTACCTCTCACTGCACCCGAGATCAATTAGAGACATCCTTCAAGTACAAAATAACTCGCAGGTACCTTGAACTCTGGAATGCCTCACATAAACATACTGGAGCAGCTATGGTGACACCTCATTGCTGCATAGATACCCTAAACAGTGCTAAAATCCAACTCGCCTTCAAAGACCCAAAATAGCAGCAATAACAATCTGCCACAACATATGATGGGTCTTCCTTTTTTTTTATTTAAAAAGAAGCGGTCTATAAATCACAAAATGTGACGTCAAGGGAATAGCTGCGTTCAGATGCTGAAGCCGCATCACTCTGACCATCTTCTACACTGATAGAGCAGAGGGGATGTGCATCGCTATCGTCACCTCTGAGCAGCGAATTGTAAAGACACATTTGACTGCTGCAGCTTCAGGGAGGGGAAACATAACCCTTTACCACTGCTTATGCAGGTTTACTATTTCATAACTAATAGCAAAAGTGTTTTTTTTTTTTTTAACTTGATAAAAAGCATATTTCTCCACTCACTGCCCCACCCACACTGTGGGACCAATCGCTTCAATTATTTGAGAATTTTTCACTTCTTGAAGAAAAGAAAAAAAGTAATATAAAAGGTGATGTGTTCTCCAACATGCAACATGCTGGGGACCAATGACATCAAAGGTTTCAACTGCTGCAGAATATATCTCGTCCACAGAGGCTTGAATCGATACAAATACGATTTATGGAAAGCATATTTTAGGTTGTGTTTGTCATCTCCAAACTGGACAGTGCTTTAATGACAATGGAACAGGGCCAATGATCCCCTCGAAGGACAGCAGCTTTCATGAGGCCATATCTATCGTTACAGTAACTAAAATAGACAATTTTATTTGTATCTGACTACACCGTGAAAAGAAGACTCAAAATTTAATGTGTCGGAGGTGAACGCACTTAAACTGAGCCATGTTGGACAGGTGCCATCACAGTGGCCTTTTGGGAAAAAAAAAAAGACACCCGGAGGCACGAAAGCAATGTGATCAATAAATATTGGATTCCGTCAAAGGAAGAAAATTCCAGCCAAAGACGGAACCAAGAGAATCAAGTAAAGTGTCCGAGACAAACAGCAAATGCATCCAAGCTGATGGTGCTCACTTTCAATGAGAAATGCACACCAGTAGATCCACTTAGTTGAACGGAACCATATTCTAGCATACTATAAGGTGTTTTCCTTTCTTGGTTCGAGCACCGTCTACCTTCGGAGCCAAATCGCAAAGCATTTGAATTGAGGCAGAATAACCGAAGGCAACAAGTTTCTTTCACTCAAAAAACACAGTTGGGTTTCATGTTTTCTTTCTTCATTATTCATCCATCACATCCCATTGAGCCCAGCTTCACAATCTCATCTCCACGAGTCGCACACTGCTTCATGCTCCAGGGGGTGTTGTAATTTCGAGTACGAGTTCTGATGGGTTTTCCAGTCATCGATCTCTCATGCAGGGTTAAAGCCGGCATAGTTGATGTTTTTTTTTTTTTTTTTTTTTCTTAAAGGACCTGTGGTCCGATTCCGTTGGAGGGAAATTTGGAGCATGTATTAACAAAAATGCTTGACATGGACGATTTCAATGAGAATGTGCTCAATAATAGCATACATGTGCTGGACTTTGGCTTTCATAACTTTTAATTACCGGTTATGTTTTCACCCCTGTCTGTCTGTTGCTTACAAAATCGAAGACTTTTCAATTTAGTCGATTTTGTTATTCTGTCTGTCTGTCTGTCTGTCTGTCTACAGGTCAGGTCACAGGTCTGTCTGTCTCCTGCAGGTCACAATTTGAAACTGATCTTCACGAAGCTTCACCACATGGAAGAGTTTTTCATAAGGAAGAAGGCTTTTGTTTTTGAGGTCAAAAGGTCAACAACTTCGGTGAGATTTCTAAAATCCTAAATTTTCATCCGATTAACTTGAAATTTGAAGATTATTTATATTTCAGGTCACTGAATTCAATGAGTCAATTGTTTTTTTGAGGTCAACATGGACCAAAAGGTCAACATAGGCCGAATTTCTAAAATTGTCAATTTTCATGCAATTCACTTGAAATTTGAAGTTGCATATTTGGTCATTGAATTCAACCACCAATTATTTTTGAGGTCATATTTATTTTATGGATTTTGCAAGTATCGTGCTCGGCATGACGTCGTCTTCGTGTTTGTTTGTGAACAAAATATCTCAAAAATTGTGGACAGATTCAACGAAATTTGGTACAGAGCTTGGATATGTGACTAGGGCGGAATGATTATATTTTGGTGAAGATCCGGATCTGGATCGAAGAATTTTTAAAATGATTTTTCACCATTAAGAGATTGGGCTAAAACGATATATATATCACCATATTTTAAAAAGTTATGGATGGATTCGGACAAAATTTGGTGGATGAGTTAGTTAAGTGACAAGAACAAAGCAATTCGATTTTAGTTCAGGTCTGAATCCAGATCGAGCCTATCAGTGGGACACAAAACGTAAACTGTTCAGCTTAGCAGAGGTGTGCGCTCTACCGATTGGCCATTCTAGTTATACATGTGTTGTCTCGTTATAACTACAATACCTGAAATAATAACATTCATTAATTTTATTGATTTAATTCCAAATTCTGCTAGTTTTAAAATTCGCATCTTGGGTTACCTGATGGGAAAAGTCACATGATGTCTTCACAGCACCTGTTTGCAACAGAGATTGAGGACAAGTCGTCAGCTCAGTGCAGTTGTACACACCTGATGCTGATCATGCGTCATCGGGGGAAAAAAACTATCAAAGCATTACTTCATCGGTCTCCCCCATGTCTATTGTCCATGGAGTATCAGGTGAGCCTGACTGAAGAAACTTTATCTTGATTAGTTTACAAATCACCATCTTCTATATAAACAAACCAGAGGTTCTTTGTCAGCATGACTTGAGTTTCATAATGAGCCAACATGTGCGAAATTATTTTCTCATGACCTACTTTGTTTGTGCAATGCTTGTGTAATCCCCTTCATATTCTTGGTTGGTTTGTGATCCACAGTCCATCTGCTTGTTAATCTCTTCCACAAGCCTTGAGATCCATGTGCTCGCAAGCCAAATGGAACTGCTGTATTGTATCGTGAAAATTATGTTGCATTGCACAAACTGCCACGACACATTTATCAAAGAAAAATAGGATGAAACATAAATTGCATTAATGCAATCTCTTAAAATATATCTTGGCAAACTTTTATATATTATAATAATAGGCAAAGGATGAGTAGCTGTGTAAATTTTTAGTACATGCGCGTGCACACACACACACACACATACACACACACACACACACACACACACACACACACACACACACACACACACACACACACACACACACACCTCGAGTTGTACCAATGTGTACTATAAGGAAGATGTGGTCTGACAGGACAAGAGCCCAAGGGGAAACTGCAAGTTACACGCCCAGCTTTTGACCTAAGGTGGGTTCATATTTCTTGAAATTAATCGCTGAATTGTAGCACAATTCCTTGATAATGCCGAATGCCATAAACTGCACACCTACGAGTGGTTTGAATCATGTCATGATCATTCAGAGGTCACCACCGCAAACATCCATGCCATAGAGGAGCGTCATGTGGGTGAGAGATCCTGATGTTGAAATGTTCATTTGGATTGGGAAGGTGAAAACAATACACCAGCATGTAGTGTTTTATAAAGTGTGTAACCGCACCAACATTATTTTTAAGAATTCCCCTTGGATGGTCTTTTTACCTCCAGGTCACGTAGCACCGTCGTCCTTTCCGAAAAACGATATTATTAACCTCAGCCTCTCTCAATGTTTCATAACCTTTCTCCCAAATTAGGTCAACCAGGAAAACAACAAACATCATATGAAGTGCAAGTTTTATTGAGTCTTTCTTGGAGTCTGCTTCCCGAGAATGTATGTCTGCCCTCGCATGACCATCTTGAGCCTTTTAATAGCATACACAACTAGAGGGGGAGCACTCGGGAGAGTGCAAAACCTCCGCCACCAATACTGCTGGGTCACTCAAGTGAACCTTATATCTTATTCATTAAATATGATGTCAACAGTGCTGACAGAGTTATAGTTCTTTTCTCCATTTTTTTTTTTGGGGGGGGGGGGTTGGAAATCACTTAAGACATGTAGAAATGTGAAAAAAAGAAATCGAAATTTTGTTGAAACAAAAGTTGCAAAAATTTTTTTTTCTCTAACAATTTTTTTTTGGGGGGGGGTTGGAAATCACTTAAAATATGTAGAAATGCAAAAAAAAATTCTTTTTGGGGGGTAACAATTTTTTTGGGGGGGGGTTGGATATCATTTAAAACATGTCGAAATGCAAAAAAAAATTCTCTAAATTTTTTTTTGGGGGGGGGGGTTGGAAATCACTTAAAACATGTAGAAATGCAAAAAAAGAAATTGAAATTTTGTTGAAAAAATTTGCAAAAAATTTTTTTCTCTAAATTTTTTTTTTTTGGGGGGGGGGGTTTGGAAATCACTTAAAACATGTAGAAATGCAAAAAAAGAAATCGAAATTTTGTTGAAAAAAACGTTGCAAAAAATTTTTTTTTTCTCTTACAATTTTTTTTTGGGGGTGTGGAGGGGGGTTGGAAATCACTTAAAACATGTAGAAATGCAAAAAAAATATATTTTTTTTTTCTCTAACAATTTTTTTTGGGTGGGGGGGGGACCAAGTCCAAAATTTAATGGCATGATCCTTGGACCATACCTAACCCCCACCAAGTTTCGTCGAAATCCGTCGAGGAGTTTTTCCGTGATACTGTTCACAAACAAACAAACAAACAAACGCACAAACAAACAAACAAACAAACAAACAGAAAGGGGTGAAAACAGTAACCTCCATCCATCTTCGAAGATGGCGGAGGTTAATAAAACGATTAACAGTATTGTATCTCAGGACAGAATCAGTAAATAACAAACATATCCATCATGTATGACCAACATTATGTGTAAGAATTCCCATTGATGGTCTTTTTACCTCTGCCAACGAAGGTGAAGGAGGTTATGTTTTCACCCCTGTCTGTCTGTTTGTCTGTTTGTTTGTTTGTTTGTCTGTTACTTGCAAAATGGAAGATTTTTTCAAGTATATTGGTCAGTCGATTTTGTTCTTCTTGTCTGTCTCTGTCTGTCTATCGCCTACAGGTCATAATTTTAAACCAATCTTCACAAAACTTCACCACATGGCAGTGTTTGTCAAAAGGAAGAAGCCTATTGTTCTTGAGGTCAAGAGGTCAACATAGGCCTGGTCAACAACTTAGCTGGTGTTTCTAAAATCCTCAATTTTTATCTGATTGAGTTGAAATTTGAAGAGGATTTATATTCAGGTCACAGAATTCAACGAGCCATTTATTTTATTTTTGAGGTCAACATAGACAGGTCAGGTCAGGTATGGGAGCATGTGCTAGAACAGCGCGTCACTGCGTCCATTTTCCGCCGGTACTTTAGGGGCCTCCGTCTGGCCATCCCCCAGGCAGATGCCAGGCCCATCCCCATCTCCTTGAGATGATGGTCAACCTGCTGCAACCATGAGGCACGTGGTCGGCCCACTGGCCTCCTCCACTCATGAGAATCTGGTGAGCAGGATCAGCATCAGGAAAACGAGCCACATGTCCATACAGCCGCAACTGATGCTCACGGACTATGCAGGTAACAAATCTCATCCGAGTCTCTCTCAGCAACCGCTCATTGGACACAAAATCTGACCAGCGATAGCCAAGGATTCTCCGAAGACACCTGGTACCAAAGGAATTAAGTCTCCGTCTCAGATCCTTGGTCAGAGTCCAAGTCTCGCACCCATAGAGCAAGACTGGAAGTACCAAGGACCTGAAGACTCGGACTTTCGTCCTCCCGCACAGGTACCGGCAGCGCCACACCCCATGATCCAGTGAATCCATGACTCCCCAGGCCCGACCCAGACGTCTATTGACCTCTGACTCGCAGCCAGCAGAGACATGAATATCACTGCCAAGGTAAGTGAATCTCTCCACGACCTCAACATCCTCACCACAAACAGACACAGACAGGACAGCAGCATCCAAGATGTCACCGAAAGCCTGGATCTTAGTTTTGACCCAAGAAACCCGTAATCCCAGCGGCTCCGACTCCTGATTCAGCACCTCGAGGGCCCCCAAAAGGATGTCTACAGTCTCCGCAAAGATGACTGCATCATCTGCAAAATCAAGGTCCGAGATCTTGACATTCCCAAACGATGCACCGCAACTTGATCTCTCCGACATCCTCCCTAAGATCCAGTCCATACAAGTGCTGAAAAGTGTGGGGGCCAGTACACATCCCTGATGAACTCCAGTAACAACTGGAAATAAGTCAGAGATGGTACCACCACACTTCACAGCACTCTCAGTACCAGAGTAGAGTTCAGACATCAGATCGATCAGTTTTGGTGGCACCCCACGAAGACCAAGAATCCTCCAGAGGGCATCCCGATTCACTGAATCAAACACTTTACAGAGATCAACATAAGCTGCAAGCAGCCCCTGCCGAAACTCTCGTCTGCGTTCGGTGAGGACACGAAGGGCAAGGATACGGTCAATTGTTGACCTCTTTGGTGTAAAGCTTGACTGCTCTGGACGCTGGTGCTCAAGCAGATGGTGGCGAACCCTATCAAGAATTATCCGAGCAAAGACCTTGCCCGGCACTGAGAGCAGCGTCACCCCTCGGTAGTTGTTGCAGTCTTGGCGATCACCCTTCCCTTTCCAGAGAGGGACAACAAGGCCCCTCTTCCAGTCAGTTGGGATGATGCCTGTGTTCCAGGCAGAGCACAAAACTGCATGCAACGACACGAGTGCAGCATTTCCACCAGCCTTGAGAAGTTCGGCATGGATGCCACAGATCCCTGGAGCTTTGCCCCGTTTCAACTGGTTCACCGCAGCCCGTGTTTCCACAAGCGAAGGTGGACCACAGTTGATTTGAGGGTCAGCAACAGGGATTGTAACACCCTTGACGTCCAACTCGACAGCTGGGGGATCAGCCTGGTACAACCGCTCAAAGTAACCGGCCCAGCGGGCCTTCACTTCAGACTCCTCTGTCAAGAGCCTACCACTCTCTGCTCGAACTGCAGTGCTCTGAGGGATGGGCTTGGATGAACGCAATGCGCGAATTCCCCTGTAAGCGGGATGAGAATCACCTGTCCACAGGTGATGTTCTACCCCCTCACAGATTCCTCGCACATAGGCCTCCTTGTCCACCCTCAGTGCACGTACAGTTTTATGCCTCAGCTCCCTGAACAGCTCAGCTCTGCCATTCAGCCTGGCCCTGCGACTCTGGTCAATGGTATCCAGTGTCCCTTGAGAGACAAAATTCTTCTTTGCCCTGCGGTGAGCTCCAAGGCATCCACCGGCAACATCAAGGACGGTGGTCTTGAAGGCGCTCCACAACTCTTCAGGACCCCCCAAAGCACCCAGACCCCCCAAGTGTCCACTCAGCCTGTTCGCAAACTCCTCAGCTACTCTCTCATCCCTGAGCTTGGCGACATCCAGCCTAGGCTGGGATGGTACCATTCTCCAGGATTTAAGGTGCAGCTTTAGAGTTGCTACAACAAGCCTGTGGTCAGTATTGAGGAACTGAGCACTCCGGTAGACCCTGCAGTTCTGGATCATCCTCCAACGACCGTCAATGAGGACATGGTCAATCTCCTTTGCCGCACCGCCAGCGTTGGAATACCAAGTCCAGCGATGAGCTTGTGGGCGCTGAAACCATGAACCAGCCACCCTAAGTGCATGACTTCTTGCAAAGTCAAGGAACTTAGTGCTATTCTGGTTCATAGTTCCTGACCCATGGGGACCAACACACACCTCATAACCATCCCTATCAGTTCCAGTCGATGCATTGAAATCCCCCAAGACTAGAAGTGTATCTCGTCTGGGGCACTGATCAACCACAGACTCGAGTGTGGCGTAGAATGCATCCTTCACGGTGAGATCACTCGCCTCAGTCGGAGCATAAACAGAGACCAGGGAAATGACACCTAAGGAGTGACGAATCCTTAATCTCATAATACGCTCGTTGACCGGTGTTACCTCAATTATCATTGGGGTCAGCTTATTGGACACAGCTACAGCAACTCCTTGGGTATGGTAACCATCAGAGCGACCAGACCAATAGTAGGTGTAACCACCCACCATTATCTCGCCGCAATCCGGTCTCCGAACCTCAGAGAGAGCTGCAATCCCGATGTCCAAACGCTTGAGCTCAGATGATAACAGAGACAGGTGATCATCCTCTCTTAGGTATAGGACATTCCAGGCACCCACCCGAAGGGACCGCCTCAGGTTAACCCAAGGAGACCGCCGTCTGGTGGACGACACCTCAGCACCACTCCGACACACTCTCCCGCAATCTGACCCAGGGATGTTACCCTGTGGTTTCCCTCCTATCATCAAAGATTGGGGGACCCGAAGGCTTTGCCCCAATCCCGTCATCCACTGAGCTGTTATGTGAAGGGAAGCTGCACAGGAGGTACTCCCACGGAGTGGGTTTTCAGATTTTTTTGCGTTTTTGCGTTTTGCGGAATGAAGGGTTTTACGGTGGCCGGAGTGCAAATCCTGCCACCAATCTCCTAATAAGAAGTAACCCAACTGCAGGAGGACGTCCGCAGACACAGTTGGGCACTAGATATGGATGGCCATTGGCTCACAAGGAGCTCCTCCACCCATTGACCAAATGGTCAATGTAGGGCCAAAGTCAACAACGAAGGTGCTGTTTCTAAAATCCTCAATTTTTATCTGATTGACTTGAAATTTGAAGAGTATTTGCATATTTGGTCATTGAATTCAACCACCAATTATTTTTGAAGTCAAATTTGTTTTATGGATTTTGCAAGTATCGTGCTCTGTATGACGTATTTTTCTTGTTTATCTGTTTGCTTGTTTGTTTGTGTGCAGAATATCTCAAAAACTTGTGGACAGATCCGGATTAAATTTTGCGGACAGGTTGGGTTTGTGAAAAGGATGAACTGATTGGATTTTAGTGAAGATCTGGATCCGACAACTAGAATTTTTAAAAGCGATTCTTCACCATTGAGAGATGTGACCAAAATGATATGCAGCATGATATCTCAAAAAGTTGGGACGGATTCAGACGAATCTTGGTGAACATATTTGGCGTATGACATGGAAGAATTGATTCAATTTTCGTGAAGATCCGAATCCGGATTCAGATATGATAATTTTTTAAGTGATTCTTCACCATTGAGAGATAGGGCTAAACTAATATATAGCACAATATCTCAAAAAGTTGTGGATGGATTCGGATGAAACTTGGTGGACAGGTTGGGTGTGTGGCAAGGACGAATTGATTCGATTTTGATGAAGATCCGGCATTGTGTGGCAGAGGTACGCGCTCTACCGAGTGCCCTTCTAGTTGTTTGATTTGTGTTTTGTTGGCTGGTTCAGCTATGGTTTTATGTTGTTTTGTGAACAATATATAATAATCTTTCTATGTACAAATTCAGCATTTGGCTAAGGTAAGAATACTTCTCGGTGTGCCAATGTTTATGGCACAAATAAAATAATTAATTGGGATCATCTTATTGTAGAATTCCCTTGATGAGAGGTTTATAGAACCCTTCCAAAGTGGATGCATTCCAACCTCTCTGACAGTTATGTCAATGCTGCCATTGCCAGATAAGAGTCCAACAGTATCAACGCCTCTGTAGTATCCCAGTTGCCCAAGCTGGTTTGCACTACTCTGTTTTTTTTTTTTTTTACACGAGGCATTATTGATGATGGGGCCTTTTAGCTGATGATGCCACATTCCAGTCAACAAAAGAGTGCTTTGAAGATCATCGAAAAACCAAGCATGCTTGACAGTGATATCTAGTAAAAAAAAAAAATGAAAACATTCAAGGTGTGCCATTGATATCCAAATCACTTTTGAACCTTCAAAGTGTAAGAGCCTTCATATCAGTCAGAATGAGGATAATAGGCCACAGCCTTGGTTGTTTGATGTTGTTGCGCTCGATCCATTCCCCCCAACTAACCATGCTCGGGGTTACTCTCACTTAGCACCGTCCTCATCTCCGAAAAACGATCTTATTAACCTCAGCTTCTCTCAATATTTCATAACGTTTCTCACAAATTAGGTCAACCAGGAAAACAACAAACATCATATGAAGTGCAAGTTGAGTCTGTCTTGGAGTCTGCTTCCCTAGAATGGATATCTGCCCTATCATGACCATCATGAGACTTGATAGCATACACAATAAAACGATTAACAGTATTGTATCCTAGGACAGAATCGGAAAATATGATAAAGTATTAACATATCCATCATGTATGACCTGTGTCAGGCAGTGCATGTCTTACATAAAATGTGATATGAAATGTGTCCCAAATTACTCGAGGAACCTTTCTTTGTTAAAGGTTTTCACAAGGTAAATAGACATCACAGGCCTCAGCTGCACAGCAAGTGTAACCTTAAAGATCCAATATCAAGCACCATTGCCTATATACACGAGGACATTTCTTTCTACATTGGTTTCTATTTGGATTAGCTTCTATAGTAACTTTCTTGTCTATCCCATGCATCCTTTCCTGTCCCCTATTCCTCCCCACACCCATGGGGCCTGAGCTCCAAAGCATACTTATCGAAAAAAAAATAAATGATTCATTGTTTTGTTTTTCTCTCCAAGAGCAAGGCTCATGGAAGAGCAAGGTTAAATTGACGGTGATGCCCGAGAGGGAAGAGTTGGAAAAAAACGGCATCTGGAAGGCGGTTCCATAGACGGGAGAAGGAAGGAACAAAGCAATTGAGGTGTGCAGTTCAAACTTTGCATTTCGGCAAAAGCCTTCTATGACTTCATGGGTTTGACCTAATCTGTAAACTTCCCAATCCAGATTTATCTCACTCGTGCATCCCATCCCTCCTGAACTTACTAATGACTAACTTTACATCAAATCTCTTTTCGTCTTCTTCAACCCCTATTGGCTCTTCTGATCACTTTCTTGTCAAGGGCCATCTTTCTCTGGTTATTGTAAGAGAGTTTGCACAGACCAATTGGTAGGGTCTTCGATCTGTCCTCTCTCAAAAAGGATTGGATCTTCATCGACTCTGCAACTTTCCTATCCATCCTCTCCACCCTGGTACATGGAATCCTGTTTGGGAGGTGTTTCCATTCAAGTAATTTGCTTTCTCAAATTGGAAAACGAACCTCACTGAGGGTAATTTGCCTTCATTCTTTAAGGCTCACAGCAAGTGTGCATCAATCTTGCAGCAAGGCAGCAAAAATCATCTTTCAAATCTCAAGAAGTCTCCTTTCAAGTCATGGTAGCACTTTATCAAGTCTGTCTTTGGTGTTTACTTCCCCCTCCATGTCGTCCCTCATCTCCAATGGCTGTACTAGACTCTTCCTGAGAAAAGGCAGAATGTCTAAACTTTGCCTTTGCCTCCAAATATAGTGTACCCAACTCATCCCACTCTGTCCCCATCTTACCCCGACATACCCCCTGTCTGCTGGACTATGTATCCTTCTCATCCAAGATGGTAGAGAAAGTTTTGTCTGGCTTTGACTCTGCTTTGGCAATGGGCCGAGATGGCATCAGTGCCCTTGGTCACAAATCATGCTCTGATGTTTTTGCTCTCCCTCTGTCTGCCCTATTCAATCTGTCCTCTTCCACTTTGCTTTGAAGTCAGCAAATATCACTCCTGTCCATAAGAAGGGTGCAAAAATAGACCTATGTTCAAACATAGGCAAATGTCTGTCAAAAAACAGACCCAAACAGACAAAAAAAAAGAAGAGAGAAAACAAAAAAAAAGACAGAAAAACTATAGACCAGTGAGTTTGCTTCCTGCAATTACAAGCAGTCATGGAATCCATCATTGCTTCCGATGTCAATCTATTTTCCTTTTACCAGACTACTCCACATTATGTAGTACAGTACCCCCCAACTCTTTGCTGGGCAGACAGCAGCTTCATCTCTATCTCTGCCCATCTGGAAAAGATTGGACTCTCCTGACAAATGGAATATGTCCAATCCTGAAAAATCAGTCTCACCCTGTTGCCTCAGAGTCATTGTCAAACAAACCCACCTATCTATTTTCTTGGCCATCCACTGCAAGAGGTTGTCTGCTGAACTTCTCGGCCTCATGATCAACCAGGACCTTTTTTTAAGCCTACTCTGGCCTTCAAAACCAGCCGCAGACTTGACATCCTTCATCGATCTAAGTCTTTCCTTGGAAAATCAAAGCTACTCGGTCTACAAGGCCTTTGTGCATAGCTCAATGCAGTATTGCTCTCTGCTCTGAGCTGGTGCTCCAGCATCACATCTCTCCTCGATTTTATGGCATCGAAATCTCTCAAAATTAATGGAATCTCTTGTGATAAGGCCGAAGTACAAGGTCTGTTCCTCTCGCATCACAGGCTCATCTAGTCTCTTTGTTTTATACCCTCTATTATGCATTATTACCCTTCTGCTCTTTCACTCCTCTGAGCCTCCCGATATACTCCAGGATGCACGTGTTCTTTCAGTAACCCACTCCTGGTTAAAATTCCAAAATCCAGGCTGGCTGCACACCTCACCTCTGTTATTCCTTGCTTCCCCATCTATTAAACCACCTTCCAGAGGCTATTCTTTCTCACTCCACCCTCCAGAGCTTCAAGCATGCAGCATACTGTCACCTCATGTCATTCCTCATCCTGACCCATGATATTTATTACCCCCATTAACCTTTCCTAACCAACCCTCTGACATGCTGATTTCAGTCTTTCAGTCTCTCTTTCTCTTCCTCTTTCACTTACTTTCCTGTTTATCCCCTTGAAGGTTGTGCTCAATTGTTGCCCCGCTACCCAACTGCCAATTTAACCTTGCTCTTCCATGAGCCTCGCTTTTTTATTTGAAGACATCGAGTGCCCGTTACACGAGCAATGACCTTCACAGAGAACTTGCTTATTTCTACATTTTTATCCCAGCTCCCCTTGCTCTTATCGTTGATTCTATGCTGATGTGGTGTGGTTACGGGTCTCTCATAGATTTTCGATGTACATGGCTTGACATGCATTTCCTAAGAGAAGCAAGTGTGTGCATTCACATATTATGACTTTTCGTTTCTCTCACCTTTCAAAACTATCAGTAGCACTTACCTTTATAAACAAACATAAACATCATAGTATTCCGTGGTGCCTCGAAATCCGAATTTTTATTATTTTCTATAATGTACTTTAATGGTGCAATCATTATTTAAAGGTTTGTAAAATAATAGCTACTCTGGTATAACTACTATAGATTGGCTGTGAAAATGAGCTTGTGTATTGGTTAGCATGCAGGACTAGTTTTGTGCCACCTCGATAGGTTTTCTTATTAAAGAGATATGTGGGATGCAAATACAGCAAACCAAAATAAGAAATGCATGACATAGACAGCGGAGATAATGCAGACAAACGTAACGTTTGACAGAAGGTGAAAAGACAAAGCCAGAAGGAAGGAGATTGCCTGATCTCCATGAACAGGGAGATTAAACGTGGATATAAAGATGAAAACCTTCAAGTTCCGTGCCCGTAATAAACATAACGCCGTATGTGGCCTGAATTTGCATCCTAGAATAATTAAGATGATAGAAAGCAAGTTTTCTCAGCCTACTGTGAACTCACAGCAACATAATGGCAGGTAAAAATTATGCTGGTGATGATTAAATAATTAATTTTGTGGCTGATTAAAGTTCTCATAATTTATATGAGGGTTGGCAGGATGGCCTAGAAGTACGCACACTTGCCTCTAAGCTGTGTCTACCCTAGGTTTGAATTCCAACGCAGCTATAAACTCTCATCCCAGTGTTTCACAGGCAGGGTGATTCATTAATGTGTGTGTGCCATCTCTCTGATGGATGTTAAACTGGTCGTCCTGTCTGCTGGCATTAGTTGGTGGACGTTAAAGATCCCACAGTGTCCTTCGTGAAGAGTCGCTGAGCTACCGCCGGCACCATTAAAGAATTACAAAATTCCTGCCCTAACTATTGCTGGGAAGGCAATGGCAAACCACCCAGTATAACCCTTGCCAAGAAACTGCTTCGACAGCACCGATGCTCTGTCGCAGAGCACAGCACATCAGAATCAGAATTTTTATGAATTCCCTCTTTTTCTGAGCTCCAACATTTAATTCAATATTTGGGAAAATCGCATAAATTCCTTCAAAAATCTCCTCCAGACCCAGCAGTCAGAATGTTACCAAATTTGAGTTGCATATTTGATGTTTTAAAGTATTTTTTTTTTGATGTTTTGAAATTTGAAGAGGAGTCGCATATTTGATCATTAAATTCAACCACCAATTATTTTTGAGGTCAAATTTGTAATGGATTTTGCAAGTATCATGCTCTGCAAGACGTCTTCTCCTTGTTCTGTCTGTTTGTCTGTCTGTCTGTTTATCGCCTAGAGGTCACAAATTTAAACCGATTTTTCACAGAACTTTACCACCTTGTCGAGGTAGTCTCATCTGAGAAGCCAATTGATTTTGAGGTCAAAAGGTCAAGGATCAACTCAAGGTCAAACTTCTAAAATCATCATTTTTCTATCTGAAAAATCATTAATTTTCATCCGATTTACTTCAAAATTAAACAGCAATTTCATAGTATGCCTGGTGTTGGCTTAATGGTTAAGGTGGTGGGCTTGGGATCCTATGATCCTGAGTTCAAACCCCACTCTGCTGTTGAATTAATACAGGGTGGGCTTGACTGCCTGTCATCCTTCCGAGATCGGCAAAATGAGTGCCAGCATGCTGGTATACTGTGTCGGAGTGGCGATCTTTCCAAGATTGTGCCCAATAGCCAAGGAGACCACTCTCTCTCTTTCGAGTGCAGCCTTATGGCTGCTGGTTGCATCATCGGTTGGGGACGCGGCTATGCTGCTGATGCAGTGTCCCTCTTACCAGTACACTGGTACTCATTTTGCCGACCTCGGAAGGATGACAGGCTGAGTCAACCCCACCTGGAATTAATTCAGCAGCCAACGGGCCTCAAAATCAGGACCCTAAGATCGCAAGTCAGCCACCCTAACGGCAAAGCCAACACCAGGCTAAGGAGACTGCTTAAGCAACACCAACGCTCTGCACAGAGTATGGTTCCAATCTCCTCCTCCAAGGAGTCTGCTTTGGCAGCACCAACGCTCTGCACAGAGTATGGTCCCAATGGATGGAATTTCATCGTGCATTACTGAATTGGGATACCAACTATTTTTGGGATCAAAATGTCAAAAGTCAATCTTATAAAATCATCATTTTTCATCTGATTAACCTGAAAATTAAGCAGCAATTACATAGTGCATCACTGAATGTGGAAACCAACTATTTTTGAGGTTAAAAGGTCAAATGTCAACTCAAGGTCAAACTTCTAAAATCATCAATTTCTGACTTAAAAATAATACATTTAATCATCCGATTGACCTGAGCTTTGATTAAGATTGTTAATTTTAATCTTAATGAAATGGACATTTTGATGTATCCATGGCAACCTTTGGAGAAAGGGGGTGGGGTGGGGGTGGATTTTGCAACTCGCGTGCTCTGCACGACGTCTTTTTCTTTGTCCACACAGAACTTTAGTATTTTTCTCCGCAACTGCTTGTCGGATCGAGAGAAAATTTTCACCATCGAAGCTACTACTCAAATAGAATGATTTAATGATAATTATGACATCATAAGTCACGTAGTGTGGCAGCCATGTTGCAAAAACGTAAAAACTTGTGACCTTTATCGCTGAAACCGCAACAAGAAAAAAAATTTAAGCTTGGCACATGGCAAGTACTCCTCATGGGGAATAGTATGATTTTTTTTTTTTAATGAGGTCATAGTTCCCTTTGCTATGTCAACATAATTGCATATGTAGACCACTACATCTGATCAGTATGAAAATAAATGTTTGAGGGTCATCTCAGGATAAAATGGTCCACAGGAAAAAAAAAATTCATGACGTCATCGGTCACGTGATTCGGCAGCAACATTAACAAAAAACCTTCAAAAATCTTCTTTGAGGCGGCTGAACAGATCAGGCAAAACGTTACAAGTTTGACTACCTATCCATGAGTAACAAAAGGTTCACACATATGATGTCATAGGTCACATGGTTTGGCAACCATATTTGATTAACCCAAAAACCCCTCAATTTGATTAACCCTAAAACCCCTCAATCGTCATCATGCCAGTTGGTTGGGTGTGGGTACCTTTCTCACCTGTCATGGCACTTCAGGAAAAGACTTCTGCGACTCATTGGGACTGACTCAATCGGTCAACTTCCCAACCCGGATCTCAACCAACGGTGCTCCGTCTCTTCTGGATCTGATTTTGACAAATTTCCCTGAAAATATCTGCTGTTCTTCCTCCATTCCAATCGGTTCTTCTGACCACATACTTGTCAAAATGGACATCTCTCTGGCTGTTATCAGAGAACCACCTCAGTGCCGTCGAGTCTGGCATTTCACTCAGGCCAACTGGCAGGGTCTCCAAGCAGCCATCAAACTTCTAGACTGGTCTCCTATCGTTACTTTCTCCAAAATCAACTCATCCTGGGAATTCTTTCAAAGAAAGTTGCTTTCTCTCATGCACAGATTTATCCCCTCTCATCTTCAGTTGTCCTACCCTTCATCCCACCCATGGTTCACAGAAACTTGTGGTGAGGCAGTTGTCCTGAAACAACTTCCCTTTCCATACCTTCCATCCCTTGGCACCATACTCTGTGCAGAGCGTTGTTGCGGCCTAAGCAGTCTCCTTGGCTATTGGGCACAATCCTGGATGGGTCACCACTCTGACACAGGATAACAGCAAGCTGGCACTCATTTTGCCGACCTCGGATGTATGACAGACTGAGTCAACCCTACCTGGTATTAATTCAGCAGCCAACAGGACTTGAATTCAGGATCCAAGGATCCCCAGCCCACGACCCTAACCATTAAGCCAACACCAAGCATAACTTGCCTTTGCCTCATGGAAACCAAACCCAACTGAGGGTAATCTTAGTTCCTTCCACAAAGCTCGGAGCAAGTGTGTATCTACCCTCAGGAGATCCAGAAAACAACATATTTCTAATCTCAAGTGTGAATTCTCAAACCTCACTCCCTCCTCCAAATCCTGGTGGCATCTACTCAAATCTGTTTCTGGTGTATGTTCCCCCTCCATCCCCTCCTTTACCTCAAATGGCCAAGATGGTGATACCGCAGATGAAAAGGCTGAATGCCTAAACTCAGTATTTGCATCGAAATCTTTTGTCCGAAACCCATCACTTTCTGTACCCACCTTACCCAGTCGCACCCAAATGTCCGTGGACTCTTCTGAGTCTGAGTTCTAAGTGTCCTTTTCTTCTGACAAAGTGGAGAGCTTGCTGTCAAACCTTGACTCAGATTCTGCAACTAGTCCAAACAGCATCAGCCCACGTGTCCTAAAAGCCTGCTCTTCTGCTCTTGCTCACCCTCTCTCTATTCTATTCACCCTCTCATTTGTTCAAGGTCATCTGCCATCTGCTTGAAAATCAGCAAACATCACCGCCCTGCATAAAAAGGTGCAAAAACAGATCCTTCCAACTACAGACCAATCAGCCTTCTCCCAATCATCATCAAGGTTATGGAATCCATCATCGCTTGAAACATTAAATACTTCCTCTTCTCCAATGGCTTGATTTCTGATCATCAACTTGGTTTCAGACCAGGTCGTTCTACCTTTGATATGCTGCTTCTGCTCTCTCAACAATGGATGGAGGTACTCAATGCCGGACATGAAATCGGAGCCATATCCCTTCACATATCGCGTGCTTTTAACACGGTCTGGCACCCTGTCCTGCTCACGAAATTCTCTTCCTATGGTAGGAAACGCTTCCTTCCAAGGCCATCTCCACTCATGGCTCACAGACTTCCTCTCCTGTCGCAGCCAACGTGTGGCCCTAAATAGAGTTCTTTCATCCCCTCGTCCTGTCCAGGTTGGAGTTCCTCAAGGCAGCGTTCTGGGCCCGGTTCATTTTCTGGTTTTCATCAATGATATCTCTGACTCTCTGGAAAATCCTCTTTATCTCTTTGCTGATGACTGCACCATCTGCCGTTACCATCTGTCATCCCTCAGACCTGCAAGTAGCAGCTTCTTCTCTCTGCAGATCTGTGTAAAATCACAAACTGGGCCAACACGTGGAACATGTCTTTCAATCCGGACAAATCTCACACTCTCACTCTGTCTCCCTGAAAGGACCATTTGGACCCCCCCCCCATCTACTTTCTCAACAATGCTCTTGAAGAAGTTCTTTCATTCAAGCTTCTGGGTCTTACTATCTGCCATGATCTTTCCTGGGAAATCCACATTTCCAACCTGTCCTCCAAACCCAGTCGCCGACTAGGAATCCTCCGTCATGCAAAGTCCTTCCTCGGCCCATCTGAACTCCTGACCACATACAAAGCTTTCGTCCGCAACCCGATGGAGTACTGCTCTCCCCTTTGGGCTGGTGCTCCTGCCTCCCACCTTTCTCGGTTTCACGCTGTGGAAACCAAGGCATTTCGGATCATTGACATCTCTCGCGATGAGGCTTTGGGCCTCTCACCCTCTCACCGCAGGCAGGTCGGTGGTCTTTGTCTTCTACCGTCTCCTCTCCAGCCTCGTCCCCCCTGCTCTCTCTGCGATTTGTCCCCCCTCCCCCCATATTTCCACAGGGCGCTCAAGGTCTGCCAGCAACCCGCTTCTGGTAAAACTCCCAAAATCATGAATCACAGCTCACCTTCACTCTTTCATTCCTCTTTTTTCCCCCACCTTTGGAATACACTCCCACACTCTTTTAAATCCCATTCTTCCTTCCAGGCCTTCAAAACAGCCGTTCACCACCACCTCTTATCATCCCCCATCCAAATCCTCGATCTTTTCTACCCCCGTTAATCCACTCCAAACCCACCTCCTTCAAATTTCCTGCTTTCCTTCCTGAAAGTCCCTGTAATGTCCATTTTGTCTGCCCCGTGTTCCCCGCCCCATTACTCTCCCTTTCACACATCTCCTAATGTCTCTGTTCCTCACTGGTTTGTCCTCCCTCTCCCACCCCTCTTGTCTCATCCCCCCCCTCCCCCTTGTTGTGCATTGTGTTAGCTCTCATACGAACCTTGACAATGTATACAAAATTTAAAAAACCTTTAAAATATCTTCTTCTCCAGAATGGCTGGACAAATCAAGGGGAAATTTTTTTGGGAATAATTGATGTGTCAGATGGTTTGGAAGCCATATTAGATTGAAGATAAATATTTCATAATGTTTACTCTGGAACTGTTCAATCAATCGAAGTGAAACTTCAAATTTATGATCTCGTCGTGATGGGGAATGCATGTTTTACATTTCAACTTGATCGGATACATGGTCTGACAGCCAGAATTATTTATTTTTTTGATATGGGTTCTTTTTGCTTTTTTTTGTGTGTGTGTTTTTTTTTTATCAGGCTCACTTGACTGTGCCTGTATGAGTTTGAGGGTAGAGGAGTAGCAGTTGAAATGCTAATCCCATCCAGGTTCCTCCTGATGACTTCATCTTTGCTTTTTGCTTGCTTGGGTTCCTTCTGTTTACTCCAACGCAGGACTGTACCTATTTGGTCTTTCATTTGATTTGAATTTATTTTAATCCCATTCTAAATTCAAATAAAATGAATAATAATAAACAAAACGTCATGGGTCAGGGTCAGGTATCCTATCAAAGCAGGACGTTTTGGTACCCGGTCATCACTGCCAGCAGTTATCAAATGGCAGTTCTAATTATGTCTCTTATTAATTAACACACCAGTACACAAACACCACGCAAAACTACACAATCACCAAACAAAACAAGTCCTGGCAAGGGTCTGCAATATCTGATGCTCTTTTTCTTGCTTTTATTGAATCTCTTTGAGACCTTGACACATTTCTTTCTTCCCTTTTCCCAATGCTCTTTTGTCTGATCATAGCTTTGTAGCT
The DNA here is from genome assembly GCF_056783735.1 of Eptatretus burgeri. Classification (NCBI taxonomy): domain Eukaryota; kingdom Metazoa; phylum Chordata; class Myxini; order Myxiniformes; family Myxinidae; genus Eptatretus; species Eptatretus burgeri. The sequence goes on along the minus strand of NC_140969.1, from coordinate 86,634,477 downwards.
GGTGTTGCCATGACCTATTAAAGGTCACACTTGCATCCTCAATTAACCGGACAATCCACCGATACATAACATACATGCAAAATAATTCCTTTTTTGAATAAGAATACTTTGCAATATTTTAGCATTCTAATTTCACAGGAATAAGAAAATGGATTAAGCACTTTATATTTGATTCAATCTCGTTTTCTCGAAAAACGCGATTTATCTCACTCACTCCAATAGCTACAGAACCATTTTGTGCTGCATTAGGTTTTGGCAGTAAGTGAGAGCAGACAGACAATGATTGAGATCATGGTCCTGCTCAGCATGGGACAAGATAACTCATTTGTTCTTTTATTACACAATCCAGAAGTTTTAAATTCCAATACCCTTTCTGTCTATGATTGTTACTTTTGGGTGGTGATTTGTCAAAATTTCATGATTTGCCAAAAAAAATTAAAACAAATTGTACTTGCTTTTATAACGATGTACGAGTTTTAAAATGGCAGCATCTTGTTCCAGTATAAAACCCAGCTTGAGTAGAAGCTTCTTACGATTGCTATTATGGTGTACCTTTTACAATGGGTACTGCATTGTACAACACACTGTTTTTGAGAAGACATGAAATCTGCTCTACTATTAACAACCGTGAACTTAAAAGTGAGTTTAGAAAGTTATTGAGCACGATATAATGATGTATTTTTCTTCAAAAGTACAATTGTAAATGCATCTTCCTCAGTCCTCTACCAAGGTCTCCAAAAATTGGTGGCCCCTAACAAGCCCTCCTACCAGTGCCCCCTGCCCAGACTCTTATTAAGCCGAGTCTTCAGCCATCGAGGTGAGGTAGACATGCAATGTGCTGTGAATTCGTAATGATAAATAATAAATGTCTCGTGAGCCCTGGATCGACGAGGCGATATAAACAGAGACTTAGGAATGAGAAGAATTAGGTTTTAATCAGGCTTGATTTTGGTAATCTGAAAGGCTCTCTGTGTCTCACAGTCAGTAATCTAACAAGCTTCAATAACTTCCAATGCTGATGGAATGATTACAGCTGCTTGCTGTCCTGACCAGAATATCAACATCAAAAATACACCAGGTTCCATTAGAAAGCATCCCATGTATGCTTATTTTCAATGTTTTGCAGTGGTACTGAATCGTTAACTGAAAAACAATTGGAATCCTATAAGTAAGCAATTGAAAATAAATATGGAACAATTTTACAAGAGCATCAATGATGAAAAATATTGTCAAAGCATCATCACATTTGCTAGAAAATGTTGCTTTAACCATGGAAGCAATAAAAGAAAACTGTTTTGCGAAATGAGTGCAAAACAGGCTTGCAAAGACATATGAGCAAGACAGTTCACATTACGTGTATTACTCTCTTGCAAACCCTATTTATATCTGTACAGCAAGCCTTGATGCAAATTTTTAGTGCTTCTTCTTTCTGTCACTTTATTATCTTTCCATCTGGTCAGCAGAACTCGTATTGATTAAAATCCGAGTTGGATTGGCCTGCATATTGTTCTCATCTGAGCAAACACTCAAGACGTTCCATAAAAAGTTGCACATAGTGTGTGTGCATGTGTGTGTATGTATGTATATATATGTATATATATATATATATATATATATATATATATATATATATATATATATATATATATATATATATATATATATACATATCGAAACATGTGGAGAATGACGGGCACTCCTGATCCCCATTGAGCACAGTCCAACACCGCCAACACAGAGGTCTTGGCTTAGTGACTATCAAACAGACAAAGATTACATGGTCATCATCAAACAGAGCCACCAATCTGGATTTGAGACTTGTATGCTCTCATCATGATGGCATACCAGTAAATATCTAACCAATGATGACCACATTTGTCGTTTATACATCAGACGCATCTCCTGACTGTATGGTGAGCATGGCCACGGATTATGTCTCACACTGGTAAAACTACCAAAATCAAGAATCACAGCTCACCTTCATTGTTTCATTCCTCTTCTTTCCTGCCTTTGGAACAAACTCCCACACTCTCTTCAATCCCACTCTTCCCTCCAGGTCTTCAAAACAGCTGTTCACCGCCATCTCTTGTCTTTCCCCATCCAAAACCAAGATCTTTTCTACCCCCGCTCATCCACCCCAAACCCACCTCCCACAAATTCCCTGCTTTCCTTCCTGAAAGTCCCTGTAGTGTCCATTTTGTTTACCCAATGTACTCTACCCAATCCCTCTCCCTTCCACAGTCTCTGTTCCTCACTGTTTTTTCCTTCTCCCAAACACCTTGTCTCCTGCTCCCCTTGTTTTACGTTCTGTGTGTTAACTCTCCTATGAACTTCGACATTGTATTAAAAACTAAAAAAACAAACTTATAATAATTAGTAACTAGCTGGGAGGCGACGATCGTTCGTGCCCATTATTGAACAATGCCACGATAGGTACAATTGAGTTAGTGGAAGCTTTTGAGGAAGCCCTACCATGTGTTTCACAGTCAGTAATCTCACAAGCTTCAATAACTTCCAATGCTGATGGAATGATTACAGCTGCTTGCTGTCCTGACCAGAATAACAACATCAAAAATACGGAAAATGGAAAAAAACCGATCTCTTCTGTCAAAATTGACCAAATCAAATCGGATTTTTTTTTTATATGTTGTACCTATGGACATTACGCACAGCTTCTAGGAAATGAAATTGCGAGAAAAAAAAATCGAGAAAATGAATAACAAGTTCAAGTGGGCGTGGCTCTGCCCACAATGGGGCATGGGACGCCCCTCATACAAAAAGACGCAACTAGACCATGATATGTAGCTTGTGTCCAAGTTTCATCAAGATCGCATCAAACGTCACGGAGCTATGCTCTGGAAAGAGTCACAAATAGACAAACAGACAGACAGACAGACAGACAGACAGACAGACACACAGACACAACGAAAATAGTGGTCACTGCTGGCACCCGAAAACCAATGATATTACTCCTTATTGATTGTTGAAGCATTTTTTTTTTCTGCTTTAATAAACAAATAATTCGCTAGCCCTGTGTATATTAAGAAAACAAACAAACAAAATCGACCAATAATAAAAAAAATCTTGCAGTTATATAAAAAATTGCACATCATTTTGGACCACCCTGTGTATAATCTTGTGCCAAACTCTAACCTTTCTTTCTCTCTTTCTCTCTCCCTCTCTTTCTCTCTGTCTTTCTTCTTCTTCTTCTTCTTTTGGCTGCTCCCGTTCAGGGTCGCCACAGCGGATCATCCGTATGATCCGCATTGTGATTTGGCACATGTTTTACGCCGGATGCCCTTCCTGACGCAACCCTGGTCGCCTCTTACGACACAGGGATATGGTACACCTATTTTTAACCGGGGTATACACCGGCCCAGTATACTGGTACTCATTTCGCCGACCTCGGAAGGATGACAGGCTGAGTCAACCCCCTGGTGTATTAATTCAGTGGCCCAACGGGACTTGAACTCAGGACCTCTTGGATCCCAAGCCGCTGCCCTAACCACTACGCCAACACCAGGCTCCCTCTCTCTGTCTTTCTTCCTTTCTCTTTTCTATCTATCTTTCTATCTCTCTTCCTATCTATCTTCCTATCTCGCTTCCTATCTCTCTTTGCATCTCTCTCTCTCTCTCTCTCTCTCTCTCTCTCTCTCTCTCTCTCTCTCTCTCTCTCTCTCTCTCTCTCTCTCTCTCTCTCTCTCTCTCTCTCTCTCTCTCTCTCTTTCTCACTTCCTTTCTCACTTTCTATCTCTTTCTATCTCTCTTCTCTCTCTCTCTCTCTCTCTCTCTCTCATCCTTTCTCTCTCTCTCACTCTTTCTCTCTCTCTCTCTCTCTCTCTCTCTCTCTCTCTCTCTCTCTCTCTCTCTGTCTTTCTTCCTTTCTCACTTCCTTTCTCTCTTTCTATCTCTCTTCCTATCCCTCTTTGCCTCTCTCTCTCTCTCTCTCTCTCTCTCTCTCTCTCTCTCTCTCTCTCTCTCTCTCTCTCTCTCTCTCTCTCTCTCTCTCTCTCTCTCTCTCTCTCTGTCTTTCTTCCTTTCTCGCTTCCTTTCTCTCTTTCTATCTCTCTTCCTATCTCTCTTTGCCTCTCTCTCTCTCTCTCTCTCTCTCTCTCTCTCTCTCTCTCTCTCTCTCTCTCTCTCTCTCTCTCTCTCTCTCTCTCTCTCTCTCTCTCTCTCTCTCTCTCTCTCTCTCTCTGTCTTTCTTCCTTTCTCGCTTTCTCTCTTTCTATCTCTGTTTGCATCTCTCTTTGCCTCTCTCTCTCTCTCTCTCTCTCTCTCTCTCTCTCTCTCTCTCTCTCTCTCTCTCTCTCTCTCTCTCTCTCTCTCTCTCTCTCTCTCTCTGTCTTTCTTCCTTTCTCGCTTTCTATCTCTTTCTATCTCTCTTTGCCTCTCTCTCTCTCTCTCTCTCTCTCTCTCTCTCTCTCTCTCTCTCTCTCTCTCTCTCTCTCTCTCTCTCTCTCTCTCTCTCTCTCTCTCTCTCTCTCTCTCTCTCCCAAAACGTCACTTCCACTGTGGTTAGCAAACCCCTCTCATCCTTCAGTTGAGAATTTGCGACCTCTTCAATTTGATCACTTCTTCAAGTCATGTTATTTTTTTTTATCCCAACACAGACCACCCCGAGTCTCTTTATAAAAACTACTTTTCCATTTATAATAATACATGATTGTGTATTTGCCTAGAGTACAGATTTCACAATATGGTTCATTTGCTTTAATTTGGCAAACATTGCTTTCTTTAGGATTTCCAAGCAGAGAGTAAATAGGTCTGTTGGATAGACGACACCATTACTGTGTTCAATGTAGCAATTAAACCAATTAAAAACAATGCCATGTTTTGATTATATTCCCAGTACAGTAGTGACTGAATTTATATCTGTTCACCACACAATCTGAACCAAAAGCAAAAAATACACAACACACTGCTTTGGTGTCTCTTCAATTAATTTCCATCCAGGTCCAGATAACCTGACATTGACTTTTCATTTACAAACTTCTTCCCTCTCTCCCCATCCCTCGCATCCCTCTCTCTATGCTTGCCCCCTTCCCACTAGTGCTTTGCTCCATGTCTTTCCCCTGGGCAAAGTCTCTGTAAAATGAAGAAACTTCACTCCATGTTGCTTTACCATTGCAAAGAAATAGATCTGAAAGAAATGGAAACGACATTTACACTTTGGTGTTTCAGTAAACATAGGGTTTGCTTTCTTCTTGTATAGTGATAGCAAATTGGATTCAAATCTTCTGAACCTGTGTTTTTGCTTTTGTGGAATACACAAACCAGAGTTCTGAAATGGATGGCAATTTTTCTTTCTTAAAGATTTTGTTTTGTATCTTGTCCTGAAATTGTCAGCGAGTACATTTCTCAATAGTATACTGCAATGCATCTGATGAAACAGGATCACAGTCGCCATGGGTCATCTACATATGTCATCGACAATGGTGTTATGGTTGAGGTCAGTGTTTGATTCAACAAAAGAAAGTGAATCAGGAAAGGTAGCAGAAAAAGAGAATGGGGAGAGGAAGAGCGAAATATCAAATATTGTGGATTGCCCCCTCCGCTTTCCCCCATAGTAGATGAAATTATACGAACCCTTGATTGGAATGATTAAAATCCTGTGAACAATTAACGAACTGGAAATTAAATAATGTATTTATTAATTATAACCGGACTTTAAATTTGTGAGAGGCACAGGATGTAACAGAAGGGATGGTTATTGTTAGAGTTGATTCTGTGACCCAAAAGTTTGAGTGATGTAACCTCTTAAAGTGGTTGTTTAGGAAGTAGATGGGAGCGTTTGCCAGAGGGTCCTTTCATAGACACAGGGCGAGTGTGTGGGATTTGTCGAGGTTGAAAGACATATTCAAACGCCAGTATTGGCATTTTAACAATGCTGATTGAACTGGTTTACAAAACTTCTTCTGATTTTTCCTGGAAAGACTACTGCCTCTCCTCGGGCGATGCCTCTATCTCTGCTGAACGTATAGCTGAGGTTATTGTTGCAGGAATGGAGGCTTATATCCCCTTCTCTTTCAAATATATCTTTCCTACCAATTCTTTGTTCAATAATTCCTGCTCTGCGGCCATTCGTGCAAGGGATTTCGTATATTGGACATGGAAAAACTCTTCTTCCTCCGACTCGCATTCAGCTTTCATATCGGCCAGAAATCATTGCAAACATGTTATTCATGAAGCGAAGCATTCCTTTATTCAAAAGAAATATGACAACCTCTCATCTTCTTCCACTAATAGATCTTTCGGGTACTTAGCTAAAAGTATCTCCAACAACTTCTGTCGCTCTACCTTTCCTTCGCTTTTCCGTTTCGATGATACTATCACTGTCTCTCCGACCGATAAAACAACTCTTTTTGGTTCTCTTTTCTCCTCTAACTCAACTCTGGATGACTCGAACATTCCATCTCCCTCCGATGCTCCCCTCACCAATCCTATGTCCCTCCCTATAATCTCTTTTAATGCAGTCAGAAAATACTCCTCTCTCTGGATATAAGCAAGGCCTACGGGCAAGATGACATTCCTCCCCGTGTCTTGAAGGAATGTGCTTCAGAACTTGTACCCGTGCTTGCTCGTTTGTTTCGATTTTGTTTGAAAACCCAAACTTTTCCTCTTTCCTGGAAACATGCCTTAGTACAGTCGATTTTAAAGCATGGTGATCGTTCAAACCCTTCTAACTACCGTCCTATTGCTCTGACTTCTACTGTTTCCAAAGTCTTTGAATGTCTTCTCAATTCCCATTTTCTCAAGCATCATAGTCTCAATTGATTCTCAAGCATCACAGTCTTCTATCTGACCACCAATACAGCTTTTGCAAGGCAAGATCTACAGGTGATATCCTTTCTTACATTACGAATGTCTGTGCCTCTTCTTTGAGAGACTTTGGGGAATCTTTTGTTGTGGGCCTTGATATCTCAAAAGCCTTTGACAGAGTTTGGCTTCAGGGTCTGATATCCAAGCTTCCCTCTTTTGGCTTTCCTCCTTCACTTTGCTCTCTCATATCGAGCTTTCTCTCCAACCGCTCTATCTCCGTAATTGTTGATGGTTCAACATCGACCCCCTTCCCTATCAACAGCAGTGTACCTCAGGGTTCCGTTCCGTCTCCAACGCTCTTCCTTCTTTTTATCAACGACCTTCTTTCTTCCACAAATAACCAAATTGTATGCTGACGACTCAACATTACATTGCTCCATGTCTTTCCCATCTGCCCCCATCTTCCCTCACTCGATCTCCATCTCGTTTCATCACAGCCACTTCCTTCAATTCAGATTTGGACAAGATCTCCCAGTGGGACAAATGTAATGAAGTTAAATTTAATGCTTCAAAAACTCAATTTCTTCTCATCTCTTGATCTAAAACTCCTCTCAACTCTCCAGTTCCCCTTTGAAAGCTCTGCAGTTGCACCATGTGATACAATAAACCAACTAGGTATCACTCGAACATCAAATTTATCCTGGAATCCACACATTACGTAAATAGCTACATCTGCCTCGAAGAAATTAGGAGTCCTGTTCAGATGTTGAAGATTCTTCTCCTCTGAACAGTTGCTCCAACTACATAAAGGATTGATTCGTCCTTATATGGAGAACTGCTCTCACATCTGGGGAGGTTCCAGCTCCACATACTTACAGGACAGAATTGAATCCAAAGTTATTCGATTTGTCAACTCTACCAATGTGACCTCAAAACTTGACCCGCTCAAATTACGCTGCATCGTAGACGCTCTTTCTCTTTTCTACAGATATTACTTCGGTTTCTGCTCGCAAGAACTTGCTGCCTGTGTACCTCCACCATAAGCGAGATCAAGGAACATTCCACAAGCCACGACATCATATGATTATTGTGTGGCCATTGGCAATTCAAGTGCGGGCCGTTACGATGTTTTTCTTCCCCTCCACTGCCAAACTCTGTAACTCTTTAGTTTCTCATATTTTCCCAAACACTTATGACCTTCCCCTTTTCAAAAAGCAGATTTTTTTTGTTCTTTCTCAAAAACTCTTGGACTCTTCTTTTTTCTTACTTTTCTATTCATGCAGTTCTTTTATTTAAGGCTTGGCCTCGATGAGGACGATTCAGTCCGTGCCTGTAGCCTTCAATATAAAATATATGTTCATATGTTGTTGTTCGTCTTTCGGCTGCTCCCGTTAGGGGTCGCCACAGCGGATCATCCGTTATGATCCGCATACTGATTTGGCAAAGGTTTTACACCGGATGCCCTTCCTGACGCAACCCTGGTCACCTCTTACGACACAGAGATAAGGATTGGGTTTCACCATGATTCCGGGCTGCCCTACACCCTCTCGTAGCGTGGCCCAGCGCAGAGCTCCCATCCTCAAGCGATCCTCTGAGTAGCCGGATTACAGGTGCACGCCACTACGCCCGGTATATGTACATACATATATATATATATATATATATATATATATATATATATATATATATATATATATATATATATATATATATATATATATATATATATATTTCCAAGTGTTGGACCAGCTCTGATTATATCAAGATCTGCAGAGAGGGAAGAAGCTGGTGCCTGCCTGTGTGAAGCGAAATAAATGATACGGCAGAGGGTGGAATCATCATCAAAAAGATAAGCAGGATTTCACAGGGACTCAGAAAGATCATTGATGAAGATGAGGAACCAAACTGGGCCCAATACACTGCCTTGGAGCACTCCAGTTTTGAGGACAGGAGATGACAAGATCCCATTAATAGTAGCACACTGAATATGGTGGTGGAGGAAGTTAGCGAACCTTGATAGGAGGTGACCTTTGATGCCATAACGAGAGAGTCTGAAGATCAAGGCAGGGTGCCAAACTGTATCAAACACTCAAGATATGTCCAGGAGATGGCCCTGATCTCATGTCTGAGATTAAAGACTTCCATCCATTGTTGGGAGAGTAGAAGCAGAATGTTCAGGGTGTAATGACCAGGTCTGGAATCAAACTGATGATCTGAGATCAGGCCGTCGAAGAAAAGGAGGGATTTGATGTCAACTGCAATGATAGATTCAATGACCTTGTTTATCATTGGAAGCAAGCTAATAGGCCTGTAGTTAAGAGGATTCGTTTTTGCACCATATTTTTGTATTGCAGTAATGTTGGAAAACATCCAGGCAGACGGAAACTGACCCAGAGAGAATGATAGAGTGAACAGAGCAGAAAGACGATGAGAAAAGCAGATTTTTAGGACTCGTGCATTGTTTCCGTCTGTGCCCGTCACAGAATCGGACTCTAGGTTGGTCAGAACCCTCATCGAATGAGAAAGAGACAGTATCCAGGAGCAGTTGAGTACAAGAGGGGAGAGTCGGTGTAGGGAGTGAGGGGTTGGGTATACAAAATTTGGAAGCAAACGTAGTTTGTGGCTATATCCGTCTTGTTCACCCTTTCTGTCCTCTCCGAGCCCTCATTCTTCCCAACATCTGTTATTTCTCAGTCTCACTCTATTTTGTATCTCATCCCTGCTGTTGGTGTGCCTCCTCCCACCCACCCTCTCTTTCTACTGTTCCTTTTGTTCTGTTACGTCCTGATCGATTCTATGTTCTAGCTCTTCCACGAGCCTTGACATTGTATTAAAAAAAAAAACCTGATGGTGTTTGGGGTTGGTGCAGCGTAGCCACAGGCATGATAGGCCGAATGTCCACCTCCTCTGCCAAATACACCTGTGTGTAACCAATTTTCTTTTGACATCTTGTTCAATAAGTTGGAGTTTCATTTTCTTTGGTGCCTTTTTTACTGTACCGTTATGCGTCGCCGTTTTTAGCGTTTCCCAAATATACCAAATGATTAAATGACTTTTTTTTTCCCCCACCAATAGAACAGCAGTTTTCTAAACTCAACTCGGGCTTTATGTAAACTTCTATCATCTAATGATAATGACATTGCAGAGACCTTGTTCAAGAAATGATTGTCATTTAAGTATTTCTTCAATTTTTTTTTTCCTCCAAGTAAACCCTGTAATTTTCTCACTACTTTTCTTGTATCGTTTTCCTCAAACCAACCCAAGGATTTCGATGCATTTAAGACCAAACCATTAGCTCCTTGCCCTCAATTTCATTCCAATGCATCACATAGACAGAAGACAAGCACCCGATATCACACAATGTGTAGAGACATTTTAACAGCTCTCTCGCATGAAAAGTGGAACCCTCACAAAGTCTGCTTGAATAAATTCCGACAATATGACGCTTTCATTTTGTTTTTTATGGCATGCAATCCAAGCTCTCGGGTCGAGGAAATGCATTGTCGGCACAACATATTTTAAGCACAATTTCGAGGATAAATATGTGGTTTTCAATTGGTTTGGCCAATGAACTTTTATAACGTCCGTCATGTGGTGAAAGTGATAATTATACTTCCAGTAATATACAGACATTTATCATTGCTAGTAACTGCTGCCCTCATTGCACAGGACTGATTACACCAAAGTGTTTTTTTGGCCTCTAAATTTGTGATGCAGTGACATCCTCATTTCATCTTCCAAACCGTGAACTGCAACAACTGAGCTTTAACTCATCAAATAATTGTGATGATTAAAATAGTCGTAAAGCAATAAACTTATTTGGGGCTGTGAGCATAGCATTGACACATCAATTGATAGTGTGGGATATTTGATGTTCAGAAGCGAAAGCTGTTTTAGCATCCACTCTGAGAGATGACATACTCTGATGCAGCATCTCGCAAGGTCTGAGATGATACGTTCTGATGCCATAGATCCCCATAACAGCCATTACTGCGTGGCGGTGCACGTACACCAACTGAGCAGAAAATTGTCGGCCGTTTTACCTGGAGCTCAAAATAATATATCAGATATGTTGAAATAAATCTATTTTAACTTCTGTATGTTTGAAAAAAAAAAAAATGGTCAATAAACTTTACATGGTTCATGTAGTTTTCGGTTCAAAGCCTTCTCGCAATCGATTAAACTGATCCATTAATCTTGTGAAAATGAAAACGAGATTTTCCTTGCTGCTGGCCACCTGTCGGATGCGTGCTCATAATGAACGGTCCTCCAATTGGAGGACCGTATCCACTTGGATTCTGCAACATAACTCGTATCTCACTGTGTTCGTTGAAGACACCTACTTTTCATTCAACAGACATCTACTTGTACTTTCACAAGTTTGAAAACCCCTGCAGTTTTTTTTTCCTAGAATACATGAATCCAACTCAGATTGGCAACTCTGAGGCAAACATCTTTATTCTCATGCAAAATACCTGAAGTTATTTCAAAGCCTGTACAGTGATTTACCATAATATTCAGATATGTTGCATTAAGATTTTATTTCACTTACAATTGCTTATTTGGCCAACAAATCCCTAGCAACAACCGAAAAAACCTTCAAAATCGGTACCGTTCACGCGAAATCAATTCCGAAAGCCATTATCCCACGTAGGGTTATGAAATTTGGCACGAATGAGCTACAGGTGATGCTCTATCAAATATATTCTGGTTTTTGTGATATATGGAATACTTTACCCGCAGTGCCCCCTACAATTAGGGTATGCGCGAAAATTGAAGGCCCCCTAGCGACCAGGTGAGTGCATCGATACGAATGAAACTTTGCAGGTTCATGGTACTCAATGAGTACTACAACTTTGCCTCAGGACATATTGACCGATTTCGCTTAGGTCAGGGATCAAAGGTCAATTAGTGCAAAAATCGATAATATGCGAGAGCTGGAGGTGCCTTCGCACCAAATGCTACTCCTCCTAGGGTTATTGTCGGATGGTCATGAAAATTCACACTAATCGTCTGGAATACATTGTGTACAAACAATGGAGCTGGATTTTCGATTTAGATCTTTGTTCACCCACAGCACCCCCTCGAACTTTGGGGATTTCCGATTTCAAACCGCATTTTGGGTACTTTTCATTCAAATGGATACCGAGTAGTTATCAGTAGATGGAACTGGATGAGATTTGATATGCATAATCTTAAGGTGATTCCCTATCCGCTTTATGACATCCATTTTGCTCTATATGTTATAGTTTCCATGCCCGGCGACCCATCGCCGCCTACCGGCTTGTCTGTCTGTTTAACACACGATATTTGGCCACAGTTTTCAAACAATCATTCTGAATTTTTTTTTGTGTATGTAGGTGACCGGCCTGGTGTGTTGGCGCAGTGGTTAGGGCAGCGGCTTGGGATACAAAAGGTCCTGAGTTCAAGCCCCGTTGGGCCACTAAATTAATACACCAGGGGGTTGACTCAGCCTGTCATCCTTCCGAGGTCGGCAAAATGAGTACCAGTATACTGGGCCGGTGTATACCCCGGTTAAAATAGGTGTACCATATCCCTGTGTGTCGTAAGAGGCGACCAGGGTTGCGTCAGGAAGGGCATCCGGCGTAAAACATGTGCCAAATCACTATGCGGATCATACGGATGATCCGCTGTGGCAACCCCTAACGGGAGCAGCCGAAAGAAGAAGAAGAGTATGTAGGTGACCGGCCAAGGACAGCAACACTTAATCTTGTTGAAGATCCAGATCCGGATCCGGATCTCAGAATTTTAAAAGTGATTCTTCACCATTGAGAGATCGAGCCAAAAACTATATATAGCACAATATCTCAAAAGGTTACGTATGAATTCACATGAAACTTGGTGGACAGGTTGGGTGTATGACAAGGACGAATCAATTAAATTTTGGTGAAAATCTGAATCCAGATCGGAGTACAAGTATTATTTAATTTTTAACATTCCTCTCCACTGAGAGGTGGAGCTAAAAACAATATTGCAGGATATCTCAAAAAGTAGTGGACAGATTCAGAGGAAACTTGGTGGACGGGTTGGGTGTGTGGCAAGGACTAATTGATTCGATTTTGGTGAAGATCAAAATCTGGATCCAGATCCAAGAATTTTTAAAGTGATTCTTCACCATTGAGAGATAGGGCCAAAAACTATGTATAGCACAATATCTCAAAAAGTTGTTGACGACTTGTGACAAAACTAGGTGGATGAGTTAGTTAGGTGACAAGAACAAGCCAATTCAATTTTGGTCCAGGTCCGGATCCAGATCCGGCCTATCAGTGGGATACAAAACATAAAGTAATCTGTCTGGCGGAGGTATGTTCTCTAACGAGTGCCATTACATTTCGCCAAGCTCTGAGCAGGATATCTCAAAAAGTTATGGATGGATTCGGACAAAATCTGGTGAACAGGTTGGGTGTGTGACGAGGACAACTTGTGGATTGTTGAGTTGCGGCTGAAATCCAAATCCTATCCCGGTTCCTCATGATGACCCATCTTTTCTCTTTATATCTTGGGGTTCATTTTTGGTCTTCCATTTCATTATGTTTGTACCATATCCTGATGCTGTGTGGACTGTGATACCCTGCTGATGGACCTCTGGTAGCTTGTACATGTTGCTATGCTTGAGTCTGGGGAGCAACTGCTGAAATCTATCTGTTCGGGTTCTTCCCGACATCTTCGTTCTTTGTTCTTTTTACACTTCTTTCTAAAAAAAAATTCCGCAGTTCTCTTTATTCATTCTAATTCTTGTTTTTTCTTCTCTTTCGTCTCTCTATTCCTCTCTTTCATTATTTATCTCTCTAAGGAGAAATGAATTATTTCAGAATTTTTTTTGTAAGGCTCATTTGGCTGTGCCTGGATGGGTTTGAGCGTTGTGGAATAGCGGCTGAAACCCAAATCCTATTCAGGTTCCTCATGATTACTCCATCTTTGCTCTTTACTTCTTCGATTTCCTTCTTGCTCTTCTGTTTCATTAGATTTTGGTGAAAATCCATTTCTGGAGAAGATATTAAAAAAAAAATTAAATTGATTCTTCATCATTGAGAAATGGGGCCAAAACAGTACATACACAGCATGACATTTCAAAAAGTGTTGAACGGATTATGACAAAACGAGGTGAATGAGTTGGGTCAGTGACAAGAACAAGTTGATTCGATTTTGGTTAAGGTCTGGATGCAGATCTGGCCTATCAGTGGGATACAAAATGTAAACTGTTCAGCCTGGCAGAGGTATATGCTCTACCGAGTATGTATTATATGACTGATCTTTGGAAAATCAACCTCTCCACTGACTTCCAAAATCACATTGCAGGTTGTTGTACTCTGCTATTTTTATTGTTGTAATAATGCTTGGGCTCTGAATGCATCTCCAATTTTTGAAAGTAGCATCATGGAATGAGGTGGAGAGTGAGGGAGAGGGGGTGTCACCCCACCACATCAGAGACTGGACAAGATCTCCCAATTCTGGATCTCCAGCAAAGCCCCAAAGTCAAGTCAAGTCATGGAATGCCTTCACAAGTTTCAATTTCATTTTCCCCTTTTGTCATATGTCTTCTGATGTGTAAACAACCTGTTTCCTTAAATTAAAACGAAGTGCAAGGGTGCACCCAATGTCATCATCACGAAACTATATTACGTCGCTCTTCTTTTTTCTTTTTTTTGTGTACATAGTCGAGGCTCGTGGAAGAGCGAGCACACTGAACGGATAAGGACATAACAGACAAAAACGGGATGCCAAACACACATTCATGGAGAAGTAAACTCCAAGGAGGAAAAACTGGAAAATTAGGAGCGATTTGGAGTGGGGTTAATGAGGGTAGAAAAGATCATGGTTTTGGATTGGGGATGATATGAGATGGCTGTGACCAGCTGTCTTGAAGACCTGGAGGGAAGAATGAGATTGAAGAGGATGTGGAAGTTGATTTCACAGGCAGGAAAAAAGAGGAGCAATTGAGTGGAGGTTAGCAGTGATCCTGGATTTAGGTACAGTAGTTTTACCAGAAGGGGGTTGATGATGGACTGTGTGAGCCCTATAGAAACGGTAGAAGACAGATAGACCACTGACCTGTCTGCGATAGTGAAGTGATAAGCCCATAGACTCAGCTTCAGTGTGGAAGATTCAAATGACCTTGAAAGCCTTGGTTTCCACAGCGTCAAGCTTAGCAAGATATGAGGCAGAAAAGCTGTCCCAGTGCAGAGAGCAGTACTCCATCAAGCTGTGGATGGAGGCTTTTGAGGTGGATAGGAGTTCAGGTGAGCCAAGGAAGGACTTTGTATGATGGAGGATCCCAGTCAGCGACTGGCTTTGGAGACCAATGTTAAAATGTGCTTTGTCCAAGAAAGATTGTGTCTTAAAGACGAATTGCAAATTAAACTGAAAAGTCTATTATTACAAAGTAAACAGTTCATGTGATGTCACCTGAAAAATGCCTCTGGCAATTATTATTTCATATGCCTGTGGCTGCTGGGTTCTTTTTTTTTGGATTCCAAGTCGAGGCTCGTGTGAGAGCTAATACATAGAAACGTATAACAGTGAATAAATGTATACAGTGGGAGAGTGAAGCACAAAATAGTGAGGAACAGAGACGATACAAGATCTGTGGAAGGAAGAGGGATGGGGCAGGTTACATGGGGTAAACAAGATGGTACTACAGGGACTTTCAGGAAGGAAAGCAGGGAATTTGAAAGAGGTGCATTTGGGGTGGATTAACCGGGGAGTAAAGACAAAGATTTTGAATGGGGGAAGATATGAGATGGGGGTGAACAGCTGTTTTGAAAACCTGGAGGGAAGAGTGGGATTGAAGAGAGTGTGGGAGTTTGTTCCAGAGGTGGGAAAAAAGAGGAATGAAAGAGTGAAGGTGAGAAGTGATTTTTGATTTTGGCAGTTTCACCAGAAAGGGGTTTTTGGTGGACCTTGAGCGCCCTCAGGAAATATGGGGATTGGGGGGAGGGGATGGGGGGGACAGATCACAGACAGAGCAGGGGGGTAGCAAGGCCAGAGAGGAGATAGAAGAAGACAAAAGGACCACCGACCTGCCTCTGGTGAGAGAGTGAGAGACTTAAAGACTCTGCTCCATCGTGGAAGATACTAATGATCCCAAAAGCCTTGGTTTCCACAGCGTGAAGTCGAGCTAGGTATGAAGCAGGAGCACTACCCCAGAGTGGGGAGCAGAACTCCATCAGACTGTGGATGAAAGCTTTGTAAGTGGTTATATGTTCAGGTGTGCCAAGGAAGGACTTTGCATGACGTAGGATGCCCAGTCGGAGACTGGCTTTGGAGACCAGCTTGGAGATGTGTCTTTCCCAGGAAAGATCATGGCAGATAGTTAGATCCAAATGCTTGAATGAAATGACTTCTTCCAGAGGATTGGTAAGAAAGTAAATGGGTTTTTCCAGACAGTCCTTTTGGAGAGACATGGTGAGGGTGTGAGATTTGTCAGGATTGAAAGACATATTCTAAGTGTTTGACCAGCTTGTGATTTTATTCAGGTCTGCAAAATTTTCACCTAGTTGCATCATTGCTGGGAGTGTGGCTGTGCCGCTGATTTATTGCCCTGGTTTCAGTAAGCTGGTACTTATTTTGCCAACCTCAGAAGGATGACAGGCTGAGTCAACTCACCTGGTGTGGTTTAACGTCACAACAGAGGCTCAAACTCAACATCCTTATATCTTAAACCAGCCATCTTAACCGTTAAGCAAACTGCAGGATTACTCTAAGAAGGAAGCCATTACTCAAAAAAGCGCACCTTCAGTTCCCTTTGAGATATGCAAAAACCACTCTGGAGATTCTGATGTCATGTGGCAAAATAGTTTGTGGTCTAACGAAACCAAGATGGAACTTTTTGGCCTAAATGCAAAACGTTACTGTGCTGTATCACGTGGTTGGGTTTTCATATATCATGACTTGCCCGCTGGGGAGGGGGGGCAGTAATGTACATCCGAGCGCGCAATAAAGCGGAGTTACTTCTAATGCTCTCACTCTCCATGTTCCGCTGCACCTCGGACATTTCAGTTGGCTGACGAGGATGGTTGATCGACGAGTCACGGCGCACGGACAGGTGCCCGTTTTCGTCGGAGACGACTTCGAATTGTTTTCGGATCGATTGGGGTGCTATTTCCACGCGAATGATGTGGTCGATGAGAGCAAGCAAAAGTCGATCTTGCTCGCCACGCTATCGACGGAACATTATCGACTACTGAGTGATTTGGTGGCGCCGGACAAGCACAGTGGGGACACGCTGTCATTTCAGGACGTTGTGCAGAAGATGAAAGCACACATGGCGCCGGGAAAGTCGTTACAGCGAGCTCGATACCAGTTCGATAGCCTCGCGAAAGGTACGGGGGAGTGCGTCGCGGATTTCGTAACGCGAGTGAAGCGTTCTTCCGTGGCCTGCAAGTTCACGGCGTGGGAGCGTCCAGCTCGGTTCCTATCACTTTATTTCCGGTTTACAAGATGCAAAAATGGTTTCGGCGCTTCAACGGCTGAAGGGTGAAGCCATTACATTCAACTCGGCAGTCGACACTGCTACAGCTGTCGAGCAGACTCTCGGAGATGTTCGGGCCATCACCGGCCACAGCGTGCCAGATGGCCCGGGGGTCCACGCGGTGTCGCGAGCTCCCCGGGATGCACGCGTGACCTTCGGTGCGGGCCGGGGCCAGACGTCGCCGCACGAGCGGCGAGGTGACCGCGTGGACATGTTTGGGATGCGGAGGTCGACACCTGCAGCGTGTGTGCCCGTATAAAAACACCGTGTGTTTACATTGTCGCAATGTGGATCATCTGAAGCGTGTGTGCTGAGGGGCGTTGGCCACCGTTAAGGTCATGGACGGCGATGTGCGGGGCGACCCGGGGCGGAACCTGCAGCTGATGATGAGCCTGTTTTCAATTGGTCCTGCAGCGGCATGCCCGATGACGGTGGAAATTGAAGTGAACAAAACGCCGATCACGTTTCAGGTTGATACGGGAGCGGCTGTGTCGATCATCGGCGAACAGACCGCGCGTAGACTCAACGGCCTGAAGCTTATCATGTCAAACCTCACACTGGACACGTACATCCGCGAGAGGATAACGCCCATCTGGATGGCAGACGTGTCTGTGGGGTACCAAGGCCAGGTCGCCACGCTTCCGTTGTACGTCGTGCGGGGGAGGGGTCTGTCTCTCCTTGGCCAGGACTGGCTGACCCGCATCAGGCGAGACTGGGCCGCCGTTCACCTTGTGCAACCCGTGCCGAGCCGATGGGAGGATCAGTTGGAGAAGATTCTTCAAAGACATCAAGGTTTGTTTTGCGACGACCTTGGGAAACTCAAGGACGTGCAGGCAAAGCTCTTCCTGAAGGAGGGGCTGGTTCCTCGTTTTTGTAAACCACGACCGGTGCCGTATGCCCTGCGGGACAAGGTCAAGGGTAAACTGGATAGGCTGGAGGCCTGTGGAGTGATCGAACGGGTGTCATACTCAGATTGGGCCACCCCATTATGGTAGAAAAACTGCGGACGATCTTTGCCAATAAAGGGATACCCGAGATTGTGGTCTCGGATAACAGTCTGCAGTTCATCGTAGGTACATTTGATGAGTTTATGCGTCAAAATGGTATTCATCTGAGGTCTGCACCATATCATCCTGCGACGAACGGGCAGACGGAATCATTTCTTAAAATTTTGAAACAGGCTTTGCGAAGGGGGGGGGGTGGGGGCGGGGTGTTGCACCTGTGCAGACTGTGGTCGATATCTTTTTGCTCCAATACAGGAACACTGTTCATCCTGCCACCGGCGATTCTCCTGCTATTCTTCTCTATGGACGGGCATTGCGGTCCAGACTGGATTTGCTGCGACCTGGAGGGTCGGTGAGTGGGGCGGTGTCGCGCCCGACGCTGCTGCGCGGTTTTGATGTGGGACAGCGGGTAATGGGGCGTGATTATTTCCACGGTTCCAAATGGGTGCCGGCTGTGGTCTCTGTGGTACTGGAGCCGGCGAATTGCATGGTGCGGACTGATGGTGGGGAGGTGTGGAAGCGGCACGTGGACCAAATCCATGATCGCTGTTCAGCGTCACCCCCACCCCCGTGCCGAGCGACGTGGGGCCCCCACCTGTGATGTCGCCATGGCCAGGCGTTGTATCGCCAAGGCCGGATGTGCCAACGCCCGCAGGGTGTTCACCTGATTCAGTCCTGCCCGAGGACGACGAGCAAGCTTGTCGGCCAGGGGCGGTTGTTGTTGCGGAGGGGGCAAGTCCGGTGAGGGTGTCACCTCGACCTAGCCGTGAGGCGTCTGAGCCTGGGCCGTCTGGCGGCGCTGCCCGCCAAAGGCGGGTCAGAAAACGGCCGCGGTACTTGGAGGATTTTAAATGTTGATTGGTTTTGTTTGGTCATGTTATAATTGTTATTTCATCATTGGAAATTGTCATTTTACGAGGGGAGGAGTGTGCTGTATCACGTGGTCGGGTTTTCATATATTATGACTCGCCCGCTAGGGGGGGGCAGTAATGTACATCCGATCACGCAATAAAGCGGAGTTACTACTAACGCTCTCACTCTCCATGTTCCGCTGCACCTCGAACATTACAGTTACGTTTTGTGCAAACCTAACACAGTACATCACCCAAAGAACACCATCCCTACGATGAATCATGGTGGTGGCAGCATCATGTTATGGGGATGTTTCTCATCAGCAGGGATTGGGATACTTGTCAGGAAAGAAGGAAATTTGGATGGAGAAAAATACAGAAAAATCTTAGAGGAAAACCTGCTGCCCTCTGCATGAAAGCTGAAATTGTGACTGAAGTTCACCTTTTAGCATGACAACGACCCGATGCACACAGCTAAAACGACACGAGTGGCTAGCAACAATAAGATAAATGTCCTTGAGTGGCCCAGTCAGAGCCCTGACCTATATCCAATCACAAATCTGTGGCATGACTTGAAGATTGCTGTCCATCAATGCTCCCCATGCAACTTGACTGAGCTTGAACATCTTTGTACAGAAGAATGGGAAAATATTGCCCAATAAAGGTGTGCGAAGTTGGTAGCGACCTATCCCAACAGACTCACAGCTGTATTTACTGTCAAAGGTGCTTCCACCAAGTATTAACTCAGGTGGGAGGACACTTATCCAACCAAGATATTCCAGTTTTGTATTTTTAATTAATTTTCTGAAATCTGTAGAATTTGATTTTCACTTGGAAGTTGTGGGTTACAATGTGTAAGTTAAGGTGGAAAAGGTCTGATTTAATGCAATTTATTTCCAGGCTATAAGGCAACAAAAGAAGAAAATTTTGAAAGAGGGTGTAGACTTTCTATAGGCACTGTATATTGTAAATATTTAATTGACTGGGATTCAATAATTAAAAATGTTGGCTAGTTTGCATCTCCTTGTTACATCATCACAAATGTTTGGCTTTACTGTGCAGTGTTTCCCTGGATTCGGCCAAAAAACACTATCCACGGTACCAGCAACAATTGGCCCACTTTTTAGGTCATCTCTACCGAGATGACTTCATAAAGCCGGACCAAATGTCCGTTCGTCTGTCCATCCGTACGTCCGTCCGTACGTCCGTCAACAATTTTTCTTTCTGATCTTGATAAAACTTAGTATGTGGGTAGAGGTCGATGAGTGTTGCACAACGATATAACTTTTGTCCGGGTTCAAGGTCAGGGACGAGGTCACGTAAGTTATAAAAATCGCCATTTTCAAAACCTATCTAGTCTGCCATTCTACAAGATATTCGGCAACTGTTTATTGATCATGATAGTAAAAAATATTATCTTGTATCTAACCGGACAGATTTTTGAATTTCCGTCCCGTTTGGCCGCCACGTAACCTGGAAGATGGTCAAAAACACCTCCCGGTACAAAGAAAACTTTTTACTTCCAATCTTGATGAAATTTGGTATGGGGGTAGAGGTCGATGAGTGATACCCAACGACATATTTTTTTTCCTGGATTCGAGGTCAGGGTCAAGGTCACGAGGTCACGAAAGTTGTGAAAGTCGCCATTTTCAAAACCTATCTAGTCTGTCATTTTAGGAGATATCTGGCAACGGTTCATCGATTATGATCGTAAAAAACATTATAGAGATGACAGTCACCCCCACACGGGGGTAATTTTCCAAAGTAAGAACACAAACTGCACAAAATATCTACTCCAAATTTTTCCTTTGTAAAGATGTTGAGGCTCGTGGAAGAGCAAAAAGGATCAACAGATAAAATGTGGCAAAGGGAAAACAGTGGGATGATGACAAATTGATGTACCACAGCACAGGGAGGGAATTTTAGGACAAGGGTAAGAACAAGGTCTCATCAGGTACAATGAAGGTCAGTAATCGAAATGGGAGAGACCATGAGTTAGCAGTTGGCAGAGAACTTGAAATCCTCTTGGGAAGAGCTGGTGACAACAGACTCAGGAAGACAGTTTCACACTTGATAGGGTATGCAATAATGGAGATAACTGCTGAGCTTAGACTTACGGAGGGGGAACAATGAAAGCATTTCTTGTAGAATGTGTGCAACCTTGTGGAACTGGTAAAAAGGTAAACTGCAAGACCATCAACCTGCCCACTAGTGATCTGGAAGCAGGCTCCAGGACTTGGCTTTTTGAGATGAGATTCCATTGATATTGTGGGCTGAAATTCCAGGGGAATCAAAGATGGCAAGATGGGATGCAGTGGCGTCAGTCTGCAGTGGGGAGACATTCCATGACACCCTGGATAAGGGCTTTGTATACCATTGTAAGTTGAGGACTGCAGAAGAAAGACTTGGTCCTGTAGAGAATTCCAAGATGATGGCCATCTTTGGAGGCCAGTTTTCAGAGATTATCTGCTCACGACAGGTTATCTATAATAATAAGTGTGTGTGTGTGTGTGTGTGTGTGTGTGTGTGTGTGTGTGTGTGTGTGTGTGTGTGTGTGTGTGTGTGTGTGTGTGTCTGCTCCATAACTCTGAAACTTTGCATGCATACTATTAGAACTCCAAAATGAATGCATGAATGAAAATTTGGGTGTTTCCGTTGATTTAAACACCCCTTTTGAAGATAATTAACAGCCTTATTTAATTATCCTCGATCAAGGCATCATCCTTCGTCAGCCCCTGAGGCAGCCTGTCAGGGATATACACTCCTGAGGGTTTCCTTCCCTTTTGTGTACGTATGTTTTTCATAGTGCCGAACCCAGCTCGTTCTCTAATGACTGCAATCCAAGGTTTGAGCTTCACGAGTATGAACGATCGTACCAGTAGGCTACCAATCAGTTGGATCTTTGTCAGTTGGGGTCTGCGACTTCTGAGTGGAATTGCAGTGATCTCTTCAACAGCGTAACATTTTTGAAACTTGAATTTCAAACAAACAAATACAAAGTCAAACTAGAAGGGTAGTGGGGTGGGAGGGGGGCAACGTAACAGATTGGGATTCCCGTTGGTTTTGCATGTTAATTTTTTGCAGCTATTATGAATGTGTTCTTAGCATTGCCAGGAAGTGCAAAAATGTTGTCGCCATTTTTTCTGTGGACCTTCAGTAACCTTGACACAACGTCAAAGCTGAAAGGTCATTTTTGACCCAACGTACTGTATTAATCACGCTTTGTTTCAGAGTCTGGAGTGCCAGAATGTTACATTGTATTTTCTAAAGTATTCTGACAAATATTCAATCTGAACAAACAGTGTCTTCATTACAGAATGTCTGTCTGTTTATCCTGTTTATGATCAGACAACTAACTTCTTGTTGAACTTCGCAGCCACGACCCATCCAAACCAGCATAGACAACTGAGATCTCACTTTCTCCTCTTCAGCTAACTTTTTCATGATAGTTAAGGCCTTAGAAATAAGAAATACACATCTACAATCATTTGCAAAAGTTTAGGACCACCCTGAGAAAATGTCAATTTGGCAACCCTGGACAGGTATTCCATCATCCACTCATAGACGTTGCGTCACCCGCCTAGAACATTCAGACGTGTGCTTGTACTTGCTTCTAGAACCATTGGCAGGTGTCTGTTGTGAATTCTGATTTTTTTTTTCTTGGTTTTTTTTTTGTGATTTTGGTCCTGCGGAAAAATGGGCAAAAAAAGTCTCTGACAGAGGTTCAACGGGCTGACATTTTCTCAGGGTGGTCCTAAACTTTTGCAAATGACTGTACATTCACCCTAAATTTCGTGTGTTGCAGACTGAAGTGCATGAGCCATTAGGAGCAGTCGCACAAGATGGAGCCCAGTACCAGTAAGAAACCAAGACCAGAAACTGATTTCAAACTGTGTTTTCAGTGTCAGGAGCCTGGCACTGGTGTCCTAGTGTCTGAACCATCAGAGGAAGCCTACTCAAAGTTCCTCCAGTTTGTGCACGAAAGAGGACAGTATGGAGATGCTGATTATGCACAGATCAGTGGGCGATTGCATGGGTACACTGCCTTCAATCTAAAAGTTATGAAAGCAAAGTGGCACAGAAAATGTTGTGGATCTACTTGTCACAGTGGTCACCTTGAGCGTGCCAAGGCACGATACCAGAAGGCATGCCAAGAAGGAGAGAGTCAGCATCTACAGCAGAGGCATGGACGGCCTTCTTCTGCAGCCACTAGTGTATCAGACTCTGCTGAAAGTGAGACTCTTCACTTAACACGTTCAGCAAAATCTCATTTAAATGCAAAGCAGTGTTTCTTCTGCCAAGAAGACAGGAAGGAGCCAGTTCATGAGGTATGTACATTTAGTGCAGGGAAACAACTGCAAAAGGCTGTTGATGAAAGCAAGAATCAAACTTGGAAGGTGCAGCTAAGTGCCGCCATCACTAAGGACGATGCTCGTGCCATTGATGTAAAGTACCACTTCTCATGCTGGGTTCACAATGTCCAGCGTGGTGCAACCAGCAGCAGTGAGGACAAAGCGTATACACAGCAAGAAGCTAATGTTGGCAAAGTAGTCTCAGACATTGAGTTTGTCAGCCTAGTTCGCACTCTGCTGCAGGCTGGAGAAGTTGTCACCATGACAGACCTCAAGTCGGCCTACTGTAATATGCTTGAATCCAATGGTGTACACTCGAGATATCAAGGAGATCACTATTTGCCCGCATGTTGATTGTTGCATGCTCACGCTCCGAGATGAACCTCAAGGAGAGCATTGGCCAGCATGAGTTCACGTCTCTCCCATGAGCCTTGTTCACAGTGAGTGGTGAACTCCTACCATGCACAGACAAAAGCAAGCTGATGGCTGTACTTGAGGACCTCCCAAACAAAATTAGTGTTGATCTGCAGCCAGAGGATGTCACCAATGACATTGTTCCCTTGACACCAAGGAAGGCAACTGTAATTGATGAAATGGCAATTGTCCTGGCAATGGGTAAGCCACCTTGGGTCAAGACATGTGCTCAGTGTGCTGACCACTTCATAGCTACACTGGACAGCAAGTGCAGAGAATATGATGAGCTCCATCTAGTCTTTGACCGTTATGATCTTCCCACTTCACTGAAAGAGGCCACAAGGGAGAGACGCCGGGGTCGTAAGCCAGCAACTGCTTACCTCGTCACAGACAATACACAAATTGGCAAGGTGTCAGCAAAGCAGTTCCTATCCAGTACTGCAACCAAAGATGAACTGACAGTTTATCTTGCAAAGAAAGCTCTCCACCACTTTGAGGGTAAGTCCAAGGTCTTCATAGTGTCTTCGTGGCAAGAGGTCCTCTCAAACTCCATGGATGTTCAACATCTCTGCAGCTCCCAAGAAGAAGCTGACACGAGACTTATCCTGCACAGTCTGGATGCTGTTCGAAGAGGAGCAACAGAACTCTACATTCAGTCACCTGACACTGACGTTTTTGTCCTTACAATCCATTGTTACCATCAGCTCTGCAAGAACACATACTTTGTCACTGGTGTGGGGAACAAGAAGCGAGTAATCTCACTGGGACCAATCGTGAATGCACTTGGTGATGCAAAGGCTGACTCCTTACCAAGATTCCATGCCTTCTCTGGAGCTGACGTAACAGATCGATTTGCAGGCAAGGGGAAGCTGACCTGTTGGCAAGCACTTAGCAGATGCTCCATGGAGATGGTATCTGCATTTGCTGCCTTCGGTGCGTCCGCGAAGCTGGAAGTTGACACTGAACGAGCCATTGAGACATTTGTTTGCCAGTTCTATAAGCCTGGTAGCACTGTGGTGGATGTTGGTGATCTCAGATGGAAGCTTTTCACCAAGAAACAACTGGAGGCTCAAAAGCTACCTCCGACACGAGGAGCCTTACATGAAGCCATTGCCCGGGCACATTACCAGGCCATGGTGTGGCGTCAGAATAACATTCCTCACCCTCAGCTACCACCAGCAACAACCTACGGGTGGAAGGAAAAGGGGGATACGCTAGTACCAGTACCAACAAGGGATCCTCCAGCTCCAGCCACAGTTACTCACCTCATCAAATGTGGGTGCAAGAAGACCAGTTGCACATCACACTGTTCCTGTCAGTCGCAGGGCCTCAACTGCTCTGAGATGTGTTTGTGTGGATCCGATGTGTGTGGAAACAGACACAAACAAACAAGAAAAAGGTGTCGTGCAGTGCACGATGCTTGCAAAATCCACCCCCCCCCTCCAAAGGTTGCCATGGATACATCAAATTGTGCATTTCATCAACATTAAAATTGACAATCTTAATCAAAGCACAGGTCAATCGGATAAAAATTGATTATTTTTCAGATTGAAATTGATCATTTTAGAAGCTTGACCTTGAGTTGACGTTTGACCTTTTCATCTCAAAAATAGTTGGTCTCCCAATCCACTGACTTAATATGTAAATCCTGTTCAAATTTCAATTCACTCAGATGAAAAATGATTATTTTAGAAATTCGACCTTCCTCTACAGCTTGGTAAAGTTTCATGACAATCGGTTTAGAAATGTGACCTGCAGGCGATTGACAGACAGACAGAATAACAAAATCGACTGACCAATATAGTTGAAAAATCTTCGATTTTGCAAGTAACAAACAGACAGACAGACAGAAAGGGGACACTTTTTTCAAAATTAAATAAACATATTCATGTTTTTAATTAAAAAAAGAAATACAGGCACTTTTGCACACAAAAGAACAATTTTGCAAAATTTGGGAAAAGTTGTTGGTGTTTGTGAAAGGAGACAGATATTAAACTAAGAGAATATTATCTCCAAAAAGAAAGTCAACTTGAAACGTTGACCCCTCAGGTCAAGTGTAAAAGCTGCCATTGTCCATTTCGCCAATTTTCGTTCACCTGTTCATTGTACCACTAAATAATTACACACAAATTTGCAGGTAATTGGAGAACATTTTCATAATGTTCTATTCATTTTAGAGCGTTTTTTGTGAGCTGTATGTATTCATTGCCTGACCTTCCCTCACACAAAGCACTTGAAAATCTTTCTTAATTTCAAGCTTTTATGCTATTTTGTGCTATATTACTCAGGAAATTTTTTTTTCTCCATCACATTGTCATCTCTATGCTGAGTAGTAATGAAGCTTTTTTCACATTTAATAAACCCCACTTTACAATCTGAGGCTTCGAGGACAATCTGACCTTGAACAGTATGCTGTGGAAACACATCCGAGCCACAGTCAGAAAGCTCTGAGTTCAACATCAAGCTTGTCTTCCAGCTGAAGGTTTGAGCATAAGCTTACCTCCATAAATTGCCATAAAAGCCTCCCGTTTGCTGTGGCTCCAGGCTGGATTATGCACTGTAATCTAACTATAATTGTTCTCTGCTTCATTGCGTGGCTGATGGGGCAGCAGGGCGGCTCGGAAGCCTTCAAGCTTCTACAGTAGATGGTTAATGCTGTAGTTGGTTGGAGATTTGTGGAGAGGTGAAAGGCACCGTGAAGGTGAATTTGCAGGGTTCTCCGGCATAAAGAGGAAATAGTCATCCAGCTGACTAACCCTTCAGTCCTCATGACAAGTCAGTTAATGTCACCAGACAGCACATTAATGATACGGTTAGCCATCTGGACAGTCAGTGAATGTCATAGTCAAGCAAGCAGGCCATACATACAGGCCATACATGTATGTTAAAACAACCATCCAGTTAACCAACCAATGATGCAGTGAGAAACACAGACAGGAATCCAGAAAGACAGCCTGTCATTTAACCAAGCCAAGAGTCGAGGAAGTCAGCAGCACAGCCAACCCATCAAGAAACCAGTCCAGTGAGTCAATAAAATGGAGAATCAAGCAACCATGAAGACAAGTACACAGCACACTCAGCCATTATGCAAGACCCCTTTATTCAACCATCATTATAGTTCAGGAGGGGAGATAATGAAGAGCCTTTTCTCTTTGCTGTTTACTTACAGGCAGCTGTGAGCACAAGCTTGTGAAAGCAAACTTTTGGGCTGCAATGTCCTCCTGTTACACCAGCACGATCTGTTCAAATATTCACAGACGGCACTGGGCATTCGCTATTACACTTCTCACAGTGCTCAATTATATGCGATGGCAGCTTCAGAAATGCCGTTTACAAACATTAATTATTCATAAGCTATAGGAATAGGAACAGTTTTTAAAGGAGCTTGCTATTTGGTGTTGAATAATACATGCGAGGATACACACACACACACACACACACACACACACACACACACACACACACACACACACACACACACACACACACACACACACACACACACACACAGCATCTTTCTTCAAAATACGTAATCAGTCATTTACATTGTTATTTCTGACAATAGAATGTGTCCTTGTTTACAGAGAATAGTATCTGATTGTCCCCAATTTCATAGTCACGTGATTTGAAACAGTTCCAACAATGAAAACATAGTATTAACTTAACTAACTTCTATGAGTGGTGCTTGATACACAACGAGTGGTTATGGTTTAGATGTTTATGGGTTATGGTTTAAATGTGATTATGGGCTATGGTTTAGATGTGGTTATGTTATAGATGTTGTTATCGGCTATGTTTTAGATGTGATTATGCTTTATATGTGGTTATGGGTTATGGTTTGGATGTGGTTATGGGTTATGTTTGGATGTGGTTATGGGTTATGATTTAGATGTGGTTATGTGTTATGATTTAGATGTTATGGGCTATGGTTTAGATGTGGGTATGGGCTATGGTTTAGATGTGGTTATGGGTTATGGTTTAGACGTGGTTATGGTGTAGATGTGGTTATGGGTTATGCTTTAGATGTGGTTATGGGTTATGATTTAGATGTGGTTATGTGTTATGATTTAGATGTTATGGGCTATGGTTTAGATGTGGGTATGGGCTATGGTTTAGATGTGGTTATGGGTTATGGTTTAGACGTGGTTATGGTGTAGATGTGGTTATGGGTTATGCTTTAGATGTGGTTATGGGTTATGATTTAGATGTGGTTATGTGTTATGATTTAGATGTTATGGGCTATGGTTTAGATGTGGGTATGGGCTATGGTTTAGATGTGGTTATGGGTTATGGTTTAGACGTGGTTATGGTGTAGATGTGGTTATGGGTTATGCTTTAGATGAGATCGACAGAAGTAAAAAAGCCAAATCATCCATTTTTACTGTTTCATCAAATTACAAAATGAAGCATGGGCATCCTCTGTGATTTCTGCAGGAATACATGCATTTAAGAACAATAGCAATTATGTTTTAATCATTCCAGTGGTATGGGAACCACATTTAAGATTACTTTTAATTTTTTATTCAGGAAGCTCTGCACTTGTGTTAATTAGATTTTGGAAGAACAAGATAAATAGCAAAGAAATACTTTAACACGTGGGCAGAATGGCTGAACGTTAAGAAACCTGTGCACAAAGAGTGGAAGGGAGGAAAGGAAAAGAAAGATTATGAGGGAAGGGAGAGCTTGATTAGAGTAAAAATATTTAAGGTGGAGTTTTTGGGTTTTTTTGGTCACAATATATGTGTATGTGTGTGTATGTATGTATGTATATATATATATATATATATATACATACATACATATATATATATATATATATATATATATGTATGTATATATATATATATATATATATATATATATATATATATATATATATATATATGTATATATATATATATATATATATATATATATATATATGTATGTAAAAATATATATATATATATTGTTGTGGTTACCAGATTCGCAAACCACCATTCAGGTCCCTTAGGTGAGGTATCTCGGTAAGTGCATGTGTAGTTAGGCCCAAACCCGTTGTCTAGTGGGAATACATGTCATTTATGCGAGCTGCGACTCTTCAGGATAGCCGTTTTTCTTTTACTATCTTTATTTTGGACCAACCGCCATGATCACAACCACAACATCAACCACCGACCACAACCACCGCTTCACCACAACCGCCACGACCTTCACGCACACCTCACAACCGTAGCATCGCCACCGTTCTTGCCCCGCTGTGGGTACCGGTGTTGGACTCATGCAGAACGCGCGTCGAACAGCGTGTACAAAATCACGGATTTTGTGCTTCAAAAACGGATCAAAAACGACACACGCCCACTTTTTGCCGTCCAATCGGTGAGCGAGGGGCGATTTGGCCCCGCCTCCAGAACGATCGATATATGCAAATTTGTGGATCAAAAAGCCTTCACGCCCACTTTTTCTCGGGCCAATGGGGAGCGAGGTGAAAGGTCAAAGGGAGGGGGTCAAAGGCGAAGTTACGGGGGGATAAAAGGACGGTGTTCGTCAGTCAGAGAGAGGCGCAAACGAGAACGAGAGAGAGTCGAACGAGAAAGGAGAACGAGAACGAGAAAGGAGTCAGCAGGAAAGGAGTCAGCAGGACGAGAACGAGAAGGAGTCGGAACGGAGGGGACGAGTGTGGAAGTCTGGAGCCCGAAGCCTGCAGTGGCTGGAGAAGCTGAAGAGAGTCGGACGAGGGGGTGCTCGCGTCGGTGCCAGGAGCTGCACGCCCGAGGGAGGCCGGCAGCGCGACCTGGCCGAGGTGGAGACGCACACCAGGGATAATAAAGATCCTCTATACCCCGAGCATCAGCAACCCCCTCCTGTTTCCCCCCGCGCTGAGATAGTGCGACCAAGGGGGCCCCGTTCCCACCCCCTGCCAGGCACGGTCCACGAGGCCCGCGGGTTGCGGGGCCATCGCCGCTCCGCGTCTCATCACCAGACGGGTAGGCCCGACCCGGTCTCGGCCTCAGGCCTGCCTCATTGTTGAGGGTATTTCTTTTCCTTGGTTTTGGGTATGTGTTGTCGGCGCCGTCTGTGAAGTAGAATTGTATAAGTGTTGCCGTGTGCTCGTGTAATCGGTATTAGATCTGCACTGTGTTTTCACTTTTATATTTGCTTTTTGTGTAAATGGAATTGTGTTTTCTTTTTTTTGTGTGCATTTGGTGGAATTGTATTTGTGTGCTTCCCGTGTGCCGCGAATAAATGTGCTTTATTGTTGAACTGTTCTCCCGCTTCGCTTCGTCTTTTCCTCCATTGAATCCCCATCTTGCTTCACGTAAAGGGTTGGTAGTGGGCTGAGTACGCCCGATAATTAATCGAACCGTCGAGGTCGACGATAACACCGCTCGGTTATTCTGATAGTACGGAACGGGTCGCTTAAGTGGCCCGTGTCCGAAGTCGACCTGCGGCGAGGTGCGATCGCCCGGTCTACCCTCCGCGTGGGTACTTAGGTAGTTCGAATTTGGCGAGCAACCCTATCCCACGCGGGGGCTGATTGGCTCGATCGCGGTGAGACCGAAAGGTCCACCCGTGACTGGTTCCCGGCGTTAGTCCGAGAGGGTCACGACTGGATTGTCCGTCCGGTGGGCGACGTGCCGCGATTCGAGTTACGTGGCCGTTCGCACGCCGGCGGGCGCGAAGACCGCAACACTGGTGTCAGGAGTGGGATAAAAACTCATCGCCCTCCTCGCGGCACTGGTATTGGAGAGCGGGACAACAGGCTCTCCTGTCTCCAGCGAAATTCACGGGAATCGGTCCAGGGGTGAGAGAAGCGACCCCCGATTCCCTCCAAATTACGAGCGAGCAAATTAACCCTTCACGAGAAGCAAGATGGCGTCTCAAGGCGAGCGGGAGCCGGGGGTATTAGAAATGTATATGTGTAATAGTAATGTAGAATCCATGGTCCAGGATGGAATCCCCGAGCAGGAAATGTTGATTGTGCAGGAACACGGACTCGCCCAACTGAACCCAGGGCCCGAGGTGGGTGCGGCAGCGGCCGCGGTGTATGACACCTCCCCCCCCTCTCCACCAAGACCCTTCCCCAACCCTTGCCGAAACGGCTCAGCTGAGTGCATCCAACATGGCCCAGCTATGCGCCATGCTGGCGGCAATGAACAAACAAATGAATGAAGTGAAAACGACGATGGATACAAATACAAATGAAATGAAAAACGAAATGAAAGGCATGAACGAAAAGATGGATACAAATACAAATGAAGTGAAAACGACGATGGATGCGAATACACAACAAATAAACGAAAAGATGGATACAAAAATAAACGGAATGGAAGCAAACATGAAGGAAGAAATGAAAAAGCTCCGGCGGGAGACGCAGAACATGGGCCGATGCCTGCAGGCGGGCATGAAGGCCGTGAGCAGGGAACTTAAAATGGCGACTCCACGTGTCGGAACAAACGAGCTGGAAGGGGGTGCAACGGCTGACAGGCCCGCGGTGGAGGCGGGTAAGGAAAAAGTAATTCGGGAGACAAGAGACGAGGTGAAAGTAATTGCGAGGGAGAGAAAAGAACAATTAATACGGAGAGCAAGGATGAGGTACGCGGAGATCGTGAAAGAGCAAGGAGTGAAAAACAGGGAAGGACGGGAGCGACTTAAAGAGAAAGCAAGGTTGACCTACTTAAAGATAAGGGAAAGACGCCAGAAAGAAGCGGAGACTAATAGACAGGAGGGGACAACAGAAATTTATAAATGTATAGAGACACGGGAGACAGAAAAAATAGGGGAGAGACAACACGATGAAGACGGGGTAAGTGACGCACACACACACACGGAGGTAGTGGAGGACAATGGGGGTGAGCTCGCGGAGCGTGTGGGGACCCAGTGCGAGCACCTGGATGGCCTCCTCCAGGAACGAGGGGAGCGAGTATGCCCCCTTGAGGCGAGTCACGACCAGGTGAGTTCGGTCGTGCTTTGCGAGGTTAAGGGGACGGGTGCTGTGGACAGGTGCTTGGAGAGCTTGGGGGGTATAGAGGCCCCGGAGACCCTTGTGGGGACACGAATCCCCAGTGTGGTTGTCCCTGTGTGTGTGGTGCAAGGTGTGAGTGCGTCCCCGTGTGTGGAAGCGACCCCGTGTGTGAGTGGTGTGGTGGCGATGGTGCCGGAGTACGTGCTTCCCAGCACGCCATGTGTGGATGAGGCACCGTGTGTGAGTGTCGCCGTGTGTGTGAATGAGGCACCGCGGGTGAGTGCCCTCGCGTGTGTGAGTGAGGCACGGAGTGTGAGTGAGGCACCGCGGGTGAGTGCCCCGCGTGTGTGGATGAGGCACGGAGTGCGAGTGAGGCACCGCGGGTGAGTGCCCCCGCACGCGTGAGTGAACGGCCGTGTGCAAGGTCGCTGTGTGCCAGGGAGACCGTGTGTGTGAGAGAGCGGTATGAGAGGGAGATGTCGGTTAGCATGCGGGAGCACGCAGCCGCGTCTCCCCGTGTGAATGTGATGCGGTGGACTGTGTGCGTCGTGACACGCAGGTATGCGTGTGTGGAATGGAGACGGAGACGGCGACATGGGAGAAACGAAAGCCGAGTAGCGGCTGTAGTTGTTTCGTGGACCGTGCCGGGTTCACCCAGCAGTGAGCACGCGGTTCGTGCTGTGCAACGCACGAGACCACCACGTGCTCGCTTGCGAGAGTGAAGTCCCGGTCCGGAAACGCACGCGGTGGATTTGCCGATCCCGCGGACGGACAAAGTTTAGGCAGGTAAATGGATTTGGACCGGACGGGTTCTCCACGCGATCGTGTGTGTTGAGCTCCAACGGGCAAAGCACACGTGTTCGCGTGGGGAACCCCTCGAGACGTGGGGCTTGTGTTTTTTTTTTGCGCACGGTGACGTCATGGCTGCACGTGTGGTTGGAATCCGGCAGGAGGGGTATCTCTGCCGGATGGTCCCGTCCAAGGAGGGACGAGGAACACGTGCAGCTTCATGACGTCACGGGCAGGTGCAAAGTGCGCGAGCTCTGAGTTGCCGCGCAGGTGCTGCGCATGTAAAGAGAAAAAAAAAAAAAAAAGGAAAACAGCAAGCCTCACTTTCGGGTGTACAGGATTCCTGGGCAAGGGGTGGAAGACCCCCTTACCTGGGCACAGGATGAAAACTAGTTAGGGGGAAGGGTTAGCTTAGTTAGACCGACTCCATGGGGCAGGGGTAAGTCCTCATGGAGTCCGTGGAATGGATTAGTTAGAGGGATTGTAGCCAGATTTAGGTTGGGAAATAAAATGATTTATTTGGGGACATGGACAGACTTGTGAATGTGTAGTGGGGACGTAGTTTAGCTACGTAGTGTTAAAAGGAACGTGCTGTAGTTTAAGGGACGACGTGGGAGCACGAGTTAGTTAGGGGGTGCAGTTAGAAGGATGGCAGAGTTCAGCGGTGTGTGTGTTGAAGAGTTGGTGAGTGAAGTGGAAGCATGTGCTTGGTGAGTGAGTGAGGCCAGCGGGTCTGTGTGTATGGAGTGAATGGGGAATGCATGGTGCGATGAGTGATTGGGGGGAGGAGTGACTCCCGCCCAAGGGACCCCGGGGTCAGAGTAAAGTGAGTTAGCTGGGTTAGTCAAATTGAAAAATGGAGGTCGTTTTGCTGTTGGTGGGAAAGTAGGCTCGAGACCCATTTGGAGGGGTGCAGGAGCCCTGTTGACGGGCTTGGGAGCATGGCTGCGAAAGGTGAGTATCGCTGAGTGGGTACCCCGGGCACCAGGCTAGTCGGCCGCGGTAGGCCATGCGGCCCATGGGGGCCGGGATAGAGTAGTGGCACGGGTGCGCCTGCTTGGTGCGGGGCCCGGGCGCCATTAGCCGCGTGGGCAGTGTTGTGGGCACGGGTGACCTCGGAAAGGGGCCATGGAGGCCGGCCTGCCACGTGTGCGTTTCAGGGGAGGTGCCATGGGGGGCACTCCCGGTGTTAGGGAGCTGGTAGGCTCGGAGGCAGTGTAGTGCCCGGGGGGTGCCATAGCGGGAGATTCGGCAGAGGGTCGTGCCTGCCAAAGGGAGCCACGTGTCCCAGCCAGGAGACCGTGTGAGGGCACGGAGAGAAAATTGGGGGCGAGGCCCGAAATTGTGAGGACACCAACACAGGCGACGGGAATCTGGGTTGTTAGAACCAATAGTTTAAGCGAGAGGCGCTTGTTGAAGCCCCGGGTAGTTTAACAGTTAAATGGATAGGGTAGATTAGGAAGTGTACCCCTCCGCACCATCCATCCCCTCGCTGTCGTTGTGGGCCGCTGGACCCACTTTGGTTATAGATCGCCGAACTCTGGGGAGGCCATTCTGAGGCTTCGGTGGGCCTCGACACAGGACGTTAGCTCTCCCTTGTTCTCCTCCGGGAAGGGAACGTAGGGGTTGGGAGTAGGCTAGGTGACAGGATAGGTTAGCCGAACAAGGACGATAAAGGGGGTTAGGGGACGATTTATAGTGGGGAAGTAAAAATAAAAACAACAAAAAAATAAGTTGGGGCTAAATTGGGGTTTGACAAATTAAGGGAGTGGGTATGTACAGTGACAGGCAAAGGCGATAGGGTGGGAGGGAGACGGGTAGGTAGGTCCGAGCCCGCCTTCCAAGTGGCCAGCACCACCGCACTCCCTCCACCAACTTCCACTGACGGCAAAAGCTGGCCAGCTTCATCGGCTGGCTGTTTTTTTCTTCAAGGCCTGTGCCGGCCAACTTCATCGGCAGCTGTTATTTTGCTGCAAGGTCTGTGCCGGCTGGATCGTCTGCAGCTGCTGTGCTGCAAGGCCTGTGCCATCGGCTGGCCGTGTTTTGCGTCAAGGCCTGTGCCGGCCAGTTCATCTGCCGGCTGTGTTTGCCTGCAGCAGCCTTCTTCTGCGGGCTGTGTTTGCCTGCTGCCTTTGCCATGCCATGCCCACTGCCCACGTTCACCAGCCCCGTTCAATTTTTGCTTTGCCCCCCCCCCCTGTTCGTTTCCATGTGCGCCAGGATCAGAAAGCAACAGTTTGCAAGCTGCAAGAACTGCCCTGTTGGCAGCTACAACACGGGCCTGCAGTGGCGGCCCGTGCACCGTGTTTGCGTCCATCCATTCATCCATCCATTCGTTGTGTTCATTGCGTGTGCCACTTGAGCTGGCACGGAGACTACGTTTGTGCAGCCCATGCACCGTTGTGGTTCACTGCGTTCAGTTCAAAAGGGAAGGCCTTGGACTGCGTGTGAGCAGCCAGCCACGTTCCCTGTCACCTGCATTGTTTTGAGCCAGAGACTGCATGCGGGCAGCCTGGCTCCCTGCTAACTGCTTTCTTTTGCAGAGTTCAATGATCCTGGGCCATGGTTTAGTGTAAAATTTGTAAGTTAAGGTTAAGATGTACTGTACATATGAGTGCGCCCCCGGCATGTTTGTCTTAGCGCCGGCAATTTTATTTAAGTCGTCCGTGTGAGTGAGTTTGTTTAGGTAGTTACGCAGCCCTCAGGTTATTTATTTTGGGGACACGAATACCATGAATGTCGCACTCAGGGATCCGTAGGTAAAATGTACTAGGGGAAAACTACACATGATGGCACACGAAAATTTGACGACTCGGGACGAGTCTGTAAAAAGGAAGGGGTAGTGTTGTGGTTACCAGATTCGCAAACCACCATTCAGGTCCCTTAGGTGAGGTATCTCGGTAAGTGCATGTGTAGTTAGGCCCAAACCCGTTGTCTAGTGGGAATACATGTCATTTATGCGAGCTGCGACTCTTCAGGATAGCCGTTTTTCTTTTACTATCTTTATTTTGGACCAACCGCCATGATCACAACCACAACATCAACCACCGACCACAACCACCGCTTCACCACAACCGCCACGACCTTCACGCACACCTCACAACCGTAGCATCGCCACCGTTCTTGCCCCGCTGTGGGTACCGGTGTTGGACTCATGCAGAACGCGCGTCGAACAGCGTGTACAAAATCACGGATTTTGTGCTTCAAAAACGGATCAAAAACGACACACGCCCACTTTTTGCCGTCCAATCGGTGAGCGAGGGGCGATTTGGCCCCGCCTCCAGAACGATCGATATATGCAAATTTGTGGATCAAAAAGCCTTCACGCCCACTTTTTCTCGGGCCAATGGGGAGCGAGGTGAAAGGTCAAAGGGAGGGGGTCAAAGGCGAAGTTACGGGGGGATAAAAGGACGGTGTTCGTCAGTCAGAGAGAGTCGCAAACGAGAACGAGAGAGAGTCGAACGAGAAAGGAGAACGAGAACGAGAAAGGAGTCAGCAGGAAAGGAGTCAGCAGGACGAGAACGAGAAGGAGTCGGAACGGAGGGGACGAGTGTGGAAGTCTGGAGCCCGAAGCCTGCAGTGGCTGGAGAAGCTGAAGAGAGTCGGACGAGGGGGGGCTTCGTGCCGGTGCCAGGAGCTGCACGCCCGAGGGAGGCCGGCAGCGCGACCTGGCCGAGGTGGAGACGCACACCAGGGATAATAAAGATCCTCTATACCCCGAGCATCAGCAACCCCCTCCTGTTTCCCCCCGCGCTGAGATAGTGCGACCAAGGGGGCCCCGTTCCCACCCCCTGCCAGGCACTGTCCACGAGGCCCGCGGGTTGCGGGGCCATCGCCGCTCCGCGTCTCATCACCAGACGGGTAGGCCCGACCCGGTCTCGGCCTCAGGCCTGCCTCATTCTTGAGGGTATTTCTTTTCCTTGGTTTTGGGTATGTGTTGTCGGCGCCGTCTGTGAAGTAGAATTGTATAAGTGTTGCCGTGTGCTCGTGTAATCGGTATTAGATCTGCACTGTGTTTTCACTTTTATGTTTGCTTTTTGTGTAAATGGAATTGTGTTTTCTTTTTTTTGTGTGCATTTGGTGGAATTGTATTTGTGTGCTTCCCGTGTGCCGCGAATAAATGTGCTTTATTGTTGAACTGTTCTCCCGCTTCGCTTCGT